>NC_087472.1:37248313-37568310 GCF_036321535.1 Camelus dromedarius | reverse complement strand
ACAGTCAGCGCTGCGTATCCTGCAATTCCTGCAGCAGTGAGTACTGCTGGCAACCTGAGGAAGGGGAGGGCTGGGACAGCTGAGGCCACCCAAGCTCAGCTCTGCTCACAGGGAGTTTCCAAGCCTCATTTGAGGTCCGGACCACAGAGACAGACAGTGCTCATGGCTCCCCGACAGGTATTACTTGATCCACGACTCTGGAGACCGACAGGATCTCCTGGGTGCTTATCACGACGAGGCCTGCTTCTCCCTGACCATTCCCTTCAACCCCGAGGACCCAGCCCCGTGAGTATCACAGCTCACACTCTGCTCCTGGGGCCGTGTGGCTCCCCAGCAGACGCAGGGCAGCTCCTGCAAACCCCCACACTGGGGCCGGCCCACCTCCTCCTGTTTTCTCTTTTTCTCCCAGGAACAGCTTGCGGGAGTACGTCAAGGACAGCAGGAATATGAAGAAGCTCAAGGACCCCTGTGAGTGTGTGACGAGGAGGCGGGGCGGGAAAGGGGGCGGGAAGGGGTCAGTCCTAGGGCCCAGGGCATGGCAGCCCCTGACCTTCCCTCGCTTCTCCTCCCCCCACAGACCTGCGGGTCCAGCTGCTGAAACACACAAAACGTGACATTGTGCGCTCCCTCTGCCTGTTGCCCAAAACTCAGCATGACCTCAGCTCCTTCGTGGTGGACATGTGGCTCCACACGGTGAGCGCCTGCTTCCAATCTTGGGCAGGACCGGGAGCCGCAGGTGGGTAGGAGGTTTAGGTGGTGACTGAGCGCCTGGGCTCTTCCCTTTCAGAACACGATGCTCTGCTTCTCTGTCAACGGGGTGTTCAAGGAAGGTGAGTGTGTGTAGACCCCCGTCCCCAGATGCCCCACTGCTCCAACCCCCCGGCCGGGCTCCCTCTCAGCACCCTCCCCAGCCACCCCCGAACCCTCTCCTTCCCTTCCCGGCCCCTCTGTGTTCTCCAGCCCTCGCTCTTCCCACAAAGGACCCAGGTCTGACCTGCGTTCATGCCTGTCTGCCCCGCACACCCTGGGCGTTAGGGACACAGGCTGTGGAGTTTGATGGCTCTCATCCCAGGGCCTTCCTCTGAGATCCTGGGACCATTACTTAACCTCTCAGTTTTCCTCATTTGCAAAATGAGGTATTAGCATCCATATCTTGGGCAGCAGTGACAAATGCATCAATGAACTGGTGAAGTGGTTGTCACGGGCCCGCGCACAGTAGAGGTCCTGCCACCGGCAGCAGGTTGCTCCTATAGCTGCCCTCCGCATTCCCGACACCCTGGCCCCCAGTGAGCACCTGTCCCCTCAGCATGAGTATCCATCAGACTCTGTCTGCAGACCGCTGTGTGAGCGTGTAAAGCAGGTGGGGCTCTCGGGTACTGAAGTTTGTTGTTTGTCATTGAAGTGGAAGGAAGGTCTCAGGGTTCTGTTCGTGCCTTCACCCGACCTTCATCGCTATCCCTGCCAGCCCTTCCAGGTGAGTGCCGTGTGGTGGGTGGGAACCCCCGTCCCAGCCTGGGCTCAGGGGTGTGGGAATGTGGTGTGCCCACCTTAGGTTTTCTCAATACTGTGGAAAGCCAGCAGGTAGATCCAAGGAGCAGTCTAGCCTAGTGGTCAAGAAGGGCATGGGCTCTGGAACTGGAATGTAGGCTTCTCTCCTTTGGTCCCAGCACTCATTGGCTATGTGACCTTGGTCAAGTCACGTGGCCTCTGTGCGACTCAGTGTCTTCCTATGACAGTGGATTTCAGATTGTCCACTCTTGGGCTGTTGTAAAGGGTAAACGTGAAACTGTCCCTGAGTTGCAGGGAAACGTCCAAATGTCATGAAGATGGTGGATAATCTCCCCAAAGGTGGGCTTGTGGGAGGGGCATAGGTACCAGCCAAGGAACCTGGGGGACAGACACAGGAGGAAGGTGGAAGGAATCTGGTTGCTGAGTGGCAGTGGGAGCAGGATTGTTGTTGGGGGTGTGGGGTGGTCCATCTGTCCAGCTGTTGAGGGCCCATTTTTCCTCCAGTCTGTGCATCGTGAATGACGAGCTGTTTGTGAGGGATGCCTCCCCCAGTGAGCCTCAGAGTGCGTTCTCCATCCCAGTGCCTACACTCACCCTCCAGCTCCCGTGCACACCGGCTCCCGGGAGCAGCAGGAAATGGTGCAGGCTTTCTCCACCCAGTCTGGATGAAACTCGAGTGGGCTCAGAAGTGAGTGCTGGGTGTGTGTGTGGGAATGAAGATGGGTTGGAACAGCGGGGGGAAGTGAATCATGGAAACTCGCAGGCAATTGGAAAAGTGACTTTTTGGATATTTTGCTGCCAAAAAGGGTGATCCCATGAAAAAGGTATCATACTATTAAATAATGTAAAGTATTTTTAAGATAGGATAATGCTCAGTGACATCACCTTGTATATGGAAAATCCAAAAGAATCCACGAAAAATAAATAAATAAAACATAGAACTAATAACTAAGTTTAATGCAAGAACTATATACAAAACTCACTTGTATTTCTGTGTAGTTGCAAAATGAACACTCCAAAAACGAAATGAAGAAAACAAGCCAGTTAAAATAGCCATCAAATAGTAAAATATTTTGAAACCAATGTAACAGAAGAGGGTGAAAATCTTAAACTCTGGAATCTGTAAAACATTGTTGAGGAAATAACAAAGACCTAAATAAGTGGAAAGACACTCCATTTTCATGGGTTGGAAGATTTACTATTATTAAGATGGCGAGTACTACCCAGAGCAATCTAGATTCAGTGCAGTCCCTATCAAAATCCTTCTTCGCAAAAAAAAAAAAAGAAGTTTAGGATAACCTAAACTTCACATGGAGATGCTCAAAAAACAATCTTGAAAGAGAAAAACAAAGTTAGAGAACACACACTTCCCAATTTCAAATCCTGCTGCAGAGCTACAATACTCAAGACTATGTGGTGACTGGCATGTGGACAGTGTTAGGAATCAGTGGAGTAGAAACGAGAGTCCATAAATAAACCCTCACATTTACGGTCAGTTGGTTGTCAACCAGAGTGCTGAAAACAAATATGGTGGGGGAAATAATAACCTTTTCAACAAATGGTCCTGGGACAACTTGATATCCACATGCAAGCCAATGAATTTTGACCCCCTGGCTCACACACCATGTACAAGCATAGATTGAAAATGGAGCAAAGATCTAAAAGTAAGAGCTATCACTTTAAAATCTTGGGAAAAAAGGTAGGTATAAGTCTTCATGAGTTAGGCAATCATTTCTTACATATGACACCAAAAAGCACAGGCAACCAAAGGATAAAATGGAATAAAATCGGTCTTCATCAAATTAAAAGCTTTTGAGCATCAGTGCACACTATCAAAAAGGTGAAAAGCCCACCAGCAGCATGGGAGAAAATATTTGCAAATCACATATGTGGCAAGAATATATGAAGAACCCTTGCAGCTCAACAATAAAAAGGCAAACAACCCATTTCTTTTTCACATGGGGAAAGGATCTGCATAGGACATTTCTCCAAAGCAGATACATAAATGGCCAACAGGCAAATGAAAAACTTCTCAACATCGTTAGTCATTAAGGAAATGAAAATTGAAACCACAGTGAGTTACCACTCTCACACCCACTAGGATGGCTTTAATCAATGAAGCGAAGGATAACAAGTGTCGGTGAGGATGTGGAAACATTGGAACTCTCACGTGTTACTGGTGGGAATATAAAATGGAGTGGTGGTTTGGGGAAAACATTTTGGCAGTTCCTCAAAATGTTTAACATGCAGTTACCCGTAAGACCCGGTAATCCCACGCCTAAGTATCTATCGGGAGAAGTGAAAACATATGTTGACTCTAAAACTTGCACAGGAACGTTCATAGCAGCATTATTCACGAGAACCAAAAAGTGGAAAACAACCCAAATGTCCTTTAGCTGGTGAATGGATGTATAAATCTGGTACATCCATATAGTAAGAATATTATTCAGTCATAAAAGGAATACACTTCTGATATGTGTCATGACATGGATGAACTTTGAAAGCATTATGCTAAGTAAAAGAAGCCAGCCACAAACGCTGGCATATTGCATGATTCCATTTATATGAAATGTCCAGAGTCGGCAAATCCACAGGGACCAAAAATAGATTAGTGGTTGCCAGGGTCTGGGGGAAGGGGAGGAATAGGGAGTGATCGCTAATGGTTCAGGGTTTTCTTTTTGAGGTGATAAAATTTTTTTGAAATTAGATGGTTGTGATGATTGCACAATCTTGTGAATATACTAGAAGGCACTGAATTATATACTGTAAAATGCTGTGTGCATTATATCTCAATAAGAATGATAGGAATCCTGTACTTTAAAATTTTTCACTTGTCATTTTCTTGACATCTTTCTTGATCAGTATATATTCAGTTTCTTGTTCTTTGCACAGCTCTTCTTTTCTGTTTTTGAATTCTAGTGGGCATGAATGCTAGTGGTAGATATTTTGGTTTTCACTGGGTCTTTCTTCGTCATTACACATAGTGCTCATACTGGTACATGTGTCCCAGCAAGACAGTGGCATAGATTTAGCGGTGCATTGCTACGGTCAGCATGTCCGTACTGTGGCACCAATGGAGATCACCTGTTCTTCTCCCACTGCAGGTGCCTTCAGGACAATGACTGGGAACTACACCAGAGCTGGTCAGGTCTTCACTACGCTCAAAGGTGAGGTTCTGGGAATCAGATGGGTTTAAAGATGAACATTTCTGAGCCTTCAGGAAAGCCAGAAGGTGGAGGCCAGTGGCCCTGGGGATGAAACTCTGGGAGCTGGCTTTTCTAACATCCCGACTCCTTCTCTCCAGGCCGAGGGCAAGATCCCAGAGGAGGCCTTCAAACAAATCCCCTAAAAGGAGGCCCTTGGATGACGTCTTTGTCTACATCCACATCATCTTTGTTTCTCTCTTCTCCAGCCTCAGGCCACGCCCATGGCTGGGGTTGGAGGCCTGGGCTGCCCAAGAAGCCAACGTTACCTTGTAGACCAGGTGACATAACCACCTGAAGGGTCAGTTGTTCTGTGTATTTTCCACCCACAATTGCTGTTTAATTTCATAATAAAGAGTGATGTTGCATGTTGTATGCCTGTGTGTCCTGCATCTCTCTTCCCTGTCCCAACCATGAGCCAGTGGATCCAGGACTGAAAGACCCCTGCCTTCCTCCCCTATGAGGATGGCACCTGCTAACCCAACAAGTCGAAGCACCTTCTAACCCAACAAGTGGGGTTTATATACACTTTTTTTCCATTTAAAAACATGAAGATTCTGTACAAAAATAGGATAATGGGATTTAAAGTGCATGCATCAAAACTCCATTATGTCTCCCACCACATTACTAGGTGGTTTACATATGTCTATCATGGCTCAAGTTGTCTCCTCCAAGCCACTTCAGCTACATCCAGTAAAACACCTAAAGCCATTTCCCACCAAGTCAGGTTTATGCAAGAGTAAAATCCACTGTCTTCATTTACCCACCACTGTTTTAACCAAACGTAATAAATGTAGTTTAACTAATGTAGTATAATACATGTAACTAAATTCATTCTAACAAGAATCACTTCTTGTCTGTACAGATAAAAATGCTGCTTTTGTTGATATCAGCTATATAGTGGTAATACAAATTGGTTTTTCCATGATGTGTAAGCATAATTTAGAGCAAAAATTTTCCTTTTATCACATGGTGCTTAGAAACCACTAGCACTTCCAACTCTGACTCACCTGCCTGGTTTCTCACACCAGGGCATTAGTGAATTTAATGCCATGTTGCCCGTGTGCCCCTTAGATTTTGCCCATTCTTTTGTGGTCACCCCTTCTGGAGCCACAAACCCCATCAAAGATCAATTCCTCGCTTCAAGTATAATCCTCACTATTGTAAACTCCTAGGCATTTTATTCTGGATATTTGGCAAAGCTTTTCTTTTTCTTTTCCTTCCTTCTTTTTATATTAACCATAATACATTTCTGCATTAGTTTTGTACTGCTGCATAACAAATTACCACAAAGTTTGGTAGGCCCAGAATTTTGCAACAGGGTTCTGTGTTCAAGGAACCGTAAGTCTGGCATCAATGTGCCAACTGAACTGTGTCCTCACTGGAACATCTAGGGTGAAATATGCTTACAAACGCATTCTTTCTGTTGTGTTGGTAGAATTCATTTCCTTGTGGCCATAGGGTTGAGATCCCATTTCCTTGTTGACCGTCAGCCACAGGCCACTTCAGCTCCTAGAGGTAACTCGCATACTTTACCACTTCATCTACTCCATATTCAACCCAGCACCAATGTGTCAAAATTCTCATGCTTTCAACCTCTGAACCTTCTGTATTTGACCTCTAGACCCAGATTTAAAGAGCTTATGTGATTAGATCAGACCACCCAGATAATAGTTCCTTTCTTAAAGTCAACTGTGCCATAAAACATATCCTATCATGGCAGTAAAATTCATCAGATTTATAATCCTGGGTATTATGCAGGATGTGTACACCAGGAGGAAGGGATATTTGGGCCATCTTATAATTTTACCTGCCAGAGAAGTTTACTTTCCACTAGGGTCATTAGTTTAAATTTCACTCATGTCATCGTCCAATGCAGATGAACCCTGCAGTGGTTCTGAGACCCAGATGCATTGATCTAGGGACTCACTTCCCTGAGGTGTTGGAGTTTGCTACTGTATTCTTGTCATCCTGGAATCTGGCAAAGAGGGAAGAAAACATGTCTGTGGAATCGTGCTGCTTTTAGGGTCCAAGTCTGAAAGATGCATGTATTATTTAAATCCCCATCCCTTTGGACAGAAAAACTCGGTCATAAGGCTTCACCCCATAAATTTCTAAAATGTCTATGTGACAATGACAAAAAGAAGAGCTTGGGTGAACACATGACATTGTCTCTGCAACAACACTTAACCTCTTCTTGATTCCTCACGGTTGTGGTTTTAAACACATAATAGATTCTCACTAATTGTTGCTCATGGCATGAATGGATGAATAAGTCAGCCAACTATTACACAGTAATGTCACCAGGGATTTTTGAGGTGAGGAAAATCATTTCATGGCGTACAGTTTTAGTCTATTTTCCTTTTGATCATGATGCTCAGCTGTTACTTTTCAACCTGCCAGTATCTGAGTATACTGATCTTTCTTTTCAGTCTTACTTAACTCTTTTGTGAGTTGTGAAGAGAGAAAGATTCAGAACTCTGTGTTAAATAAGACAAAATCATTTCTAAGTTATGGCTTGAGGAATTCTTCTCTGAGCAAATCCGCTCAGATTTAATTGGTACCAAAGTGAGAAGAAAGAGTAAACTACAAATTATGAAACCTATAATACATGTCAGGAAATTTGTGTTTGGAATCTCATTATATCCTTTGTAGTTACAATTTGGTTACAGTCTTGTTAGGTATTTAGGGAATATTACAAATGAGGAAACAGAGACTCAAATGCATTATTGGTAATAGACAGATGCCTGTAAATACAAAAATATTTGATAACTAAACAACATACCTCTAATTATCCTATGGGAAGCTTTTGAGTTTTTCACCATTGGGTACTATGCTCGCTGTAGGTTTGTCATATATAGCTTTTATTATGTTGAGATATTTTCCGTCTATACCCACTTTGGTGAGAGTTTTTATCATAAATGGGTGTTGAATTTTTTCAAATGCTTTTTCTGCATCTATTGAGATGATCATGTGGTTCCATCTTCTTAAAATTGTTGAGGCTTCTTTTGTGCCCAAGTACATTATCAATTCTAGAAAATGTTACATGTGCACTTGAAAAGAATGTATATCCTATTTTTGGGGGGTGTAATCCTCTGAAAATATCCACCAAATCTAATTTTTCTATTGTGTCATTTAATTTCTCTGTTGCCTTATTTATTTTCTGTCTGGAAGATCTGTCTAGTGATGTTAATGTGGTGTTAAAATCTCTGACAATGATTGTATTCCCATCAATTTCCCCCTTTATCTCTGTTAGTAATTGTTTTATGTACTTAGGTGCTCCTATATTGGGTGCATATATATTAACGAGTGTAATGTCCTCATCTTGTATTACTCCTTTAATCATTATAAAATGTCCTTCTTTATCTTTCTTTATGGCCTTTGTTTTAAAGTCTATTTTGTCTGAAATCAATACTGCAACACCTGCTTTTTTGGCTTTTCCATTTGCATGGAATATCCTTTTCCATCCTTTCACTCTCAATCTACATGTGTCCTTCTCCCTAAATTGGGTCTCTTGTATGCAGCATATTGAAGGTTCTTGCTTTATTAGCAACTCTGCATCTTTTGATTGGAGCATTTAGTCCATTAACATTTACAGTAATTACTGACAGGTGTGTGTTTATTGCTATTTTTAACTTATTTTTTGCAGTTGAATTGGTATTTCCTCTTTGTTCCTTTCTTCTTCCTTTTGTGGTTTGGTAATTTTTGTTTGTATTATCTTGGATTTTACTTAGTTTTTGTGACTCCCTTGTAAGTTTTTGGCTTGTGGTTATCCTTTTTTGTAAGTCTATTAACCCATTACTATAACTGTTTGTATTAAACACATAGTAATTTAATCTCAAACCCATCCTACCAAGAACAAAAAAATTAAAAAAGAAAGAAAAAAATACTCTGTATTTTCTAGCTTCCCTCTCCCACTCTTAATGATTTACATGTCTTCTTTTACAATTTTATGTTTATTCTATTTGTAATTCATGGTGGTTATCACCTTTCCAGTTATGAGTTTCTCATTTCTGTAGCATCCTGCTTCTTTTCTATTTAGAGAAGACCTTTCAATATTTCTTTTAGCATGGGTTTAGTATTGCTAAATGCTTCTAGTTTTTGCTTGTCTGTGAAATTCTTTATCTCAAGACCATCTTTTCAATAAGCAGTCTTGGGAGAACCGGACAACTACATGAATTTGGGAGTCTGAGATTTGCAAATATTAGCCATTATATATAAAAATAGATAAAAACCAAATTTGTTCTATAGAGCACCTGGATCTATATTCAATAACTTGTAGTAACCTTTAATGAAAAAGAATATGAAAATGAATATATGTATGTATATGCATGACTGAGACATTGTGCTGTCCATCAGAAATTGACACATTGTAACTGACTATATTTCAATTTAAAAAAAAGTAAGAAAAACTACAGTGAGAATGGTACACCTCACACCAGTCAGAATGGCTACCATTAAAAAGTCCATAACAATAAATGCTGGAGTTGGTGTGGAGAAAAGGGAACCTTCTTACACACACACACACACACACACACACACACACGCACACACACATATGTTTGTGTATATATATATATATATATATATATATATATATATATATATATATATATATATCTGTATACACATATAGGAATATTACTCAGCCATAAAAGCAAATGAAATAATGCCATTTGCAGCAATATGGATGGACTGAGATTATCACACTAAGTGAAGTAAGTCAGGTAGAGAAAGACAAATATTATATGATGCCACCTGTATGTGAAATCTAAAAAATAATACAAATGAACTTATTTACAAGCCAGAAATAGACTCACATACCTAGAAATGAAACTATGGTTACCTAAGGGGAGTGTTTGGAGGGGGATAAATTAGGAGTTTGGGATTAACATTTACACACTACTATATATAAAATAGATAAACAACAAAGACCTATTTTACAGCAAAAGGAACCATATTCAATATCTTGTAATAATCTATAATGGAAAATTTGAATCTGAAAAAGAATATATATAAGTATATGTGTAATTGAATCACTTTGCTGTATACCTGAAACTAACACATTGTAAATAAACTGTACTTCAATTAAAAATAAAGAGATAGCCTCTCAAAAGAAACTATAAATCCCTCTGTATTTCACAAATTCTGACACATTGTATTTGCATTTTCATTTTAACTTTTTTATTATTTATTATTTAACCCATAGGATAATTAGAGGTATGTTGTTTAGTTATCAAATATTTTTGTATTTACAGGCATCTGTCTATTACCAATAATGCATTTGAGTCTCTGTTTCCTCATTTGTAATATTCCCTAAATACCTAACAAGACTGTAACCAAATTGTAACTACAAAGGATATAATGAGATTCCAAACACAAATTTCCTGACATGTATTATAGGTTTCATAATTTGTAGTTTACTCTTTCTTCTCACTTTGGTACCAATTAAATCTGAGCGGATTTGCTCAGAGAAGAATTCCTCAAGCCATAACTTAGAAATGATTTTGTCTTATTTAACACAGAGTTCTGAATCTTTCTCTCTTCACAACTCACAAAAGAGTTAAGTAAGACTGAAAAGAAAGATCAGTATACTCAGATACTGGCAGGTTGAAAAGTAACAGCTGAGCATCATGATCAAAAGGAAAATAGACTAAAACTGTACGCCATGAAATGATTTTCCTCACCTCAAAAATCCCTGGTGACATTACTGTGTAATAGTTGGCTGACTTATTCATCCATTCATGCCATGAGCAACAATTAGTGAGAATCTATTATGTGTTTAAAACCACAACCGTGAGGAATCAAGAAGAGGTTAAGTGTTGTTGCAGAGACAATGTCATGTGTTCACCCAAGCTCTTCTTTTTGTCATTGTCACATAGACATTTTAGAAATTTATGGGGTGAAGCCTTATGACCGAGTTTTTCTGTCCAAAGGGATGGGGATTTAAATAATACATGCATCTTTCAGACTTGGACCCTAAAAGCAGCACGATTCCACAGACATGTTTTCTTCCCTCTTTGCCAGATTCCTGGATGACAAGAATACAGTAGCAAACTCCAACACCTCAGGGAAGTGAGTCCCTAGATCCAATGCATCTGGGTCTCAGAACCACTGCAGGGTTCATGCATTGGACGATGACATGAGTGAAATTTAAACTAATGACCCTAGTGGAAAGTAAACTTCTCTGGCAGGTAAAATTATAAGATGGCCCAAATATCCCTTCCTCCTGGTGTACACATCCTGCATAATACCCAGGATTATAAATCTGATGAATTTTACTGCCATGATAGGATATGTTTTATGGCACAGTTGACTTTAAGAAAGGAATATTATCTGGGTGGTCCTGATCTAATCACATAAGCTCTTTAAATCTGGGTCTAGAGGTCAAATACAGAAGGTTCAGAGGTTGAAAGCATGAGAATTTGACACATTGGTGCTGGGTTGAATATGGAGTAGATGAAGTGGTAAAGTATGCGAGTTACCTCTAGGAGCTGAAGTGGCCTGTGGCTGACGGTCAACAAGGAAATGGGATCTCAACCCTATGGCCACAAGGAAATGAATTCTACCAACACAACAGAAAGAATGCGTTTGTAAGCATATTTCACCCTAGATGTTCCAGTGAGGACACAGTTCAGTTGGCACATTGATGCCAGACTTAACGGTTCCTTGAACACAGAACCCTGTTGCAAAATTCTGGCCTACCAAACTTTGTGGTAATTTGTTATGCAGCAGTACAAAACTAATGCAGAAATGTATTATGGTTAATATAAAAAGAAGGAAGGAAAGAAAAAGAAAAGCTTTGCCAAATATCCAGAATAAAATGCCTAGGAGTTTACAATAGTGAGGATTATACTTGAAGCGAGGAATTGATCTTTGATGGGGTTTGTGGCTCCAGAAGGGGTGACCACAAAAAGAATGGGCAAAATCTAAGGGCACACGGGCAACATGGCATTAAATTCACTAATGCCCTGGTGTGAGAAACCAGGCAGGTGAGTCAGAGTTGGAAGTGCTAGTGGTTTCTAAGCACCATGTGATAAAAGGAAAATTTTGCTCTAAATTTATGCTTACACATCATGGAAAAACCAATTTGTATTACCACTATATAGCTGATATCAACAAAAGCAGCATTTTTATCTGTAACAGACAAGAAGTGATTCTTGTTAGAATGAATTTAGTTACATGTATTATACTACATTTAGTTAAACTACATTTATTACGTTTGGTTAAAACAGTGGTGGTAAATGAAGACAGTGGATTTTACTCTTGCATAAACCTGACTTGGTGGGAAATGGCTTTAGGTGTTTTACTGGATGTAGCTGAAGTGGCTTGGAGGAGACAACTTGAGCCATGATAGACATATGTAAACCACCTAGTAATGTGGTGGGACATAATGGAGTTTTGATGCATGCACTTTAAATCCCATTATCCTATTTTTGTACAGAATCTTCATGTTTTTAAATGGAAAAAAAGTGTATATAAACCCCACTTGTTGGGTTAGAAGGTGCTTCGACTTGTTGGGTTAGCAGGTGCCTCCTCATAGGGGAGGAAGGCAGGGTCTTTCAGTCCTGGATCCACTGGCTCATGGTTGGGACAGGGAAGAGAGATGCAGGACACACAGCATACAACATGCAACATCACTCTTTATTATGAAATTAAACAGCAATTGTGGGTGGGAAAATACACAGAACAACTGACCCTTCAGGTGGTTATGTCACCTGGTCTACAAGGTAACGTTGGCTTCTTGGGCAGCCAGGCCTCCAACCCCAGCCATGGGCGTGGCCTGAGGCTGGAGAAGAGAGAAACAAAGATGATGTGGATGTAGACAAAGACGTCATCCAAGGGCTCCTTTTAGGGGATTTGTTTGAAGGCCTCCTCTGGGATCTTGCCCTCGGCCTGGAGAGAAGGAGTCGGGATGTTAGAAAAGCCAGCTCCCAGAGTTTCATCCCCAGGCCACTGGCCTCCACCTTCTTGGCTTTCCTGAAGGCTCAGAAATGTTCATCTTTAACCCATCTGATTCCCAGACCTCACCTTGAGCGTAGTGAAGACCTGACCAGCTCTGGTGTAGTTCCAGTCATTGTCCTGAAGGCACCTGCAGTGGGAGAAGAACAGGTGATCTCCATTGGTGCCACAGTACGGACATGCTGACCGTGCAATGCCACCGCTAAATCTATGCCACTGTCTTGCTGGGACACATGTACCAGTATGAGCACTATGTGTAATGACGAAGAAAGACCCAGTGAAAACCAAAATATCTACCACTAGCATTCATGCCCACTAGAATTCAAAACAGAAAAGAAGAGCTGTGCCAAAGAACAAGGAAACTGAATATATACTGATCAAGAAAGATGTTCAAGAAAATGACAAGTGAAAAATTTTAAAGTACAGGATTCCTATCATTCTTATTGAGATATAATGCACACAGCATTTTACAGTATATAATTCAGTGCCTTCTAGTATATTCACAAGATTGTGCAATCATCACAACCATCTAATTTCAAAAAAATTTTATCACCTCAAAAAGAAACCCCTGAACCATTAGCGATCACTCCCTATTCCTCCCCTTCCCCCAGACCCTGGCAACCACTAATCTATTTTTGGTCCCTGTGGATTTGCCGACTCTGGACATTTCATATAAATGGAATCATGCAATATGCCAGCGTTTGTGGCTGGCTTCTTTTACTTAGCATAATGCTTTCAAAGTTCATCCATGTCATGACACATATCAGAAGTGTATTCCTTTTTATGACTGAATAATATTCTACTATATGGATGTACCAGATTTATACATCCATTCACCAGCTAAAGGACATTTGGGTTGTTTCCACTTTTTGGTTCTCGTGAATAATGCTGCTATGAACGTTCCTGTGCAAGTTTTAGAGTCAACATATGTTTTCACTTCTCCCGATAGATACTTAGGCGTGGGATTACCGGGTCTTACGGTAACTGCATGTTAAACATTTTGAGGAACTGCCAAAATGTTTTCCCAAACCACCACTCCATTTTATATTCCCACCAGTAACACGTGAGAGTTCCAATGTTTCCACATCCTCACCGACACTTGTTATCCTTCGCTTCATTGATTAAAGCCATCCTAGTGGGTGTGAAGTGGTAACTCACTGTGGTTTCAATTTTCATTTCCTTAATGACTAACGATGTTGAGAAGTTTTTCATTTGCCTGTTGGCCATTTATGTATCTGCTTTGGAGAAATGTCTATTCAGATCCTTTCCCCATGTGAAAAAGAAATGGGGTTGTTTGCCTTTTTATTGTTGAGCTGCAAGGGTTCTTCATATATTCTTGCCACATATGTGATTTGCAAATATTTTCTCCCATGCTGCTGGTGGGCTTTTCACCTTTTTGATAGTGTGCACTGATGCTCAAAAGCTTTTAATTTTGATGAAGACCGATTTATCCATTTTATCCTTTGGTTGCCTGTGCTTTTGGTGTCATATGTAAGAAATGATTGCCTAACTCATGAAGACTTATACCTACATTTTTTCCCAAGATTTTAAAGTGATAGCTCTTACTTTTAGATCTTTGCTCCATTTTCAATCTATGCTTGTACATGGTGTGTGAGCCAGGGGTCAAAATTCATTGGCTTGCATGTGGATATCAAGTTGTCCCAGGACCATTTGTTGAAAAGGTTATTATTTCCCCCACCATATTGTTTCAGCACTCTGGTTGACAACCAACTGACCGTAAATGTGAGGGTTTATTTATGGACTCTCGTTTCTACTCCACTGATTCCTAACACTGTCCACATGCCAGTCACCACATAGTCTTGAGTATTGTAGCTCTGCAGCAGGATTTGAAATTGGGAAGTGTGTGTTCTCTAACTTTGTTTTTCTCTTTCAAGATTGTTTTTGAGCATCTCCATGTGAAGTTTAGGTTATCCTAAACTTCTTTTTTTTTTTTGCGAAGAAGGATTTTGATAGGGACTGCACTGAATCTAGATTGCTCTGGGTAGTACTGCCATCTTAATAATAGTAAATCTTCCAACCCATGAAAATGGAGTGTCTTTCCACTTATTTAGGTCTTTGTTATTTCCTTCAACAATGTTTTACAGATTCCAGAGTTTAAGATTTTCACCTCTTCTGTTACATTGGTTTCAAAATATTTTACTATTTTGATGCTATTTTAACTGGGCTTGTTTTCTTCATTTCGTTTTTGGAGTGTTCATTTTGCAACTACACAGAAATACAAGTGAGTTTTGTATATAGTTCTTGCATTAAACTTAGTTATTAGTTCTATGTTTTATTTATTTATTTTTCGTGGATTCTTTTGGATTTTCCATATACAAGGTGATGTCACTGAGCATTATCCTATCTTAAAAATACTTTACATATTTAATAGTATGATACCTTTTTCATGGGATCACCCTTTTTTGGCAGCAAAATATCCAAAAAGTCACTTTTCCAAATTGCCTGCGAGTTTCCATGATTCACTCCCCCGCTGTTCCAACCCATCTTCATTCCCACACACACCCAGCACTCACTTCTGAGCCCACTCGAGTTTCATCCCAGACTGGGTGGAGAAAGCCTGCACCATTTCCTGCTGCTCCCGGGAGCCGGTGTGCACGGAGCTGGAGGTGAGTGTAGGCACTGGGATGGAGAACGCACTCTGAGGCTCACTGGGGGAGGCATCCCTCACAAACAGCTCGTCATTCACGATGCACAGACTGGAGGAAAAATGGGCCCTCAACAGCTGGACAGATGGACCACCCCACACCCCCAACAACAATCCTGCTCCCACTGCCACTCAGCAACCAGATTCCTTCCACCTTCCTCCTGTGTCTGTCCCCCAGGTTCCTTGGCTGGTACCTATGCCCCTCCCACAAGCCCACCTTTGGGGAGATTATCCACCATCTTCATGACATTTGGACGTTTCCCTGCAACTCAGGGACAGTTTCACGTTTACCCTTTACAACAGCCCAAGGAGTGGACAATCTGAAATCCACTGTCATAGGAAGACACTGAGTCGCACAGAGGCCACGTGACTTGACCAAGGTCACATAGCCAATGAGTGCTGGGACCAAGGAGAGAAGCCACATTCCAGTTCCAGAGCCCATGCCCTTCTTGACCACTAGGCTAGACTGCTCCTTGGATCTACCTGCTGGCTTTCCACAGTATTGAGAAAACCTAAGGTGGGCACCACCACATTCCCACACCCCTGAGCCCAGGCTGGGACGGGGGTTCCCACCCACCACACGGCACTCACCTGGAAGGGCTGGCAGGGATAGCGATGAAGGTCCGGGTGAAGGCACGAACAGAACCCTGAGACCTTCCTTCCACTTCAATGACAAACAACAAACTTCAGTACCCCGAGAGCCCCACCTGCTTTACACGCTCACACAGCGGTCTGCAGACAGAGTCTGATGGATACTCATGCTGAGGGGACAGGTGCTCACTGGGGGCCAGGGTGTCGGGAATGCGGAGTGCAGCTATAGGAGCAACCTGCTGCCGGTGGCAGGACCTCTACTGTGCGCGGGCCCGTGACAACCACTTCACCAGTTCATTGATGCATTTGTCACTGCTGCCCAAGATATGGATGCTAATACCTCATTTTGCAAATGAGGAAACTGAGAGGTTAAGTAATGGTCCCAGGATCTCAGAGGAAGGCCCTGGGATGAGAGCCATCAAACTCCACAGCCTGTGTCCCTAACGCCCAGGGTGTGCGGGGCAGACAGGCATGAACGCAGGTCAGACCTGGGTCCTTTGTGGGAAGAGCGAGGGCTGGAGAACACAGAGGGGCCGGGAAGGGAAGGAGAGGGTTCGGGGTGGCTGGGAGGGTGCTGAGAGGGAGCCCGGCCGGGGGGTTGGAGCAGTGGGGCATCTGGGGACGGGGGTCTACACACACTCACCTTCCTTGAACACCCCGTTGACAGAGAAGCAGAGCATCGTGTTCTGAAAGGGAAGAGCCCAGGCGCTCAGTCACCACCTAAACCTCCTACCCACCTGCGGCTCCCGGTCCTGCCCAAGATGGAAGCAGGCGCTCACCGTGTGGAGCCACATGTCCACCACGAAGGAGCTGAGGTCATGCTGAGTTTTGGGCAACAGGCAGAGGGAGCGCACAATGTCACGTTTTGTGTGTTTCAGCAGCTGGACCCGCAGGTCTGTGGGGGGAGGAGAAGCGAGGGAAGGTCAGGGGCTGCCATGCCCTGGGCCCTAGGACTGACCCCTTCCCGCCCCCTTTCCCGCCCCGCCTCCTCGTCACACACTCACAGGGGTCCTTGAGCTTCTTCATATTCCTGCTGTCCTTGACGTACTCCCGCAAGCTGTTCCTGGGAGAAAAAGAGAAACAGGAGGAGGTGGGCCGGCCCCAGTGTGGGGGTTTGCAGGAGCTGCCCTGCGTCTGCTGGGGAGCCACACGGCCCAGGAGCAGAGTGTGAGCTGTGATACTCACGGGGCTGGGTCCTCGGGGTTGAAGGGAATGGTCAGGGAGAAGCAGGCCTCGTCGTGATAAGCACCCAGGAGATCCTGTCGGTCTCCAGAGTCGTGGATCAAGTAATACCTGTCGGGGAGCCATGAGCACAGTCTGTCTCTGTGGTCCGGACCTCAAATGAGGCTTGGAAACTCCCGTGAGCAGAGCTGAGCTTGGGTGGCCTCAGCTGTCCCAGCCCTCCCCTTCCTCAGGTTGCCAGCAGTACTCACTGCTGCAGGAATTGCAGGATCAGACTCTTCAGCTCATCAGATCCTTCACTGCTTTCCTGGAATCAAAATAGTCCTCAACACCAGGGCTGATACCCTCTCCTCACGCACTACCCAAAGCCCTGCTTGATTCTCCGATCTCACCTTGCAGGCTGGTAAGCTCTTATGTTTGTCCACACCTAACTTAGCCGGTGGGGGTGTCTCCTGGTCATCCTGTGAGAAGGAAGAGGAAGTCAGTGGTGCAGACCAAGAGGCACTTCTGGACGATCAAGGAAAAGGACGGGCCCAGGAGGGTGAGGGTCAGAGGTCAAGTGCGGAAGGGCCCTGGAAAATCTGAGGGCTGGAGTACACTTCGGGTCATCACCCTGAGGTCCCTGAAGGCTGTGGCAGACGTGGTCGAAGAAGACCCAGAGCTGTTGTGAGCTTCCCACAGAGGCTGTACCCTCCCCCTGCCCCCAGAACGTTTAAGGGTCAGGTTCAAAAATGGAACTCAGTCAAGACCTAAAGGGTTCAGAGTAGTTTGTGGGCGGTGTCAGTGTCAGCTAGAGGAGTCAGTGATTGAGGAATACACTTACCAAGCGTAATAACTTGGGGAACAATTCCAGGATGGAGCTGCCAAGATGAAAAGTCAGTGAAACTGGAAAGCGGTCTCTTCTCACGGGAGCAAGTACACTTACAGCAGACACAGTCCAGTGTGTCCACCTACACTTCCCGGCCCTGGGCACCGCCCCCAAGGACTGATGCACCAGAAGAGTGTTCCCTACCTGCCTGCCTCCCTCCATCCCTCTCCTTCCACTCCTTCCCTCCTGGGTACCTCCCACCTAGACTGCCCTGACTCTGTTCTCCAGGTGCCACAAGAAGCAACAAGGAAGCAGGCTTCCTTCCCCTCCCTCCCTTCCTGCAGGTCCCCACTGTAGGCTTTGGAGGGAAGAGGGAATGAGGTTGGAGCCAGGGGCTCTTCATCCTTCCTGGGGGTCCTGCATCCTGCCAACACAAGGACACCCACCAGGGATGGCCCAGGATGCTGGGCCAAGGAGGTTAGTGAGGCAGGGAGGGAAATGGAGGGGGATTAAGACAGAAAATGAGTGAAGGATGAAGAAGAGAAGACAGAGACATAGGGGCATAGCGACAAGGGAGAGAGAGAAAGCAAAGTGAAGGGAAGGGAAAGAACCTCTCCCATGGTTTGGGGTGGGGGATCAGGGAAGAAGAGAGAAGAAGGGGAACTGGCTCGTCCCAGGGACCTGTGGTGGGGATGGAAACTATGCATATGTTGGGCTGGGGGCCTCCTGGATGCCATATGAACCTTTGTCACCTGTGTGACACAGAGAGGAGAGCATAGGGCCTGTGGCCTTCCGAGAGTACCAAGACTGCTGTTTTTAGCAAACAGACACTGTCAGGAATAGTTCAGGTGACAGAGGGTACATCTGACCTTATGTTGGTTGACTTATCAGGGTAGGTGGTGCACAGAGGGTTTTTATCTGCACACATTCCATCCTGTTCCAGCCTCTGGCCCTTGTCCAACTCCCCTGAAGACTTTGCCTGTAATTATGTGGAGGAACCACATGAACCAGAGAAAGAGAGCCAGGATGGTACTGCATCCCCAGTCGTTCCTTCCTTTTCCAACAAATCCACTTACCTTCCTCTGTCACCTTCCCATGAGCCCTCCCATCTCCTCTTCAAAGAGGGATCTGGGTACCACACCTCACCTCACTGCTGGAGACGTTCAAATTCTTGATGTCAGAAGCATTCTGTATAGCGTCAGACTGGCCACCCAGCTGGCAGAGTCTCTTGTTGCTCAAATCCAAGGACAAAATCTATGATGGAGAAAGAGAGTGAGGACCCCAACAGGGGATGTTCGAGGCCAATCTGCCTCTTCTGCCTAATCTGTCCCACCCTCACCATCAGTCCCAACATTGGGCCTAAGTCCTCACCTTGGGCATGTTCTCTCCACGGATCTGCAGAGGGGCAGGCATGCGATATCTCGGATTCCGTGGCATTTCAACATTACAGGTCATCAAGCCTCCAGGAAGCCAACAGGAGGGAAACAGAAAGCTGAGAGGGTCCTGCCTGCACCAACCCCTCCCAGAGTTACAATCCCGAAGGCCTTTCCCAGGCAGACCCCTCTGCCCTCACCTGCCCTAGAATTACTGCTATAGCCATACCAGATCCAAAGCAGAGTCTCTGGCTGTTAAGAAATGCCTGGGAGGCATCAAACAGTTTGTTCATGGTCAGCTGCAGAGTTAAAGACGGGGTTCAGTGGCTCTGAGTCTGAGGTGTTGATTGGGGGGCAATAGGTGGATCTGGCTGTGGGGCAGAACTTGCGTTCAGTCTGCATTACCTTTATCTGCTCCACCTTTTCTGACTGCAGCTCCTTCCGCATAGAATAGGGTGCATCACAGGGGTCAACAAAGACAGATATCTGTAGAGAGCATAAGAGGGTCTGGGTAAGCACCAGAAATCTGAGCCTTGGGATCAAGCAAGACCATGCCCCTGCCCTGCCCTCTTGCTCCCAGGTGCCCTTGACACACACCCTTTCATTGTTGTCAGTGCAAATCTTGCCACTGACATTCTTCAGAGCAAAGGCAATGTTGGCATTCTCAACAAAGAACTGGGCCTGCATTTTCTTATAATGAAACTACAGGGAGTGACAAGAGAAAGAGAAAATGAGACCAGAGTCATTTCTCATCTGGACCATCCATCTACCCCGTTTCCTCTCATTGGCCTCGACGTCCTCTCTTACTTCAACTGGGGTGAAGGGGACACTGCAGTGCTTCTGAATCAAATTCAGCAGCCACTTCTCCTCATATTTTATGCCAAATGGAATCTGGGGGGCAAAGAAAAAAATGGGAGAGGAAATCGATACAATAGAATATAAGTTTAAGATAAGACCCAACCAGGTCTTCCTTTCAGACTTTTTTTTCAAGCTTTAAATAATTTTTTTACGCTAGGTCGGTATTTGTTATTGCTAAATTTTGTACCAGATGTGGATTTCCTAAATAACGTTTTTCCCCTCAAACACTTTTCTTGAAATAATCAACTTAATATGCTTAACACGTACTTCTTTTTGTAAAGTTCCAAGAGACCCTACCTAAGGCAGACCTGGCCTGCCCCTCTGACAAGGACCCCAGAGACGCAGCCTCCTCCCACACTCAGCCTGAGCCAAACTGAGCTTTGTGGTATGAAGTTGCTCCATCTTGACAGTAGTTTCCTCCTTTGCTTTTAGACAACCTCTCCCATGCTCCCTGCAGTCAGTCTGTTCCCTTCATTCATATTGCTTCTCTGAATCTTCTCTTACATGGCCTAGGATGTTAACTTCTAATAATAACAAGACACATAACCAACTCCTCTGCCCCAGAAAAGTTCATACCATCTCTACCCGATTCCAACACAACTCCCTCTGTTCACCTTCTTCTACGTATTAGGTCCATTTAGTCAGGACACTCACTGTGATCTTGAACCAGCTTCCCATGGTCTCAGCCCGCCTGCTTCTCTCCACTCTTCTCTCTGGAGGCTTCTCCTCTGTCTCCATGTTAACATGAGTTTGGTCTCCTTCCTGAAAATTGCCTCTCCAATGAGAGGGTGGAATGGCATAGGGAGCACTGTGGGGAAGTGGAGACAAGAAAGTGGTCCATATATGCTCAGAAAGTCTTGTAAACATTTTCCCCAATGATACCAGAGCTACAATAAAGTTTACTTAATCACGAACCTGATCCTGTCATTCCTCACTCTTCCAGATTGGAGAGAAGAATGACATATTTAACTACAGGGTTTTGTTTTTCCCTGGTTGGTCCACATCAGCCATGCTGACTGGTCACTTACTATCTTCCTTGAGTGCTCACGTGAGCATCATTTGGTGCTGGAGCTCCATCTTGCTGCTGCTGCGATGAAGGATGAATACCGGAACCAACTTGTTCAGACAAATTGTTATGTCTCCTTCGGTATGTACCCCAGCATCTTGCTTTTCTTTGTAAGGAGGTAATTTGGTTACTGTGCCCTGAAATTGAGAACAACACATCAGTGGTCTCAGAACCAGAAGAAGCCCTGGGGAAATAATAACATGGCTAATGAAGAAATGTCACTGATTTTTATAATGTATAAATAGAAATGTATCACAGTGCTAAAAAGGCTGAGAGACTCCACTGTGATTCCATTTCTCAGGAGAAGGGAGGAAGGGAGCATTCACAGCCAAGAAGAAAACAAGCATAGAGGAAAGGGTTTAGATCTAGGGTGTAATCTGTGATGTTCATCCCTGCTCTGCCCTGTTTAGGCTAGGTGATCCGGGACAAGTCGTTTTTCATCTTTAACTTTCACTTCTCTGCTTTGTTCTAGGACAATAAAATCTACCCTGAAATCTACCCTGGTGTGATAGTTCAAGGGTCAAAGGTGATTTCCCTGCCTAATGAAAGAATTACAGAAATGAAAGAGAAGTCTGACAAAAAGATGCAGAATGAAGCCTGGAGAGACATAAATGGAGAATACCAAAGGTGAGGGGAAGAGAATTAAAGGAGATGTAGTGAACATACTTAACACGTGGTTAATGTGAGTCCAGGAAAGAAGAGGGAACAGTGGAGAAGAGGTATTAGAAGAAATTGTGGTGGAGAAGTTTCCAAAAGTAAAAGAAATCAAGTCGGTATAACAATATTAGTAGGAGAAAAAATATACTTGAAGGAAAAATATTCCTAAAGAAAAGACATTCATTTCATCATCATGTAACAAACACGAGGAATATTTGTGACCAGAGGACTCAAACTGAAAAATTATTACAGGTTCTTCTTTGAGCAGAAGAAACAGGATCCCAGGTGTAGGCACACAGATACAGGAAAGAAAGACTAATGATATTTATGAATATGTAGGCAAATTTAAATGTGTATTGACTATATAACACAGTGAAAGCAATTTCTTCTGGGAGTTTAAATATATATGTATAGAATTAAAATGCAAGACAATAAATTTGGAGAGAGTATATGGAATCAAAGTGTTTCAAGCTCCCTTAAAAGGTTTGAGTAGTTTTAAATAACTAATTTACAGTAGATGGAGAAAAAACAAAGGTACATTGAAATCTGAAGGGTAAACACTACCAGAATGGCAAAGAATGTTTAAATATCTATCCACATGAAGTAAGAATTTAATAGTTACAAAATACTAATCATTTCAAAAGAAAGGAAAGGAAAAGGAATTAGGAGAGGTAAAAATTAACATACAGTAATATAGTATATGTAAATCTAATTACACCTATTTTTACTTTAAAAGTTTCAGACTAAATATTCCAAATAGAAAGATATTATCAGATGGACAAGAAACCTTCCGTCAAATGCTGCTTAAAATAAGAGACAGACAAAATTAAATCATCTAGAAAATTTGAAAATTAAAAAAAATCACAAAATGTGTATCTTTTCCACACTAACCTACAGAAAGCTGGTATAACCATATTAGTGAAAGAAAGGTACACTTTAAAGAAAAAAAATTATGAGAGAGAGAGGTTTCCTTATGATAAAAGATCAATGCAATAGGAAGATATTAATACAAAATTGTAAATTTGTATGCATATCTTAAAACAGAGCCAAAATAGGCAAAGAAAAACTGACAGAAATAAATTGAGAATGGACAAATCCACAGTCACAGTGGGAAATTTTAAGACAGCTCACTGAGTGACACATAAAATGGCAGACAGAAACTCAGAGGGACATTTTTAAATGTGAGTTAAATAAATTAACAAGTGTATTTGACATAGAACAATGCACAATAACAACTATTCATCAAACATTCGAGAATAGATTGTATGCCGGGCAATAAACCAAGCCTTAGGAAGCCTCTGTGGACTAATACAATTTATCCTGACTAGTTACTGTAAGAGTCAATGGTAACAGTGGGTTTCCTGCCCCTCCCCCACCTCTAGTACAAATCCAAAAACTGTTAGTTTACACCAACTCCACCCCTCACCTAGGTAACCCTCCCCACTCTCCACACACTAGGCCAGAGAAGATCACATAACTCAGGCCTGTTCTTAACCAAGGACAAAAATTCACCTCACCCATGACCACTTCCATGGTGGGGATGGGCGGGGTTGGGGGGTGGGTTTGTGGAACCAGCATAAATGTGTCAGAGCCCACCTGACCCATTTCCTCAAGGGAGTGAAAAGTAGTCAGTCTGGGCCCTCTCCACCCCTTCTCTAAAGGGAGGTGGGTAAGTGGGTGTCTTGAGGGTTTGGGTCGGGGAGGGAACCCAGAACCCCTCGTGCCCTGTGGGGATCAGGACAAGACATCATGCTGACCAACTCACCCATGGTGTGGCCTGAAGGCAGTGACCTGTCACCACTGTCCTCACAGGCTGCTTGTGAAGAGAATCCTTGGGGTCTGGAACTGGAGGTTTCAAGAATATCAAGGAGGGCTTCCGAGGATGGTGAGAGCAGGCCCCTAACCACCTTGTCAGAACCACACAAGCAAGATACAGTCCTTAGAAGAATTCCCTTTCCCAAGGGAATAGAAAAGAGAGCCCCTGGGGACCAGGGGAGACTTACCTTCCTGTAATTAGTGCCCCCTGAGTTTGCTATCAGCCTAACACTCACAGAACTCTTTCCAAATGAACTACGCTTGCAGAGAAGGCAAATTAGAGCCAGGAGGCTTAGGAGATCTTGGAACTTGTGACTACAAACAGAGGGATCTCTTTATACCAAACTCTGCATCAGCTACATTACATCGTGTTCCTTCATTCCACAAACCCAGAGAACTTTGAGTGCCAGCTGTAGGATAGACTCTGAATTTGCTACATTACATCTATTCTTTCATGTATTTCTCATGAGGTGTTCGGCTATCAGAATCACCAGTTTTCGTGGTAGCTCACAGCGAAAACAAAATGTTACAATGAATATATGTATGTTCATGTATAACTGAAAAATTGTGCTCTACACTGGAATTTGACACAACATTGTAAAATGACTATAGCTCAAAAAAATGTTTAAAAAAAAAAGAATCACCAGTTTTCAAGGCTGATGAGAATTAATGAGGTGTTAGAGCTTGTTTAGGGTCATTCAGATGCTACCTAGAGGAACAGAGACTGGAATTGAGCTTCACGGAATGAGGGTGAATTCTCCAAGCATAGCTTTACTAAATTCTTCATGCAATATGGGGGATTTTCTTAAGTTTGTGCAGAATAACCAAATGTTCTGAAAAGAGTCAAATGGCCGGAATTAACTCCAATTCATTCCAGAGAGATAATACAGAAACAACAACAACAACAACAACAACAACAACAACAACAACAACAACAACAACAACAACAACAAACCTTTGAAAATATAAAGGAAATAGCGAACAGAGTTTGGTGGTTCACTGTAGTGACAGTAGAAACTACAAATCATAGCCTTTCTTTTAAAAAAAAAAAAATGTGGTCAATGTTGGCAGATATCCCCTAGTGGTTAGAGGCAGAACTGTAGCTCTGAAAGTCTTAGATTAGAGGGCTTTCCAAGGAAAGAAGGAGGGAGGAAACTGAGCTCCAGTTCATGAGCCAGAACTTTCTGGAATTTTCCACTACTTTCTGGAATCTTCCACTCGTTGCTCACCTTCCCTTCCTAGATCTCTATGCTCAGAGAGAGGAAGTCCGATGTCTGAAAGAGGTGAAGAAATATCTGCAAATGACGGAGTGAACATCAGAGGTAAGGGAAATGTAAGACAGAAATGCACATAAATACATAGATATACTGTCAAGTCAAAAGTTGACATTTTTGACTTTTTATAAAAGAATATCATGTGAAAATTTTGATAACATGGTAAATATACGTGAACTTTTTTGTAAGTGGGGTATTAGACATTTTCAAGTGTACCGCTCAACAAATTATTCTAATCACAAAATTTTAAACTTAAAATGTACACTTACAAAGTGAAATTATTCTGCACCTTCCAGTTATATGATCACCTCACCATGACTCATAGGTATCCAAGAAATCCAATGTAAAAGGACAGGTGCACATTTTCCAGATGTGTTTCTCTTTAGGTAATGTGTAGAATACCTTAAAGAATTTTTGTAGGTATGCAGTTCTAGATATATTCTTTTTAAAATTTCCAATTATATAAGTAATTTTCTGTAGACTGATTTTTTTTTTACTTATTATGACTTCTTCAGTTTATGGTTTGGCATCTTTCAGATCTTTATTGAAGAAGCATTTTGCTTTTTAGGTGAACTATTTGTGGTTATCTTTTGTCCCTTTCTCTACTGATTAACAAAAATATCTCTTGTCCTTGCACATAAGCACAAAATCTGCAACATTGTTTGAAATACTGTCCCCCAGATTTTCAACCTTTTAATTTTTTTCTTTGCACAGTACAGAAATTCCTTTAGTTTTCATGGATTTTTAATTTAAAAATAGTACAGTTATGACAAAAAATGAATAATGTATAAGATTGCATCAAATACTAGTCCACCTGGAATTCAAGATTCAAAGCCTTGATGGCTTCAGGGCACAATAGAAAAGGGCTTTAGACCAAATTCTACATTTGTGAGTAATGTGGAAAATATTTGAATACGTGTTTGCTTACAAGAGATACCGTATAAAGTGCCTCTGGCCTAAATCAATTCTGTAAGTGATCATTTCTGTCCCTCCATGGAGGTTAATTTCCTCTGCTTCAGCTGAGACCCACATTAACCGCCCCTGCGGCCCTATATCTAGGCCTCCAGGCTTAAGACAGTGGATTTCATCTCCACCATAAACGTTAAGACCAAGACATTGGGGAGAGGGTTGTTTGAGTACCCTGTTAGCATGGCATTGACACTGGGGGAACCAAAACTAGATATGTGACCCAAGAAAAGCTTTTAACTCTATTACAAACATAATAAGAGAAATTGAAGGGAAGTTAGAAAAAAACCTTTGTCTATCTCAAACATAAATGTCACATGTAAAGGAATGTGAATTATTGGGAAAACATTTGGAACATATTTTATAAGCAAATGGTTAATATACAAATAAATCTGATTAGTAAAGAGCATTGTTTTAAGTCTGTTGAAATCATTTAAATAAGAACTATGAATCACAAACATACAAAGATTAAACAAATACAAAATCAATTATACATGCATGTATGTATGAGTGTACATATATTTATACTTGCATATATACATAAATATACATATATAACAAACGGAAAATAGTATATACATACTGTGAGCAAAATCTGGAAGAATATATATGTTCATATAAACCTACTTATATAGTACTGTGCACAGAAACATATAACTGGGGAATATAAACTAATTACCAAGGATGCACATCTTGCTATGTAACAAAAAATTACACAGAAAAATATTTTCTGTAACATATGCACATTCTTGCACTTCTTTCATTTTAGAAAGAAAGATATTAATTTGAAATCAGAAAAATAAATGATGTCAATTTTTACAACATTATAGTATATACCTAGTTGGGAATTTCATTACAAAAATAATATCTGTGTATGTGGCTTAACTCTATATATCTAAATCTATATTTTTTTTCACATTACTCTTGTCTCTTAATCACACACATATAATTTTACTGTCATAATTGAAGCAGGGCACTAAGGAAAAGTTCTTGCCACTAGATTGAATGTACTTGGGCTCTATCTCACCCTTAATGCTTCATTTGCCACAAAAATTTTCAGAAATTTCCATCTGATGGGCATCTTGCTCACTTCCTCCTTCAAACACTTCCTGCTGAGCGATATCCAAGCTGCCATTCGAGCTTTGCTCACCAGATGTCCCAGACCTCCAATTTCTGAATTTCCTCCTATGAAAAATGTTAGTTGGGAAAAGGAAAGAAAAATCTATTAAAAGTTTCTTTGCACTACGAGCGATGAAAGAACATGTAAAATAAAATCAAGCCCAAATTGCTTTAGCTAGGGATTTTCTTCTTGTCTATGGTTTCACAGACAGAAATCATAGTAATAATATTAGACTCCTTTAAGAGGGCTGGAGGATATTATAGGCCTGAGGTGAGAGTAACAAGGGCAGAAGGGGTTCAGGTCCATTCTACAATTGTCCCAATAACTTTCACAAAGCTTTTCCCAGCAGGACAAACTGCTGGGTAAGGGATTTCCACTCTGGATTCTCTAAAAGGATGAACCAGGTACAGGGTATTTCCTTCCTGTTACATCTGGCTAGTGTCCACCCTCTCCTCTTCTGCTGACTTAGCCTCAGATCTCAGCTGAAACTTCACTTCATGTGAGAAATCTCAGGCATACGCTACTGGTTTGACTACCACTGGGCATCTAGTAACTCCACCACCTTTACCATCTCCAGATACACTTTTCATGGGAAAGGGGACCAAAGACTGTGAGCTCAAAATTTTTCATAGGCTGTAGCATCGCACAATGGACTGAAGACACTGAAGTTTTCAAATATCTTATCTGAATATTCATCTAAAATTCTCTCTTCCACCTATGAGCAGGGCACTGGGGACACGAGTCAGTTCAGCAATGAAACTGCAGAGTTTTTCCACAGACAGCAGTTGGAGTGTGTACTTCAGAGAAACTGTAGAGGCTGCAGATTGATGCTCCCTCGTCTAAAAGAACCTAGGAGAGTAGTACAGTAACACTCTGATTTTTAGCACATAGTTCTGCATGGCAAAGACCAAATGAACCTTCCAGAGGTAGAATTGCAGGTTTGGACATTTCTAAATAATTTGCTTTGTGGATACTCTTAGATATATTTCAAAATATTTACATGAATTTGGAAAACAGTAAAAAAAAATAAAATCTGAAGGAAGAAAAATGTTCCACTAATCCCTGATAAGATATCATCATTTTAATATTCTCATTAATCATGTGCATAATATGACACTGGGTTGTCTTTTAATCATATAACATTTAATCCTTTTTCTATAACTCCGCTCCACATTGTGATTCATTCTTTACAGATGAGGAAACTGAGCTTCAAATTTCAGGCCTGGCTGGGACTAAAGCATTTGTGTGGACTTCCCTGCCTTGTGATTTCAATAAGTCCTGACAAGGACCCTATGGGGAAGAGATCCTCACTTCCTGAATGGTGAACTTGAGGCTTGGGACCTTAAGGTCACACGCTGCCCCATGTCATGCTCCTACTCCTTGGCTAATTCCGGACTGGAACCCATGTCTTCTGAACCTGAAACTGTTACTTTTCCTCCTGATTCACTCAGCTTTGCCTTAGTTATGGGTACAGGTATACCTTGGAAATATTGTAAGTTTCGTTGCAGACCAGTGCAATATAGCAAATATCATAATAACGTGAGTCACATGAATTTTTTGGTTTCTCAGTGCAAATAAAAGTTATGTTTACACTATACCATGGTCTATTAAGTGTGTAATAGCATTATGTCTTAAAAATGTACAAACCCCATACTTACCTGGCAGGGGAGATAGCATGATCATGAAGGTGGTTTTCCCAGGGTAAGGCTCATCCATTGCACTCTGGATGTGCTGACCCCTGCGATTTCCCCAAGTGTGAGAAACAACTGCATAATTTGTGGTAGTGGGGGAACTGTGTTTGAGCTTTCCCATAAAAAAATGTACAAACCTTGATTAAAAATACTTTATTGCTAAAAATTGCTAACAATTTTCTGAAACTTCAGTGAACCATAATCTTTTTTGCTGGTTCTTGTGTCAATTTTTATGGCTGCTGACTGATTAGTGTGGTGGTTGCTGAAGGTTGGGGTGGCTGTGACAATTTCTTAAAATAAGATAACAATGACATTTGTTGCATCAACCAACTCTTCCTTTCACAAATGATTCCTCCATAGCATGTGATGTTGTTTGATAACATTTTACCCACAGTAGAAGTTCACTCAAAATTGAGGTCTATCTTGTCAAAACCTGCCACTATTTTATCAAGTAAGTTTATGTAATATTCTAAATCCTTGATTGTCATTTCAACAATCTTCATAGCATCTTCCCCAGGAAGAGATTCTGTCTCAAGAAACAACTTTCTTTGCCCATCCATAAGAAGCAATTCCTCATCCATTAGTTTTGTCATGAGATTGCAGGAATTCAGTCACATCTTCAGGCTCCACCTCTAATTCTAGTTCTCTTGCAGTTACTTCCTCCACTGAAGTCCTGAACCTCTCAAAGTCACCCATGAAAGTTGGAATCAACTTCTTTCAAACTCCTGTTAGTGTTGACATTTTAACCTCTTCCAATGAATCAAGAATGTTCTTAATGGCATCTAGAATGGTAAATCCTTCCCAGAAGGTTTTTAATTTCTTTGCCCAGATCCATCAGAGGAATCACTATCTATGACAGTTATAGCCTTATAAAATGTATTTCTTAAATAACAACACTTGAATGTTGAAATTACTCCTTGATCTATGGGCTGCAGAATGGATGTAATGTTAGCAGGCATGAAAACATTTTTTAACATTTTTTACTGAGTTATAGTCAGTTTACAATGTTGTGTCAATTTCCAGTGTAGAGCACAATTTTTCAGTTATACATGAACATACATATATTCATTTTCACATTCTTTTTCACTATGAGCTACCACAAGATCTTGTGTATATTTCCCTGTGCTATACAGTATAATCCTGTTTAGCTATTCTATATAATGAAAACATTAATCTTGCTATACATCTCTATCAGAGCTCTTGGGTGACCAGGTGCATTGTCAATGAGCAGTAGTACTTTGAAAGGGATTTTTTTTTTTCTGAGCAATATGTCTCAACAGTGGGCATAGAACATTCAGTAAGCCATGTTGTAAACAGATGTGCTGTCATTTAGTCTTTGTTGCTCCATTTATGGAGTATGTGTAGAGTAGATTTAGCATAATTCTTAAAGACACTAGGACTTTTGGAATGGTAAATCAGTATTGGCTTCAACTTAAAGCTACAAGCAGCATTAGCCCTGAACAAGAGTCAGTCAGCCTGTTCTTTGAAGCTTTGAAGCCAAGCATTGACTTCTCCTCTCTGGCTGTGAAAGTCCTAGATAGCATCTTCTTCCAATATAAGGCTGTTATGTTTACATTGAAAAATCTGTTATTTAGTGTAGCCACCTTTGCTAATGATCTTAGCTAGATTTTCTGCATAGCTTGTGACAGCTTCTACATAACCACTTGCTGCTTCACCTTGCACTTTGATGTTATGGAGACAGCTTCTTTCCTTCAACCCCGCATACCAACCTATTCTAGCTTGAAACTTTTCTTCTGCAGCATCCTCACCTCTTCATAGAATTGAAGAGAATTAGAGCCATGCTCTGGATTAACCTTTTGGCTCAAGGGAATGTTGTGGCTAGTTTCATCTTCTATCCAGACCACTAAAACTTTTCTCATATCAACAATAAGGTTGTTCTAAGACTGCAAATATAATGAACTTGAAGAATGACTAACTCACTCTCTCCCATGAATACACCAAAAACTACATCTACATACAGAACAATTCATCCAGAATACCTACTGAACTTTGGCAGAGTATCTCTTACTTTGAAAATATAAGAATTCTCACAAAAATGGGTAGAATAGCCAAGACATGGAAGCAACCTAAATATTCATCAACAGATGACTGGATGAAGAAGTTGTGGTATATCTACACAATGGAATACTACTCTGCCATAAAAAAGAATAAAATAATGCCATTTGCAACAATATGGATAGACCTGGAGAATGTCATTCTAAGTGAAGTAAGCCAGAAAGAAAAAGAAAAATATCACATGATATCAGTCATATGTGGAATCTAAAAAAAAGGACACAATGAATTCATCTACAAAACAGAAATAGACTCGCAGACTTAGTAAACAATCTTATGGCTGCTGGGGAAAGGGGTGGGAAGGGATAAATTCTGGAGTTTAAGATTTACAAATGTTAGCCACTGTATATAAAAATAGATTCTATAAAGTTTCTTCTGTGTAGCACAGGGAACTATGTTCAATACCTTGTAATAACCTCTAATGGAAAAAATATGTAAACAAATATATGCATGACTGGAATATTGTGCTGTATACCAGAAATTGACACATTGTAACTGACTGTACTTCAATTATAAATAAATAAATAAATAAATAATTATTTTTTAAAGATCAGTGCAGGACCTGTCCCTGGGGAGGGAGTGGCAAAGAAGGAAAAGCACCCTTACCCTGGGAAGCCTCCTTTCCAGTGGGGAAAGTTAGCTGGGACAGAAAGGGAGCTTCAGATGCTCAGAGGAGAAAGCAGAATCCACTTGGCAGACAGAACTGAAAGAAACCAGCACAGAGGGTCCCTGTGATCCCTAGTCCAGACACAAGCCAGCAGTGTCAGGCTGGGACTGGCTGCTGGAGCTCAGGTTTCAGTGGATGAACCCAAGGAGAGGATGGAGAATACTGGGACTGACTGCCTAGAGGCAGCCTCAGGTGGCTGGAGTGTGGTACAGGCTGAAGCTGGGAGAGTGAAGATCAGGCTAGGTCTCTCCATAGAGAGCACCACTGTTGGTGCATGTGGGAGGAGAGGTGCAATGCAGTCTGGCCATAGCAGCTGTCTCCACTAGCCCAGAGGGCATTGCTTGGCACTATTGTTGGCACACATTCTCGCTAGAAGAGAGGTGGGATTCAGATGCAGCCATCTTCTTGGCTTGCTCTGGGGGGGCACAATCGCTGGTGCACAGCTCCTGGGCAGAGGTAGGGCTGAAACCTGAATCCATATTGATGGGTCCTGCAGCTTGGCAAGTGGGACTGAGACTTGATCCTAGCCCCAGGCAGAAGTGACTGGTTTGCTCCACTGGTGCCTTTGTGGACCTCTGCATCTGAGACAAATAAGTAGTGTTCTGGCACGTGAAGGGGCAGGTTTAGTGTTAACAGCAAGCCTGCATACTGTACATGGACACAGGGCTGGGAACTTGGCTGACTTTGTGGTGCATGATAAATCCAGGTGTGTGACTGCATCCTCACTGCAACAGGTCCTAGTGCTTGACATCAGCAGATCTGCTCTGATGGCTCTGCAGGCACAGAATCTGGGGGACACCAGAGCAGGTCACCAATATTCTCACAGTTGAGGCATGGATAAGGGCAGCATCAACAAAGTGTACTCTGTAAGCCTGCATAACAAGTGACAAACAACACCACAGAGGGCACTCACTGGTGGATATCTCCTGTGGAGGAATACTCAGTGGCACCTCTTCCAGTGGAAGCACTCCAATCCCACCTACTGCACACTGCAGTTCAGAAATGGGTCTGGAAGCCTCTATTCCAATAACAGGGAAACAGATCCAGAACCTGTCAGGGCTGTGACAACCACAGAGCAAAGAGGAAGCCCTACTCTACAACCAGGGCAAGCTCTGGTCACAACACCAACCACACACCCAATCAAGGGGATAATAGCCAACACACATGGAAGAAAAACTTGCCAATCATCTATACTAAAAACAACCTTCATGACAAAATTATTAGATGCACACAGACTATGCAGGAAAGCTCCCATTTTAAAATTTTTCTTGAAAAACAGCCCTTCAAGGCCACAGTAGATAACTGTTACTCCTAAATTTATAGAATCAGAGAAATATAAATAAATGAGAAAGCAGAGGAACCACTCTCAATTAAAAGAACAAGAGAAGTCCCCTGAAAGAATGAACAATAAAATAGACCCTGACAGTCTACTAGATCCTGACTTCAAAAAGGAGGTGATAACAACACTAAAGGAAATGAGAGAGACTATCAATAGAAATGCAGAATACTATAAAAGGAAATAGAAACTATAAAGAGGAGCCAATTAAAATCAGAAGACTCAATGGCTGATATCCAAGTACAGGAAGCATAGAAGATCCCAAACAAGATGAACCCAGATAGACCTATACCAAGACATATTGGCCAAAGTTAAAGATGAAGAAAAGATTCTAAAGGCAGCAACAGAAAAACAAAGAGTTAGTTACAAGGGAATCCCCATAAGGCTTTCAGCTGATTTCTCTACACAAACACTGCTGGCCAGAGGGGAGTGGCAATATATATTCAAAGCCCTGAATGAGAGAAATCTGCAACCTAGGATACTCTACCCAGCAAGATTATATTTTAGAATAGAAGGAGAAATAAAGAATCACAGTCAAGCAAAAGCTAGAAGAATTCAGCAGTACTAAACCTATTGTAAAAGAAATATTGAAAGGTCTTCTCTAAATAGAAAAGAAGGAGGAATCCATAGAAAATAGAAAACCACAATTGGAACTGTGATAACTATAATGAACAGCAAGAGAATAAACATGAAGATATAAGAGAGGAAATCAGAATCATAAAATGTGGGAGTGGGGAGGAAGAAAATGTAGATTTTTTTCTTTTTGTTTTTCTTAGGATGTGTTTGAGTCTATATGACTACCAGTCCAAAGCAAACAGGTATAGTAATGAGTTAACATACTTGGAAAAACAAGGTAACCACAAATCAAAAGCATACAATAGAGTCACATACACACAAAAAAAGAAACCAAGCTAATACAAAAAGAAAAAATCAAATCACAAAAAGAAAACTAAAGGAACAAAGAAGAAATACCAAATCAACTGGTAAACAAAGTTTGACATGGCAATAAACACACATCTATCAATAATTACCATAAATGTCAATGGACTAAATGCTCCAATCAAAAGACAGAGTGACAGATTGGGTAATAAAACAAAAGCCTACAATATGCTGCCTATTAGAGACCCACTTTAGGACACACATAGATTGAAAGTAAGAGGATGGAAAAAATATTTCATGCAAATGGAAATGACAAGAAAGCAGGAGTAGCAATATTCATATCAGACAAAATAGACTTTAAAACAAAGACTATAAAAAATAAAGAAGGACACTACATAATGATCAAAGGAGTAATACAAGAAGACAATATTACACTCATTAACATATATGCACCCAATATAGGAGCACATAAATATATAAAAAAAATACTAACAGACATAAAGGGAGAAATTGATGGGAACACAATAATAGTAAGAGACTTTAACACCCAACTAACATCACTGGACAGATCTTCCAGACAGAACATCAATAAGGCAACAGAGATACTAAATGATGCAATAGAACAATAGGACTTGGTTGATATTTTTAGGACATTAGATCCCCCCAAAACAAAATGTATATTCTTTTCAAATGTGCATGGAACATTCTCTAAGATAGACTTTTGTGTCCAGATTCTCAGACACAAAAGAAGCCTCAACAAATGAAAGAGTATAGAAATTATTTCAAGCATCTTTTCTGACCACAGTGGAATGAAACTAGAAATCAACTATGTGAAAAATAAAACTCGAGAAAAAAAGTAACTGCTGGAGACTAAACAACATGCTACTAAAAAACCAATGGGTCAATGATGAAGTCAAAGAAGAAATTAAAAAATACCTTGAGACAAGCAACAATGAAAACACAACCACACAAAATCTACTGGATGCAGCAAAAGCAGTCTTAAAAAGGAAGTTCACAGCAATTCAGGCCTTCCTCAAAAAAACAAGAACAACCTCAAAAAAACAATCCAGCCTAACACCTAAAAGAATTAGAAAAAGAAGAACAAACAAAACCTAAAGTCATCAGAAGGAAAGAAATAATAAAGATCAGGGAGGAGATAAATAAAATAGATATTTAAAAAACAGTAGGAAAAAACAATCAAACCAACAGCTGGTTTTTTGAAAGAGTAAACAAAATTGACAAACCTCTGGCCAGGCTCACCAAGAAGAAAAGAGAGAGAACACAAATAAAACAAAGTAAGAAAAGAAAATGGAGAAATTGCAACTGAACACCACAGATATTCAAAAAAACATAAGAGATTACTATGAACAACTATATGCAACACATTGGACAACTTAGAAGAAATAGACAAGTTTCTATAAACATACAGTCCACCAAAACTGAATCAAGAAGAAATAAATCACTTGAACAGACTGATCACTAGAAGTGAAATAGAATCAGCAATAAAAGATCTCTCTGCAAATGAAAGTCCAGGACCAGATGGATTCACTGGGGAATTCTATCAAACGCATAAGGAAGAGCTCATACCAATCCTTCTCAAACTCTTCCAAAAGATTGAAGAGGAGGTAATACTCCCAAACTCATTCTATGAAGCCACCATCACCCTGATACCAAAGCCAAAGACACTACCAAAAAGGAAAATTACAGGCCAATATCATTGATGAACATAGATGCAAAAATCCTCAACTAAATATTAGCAAACAGACTCCAACAACACCTGAAAAAGATTGTACATTATGATCAAGTTGGATCCATCTCAGGGACACAAAGATAGCTCAACATATGCAAATCAATCAATGTGATACACCACATCAATGAAAGAAAGGCCAAACATCATATGATCATCTCAATAGATGCAGAAAAAGCATTTGACAAAATTCAATACCCACTTATGGTTAAGAACTCTTACCAAAGTGAGTATAGAGGGAACATGTCTCAACAAAATAAAAGCTATTTATGACAAACCCACAGCCAGCATCATACTCAATGGTGAAAAGTTAAAAGCCTTCCCACTATAATCTGGAACAAGACAAGGGTGCCCACTGTCACCACTTTAATTCAGCATATTATTGGAAGCCTAGCCATCACAATCAGGCAAGAAAAAGAAACAAAAGGGATCCAAATTAGAAGAGAAGAGGTAAAACTGTCACTATATGCAAATGACATGATACTGTATATAGAAAACCCTAAAAGCTTCACACAAAAAGTACTAGAGCTGATAAAAGAATTTGGCAAGGTAGCAGGATATAAGGTTAACATACAGAAATCAGTTGCATTTCTTTACATTAACAATGAACTATCAGAAGAAGACAGTAAAGAAACAATCCCTTTTAAAATCGCATCCAAAAAAATTAAATACTTAGAAAAAATCTGACCAAGTAGGTGAAAGATTTATATGTGAAGAACTACAAAACACTGATTAAGGAAATTAAAGATGACTTAAAGAAATGGAAAGATAACCCATACTCTTGGATTGGAAGAATTAATATTGTTAAAATGGCCATAGTACCCAAAACAATTGACAGATTTAATGCGATCCCTATCAAATTACCCAGGACATTTTAATAGAACTAGAACAAATACTACTCAGCCATAAAAAAGAAAGAAATAATGCCATCTGCAGCAACATGGATGCACCTGGAGATCTTCATTCTAAGTGAAGTAAGCCAGAAAGAGAAAGAAAATTGCCTTATGATCTCTCTTATATGTAGACTCTTTAAAAAAAATGACACAAATGAACTTATTTACAAAGCAGAGAGAGGCTCACAGACATAGAAAACAAATTTATGGTTACTAGGTTACTAAGTGGGGAAAGGGGTAGAGGAATAAATTGGGAGCTCAAGATCTCCAGATACTCACTATTGTATATAAAATAGAGAAACAACAAATTTCTCCTGTATAGCACAGGGAATTCAATATCTTGTAGTAACGTATAATGGAAAATATGAAAACGAATATATGTATGTATATGTATGACTAAAACATTACACTGTAAACCAGAAATTGACACAACATTGTAAATTGACTATATTTCAATAAAAATTTAAAGAAAGACACATGAACCGCCCCCCATTGAAAAAAAAAAACGATAACTGTTTTGTTTTCTTATCCTTTCTATGTTCACTGGAGTAGCACTTTTCATTTCCTTCAAGAACTCTTCTTTTAAATTCACAGCTTCACTAACTGTGTGGTGCAAGAGGCCTAGATTTTGGTCTATCTTGCCTTTTAACGGGCCTTCCTCACTAAATTTAATCATTTCTAGCTTTTGATTTAAAGTGAGAGATGTGCTACTCTTTCTTTCACTTGAACATTTAGCGGCCATTGTATGGTTGTTAATTGGCCTGATTTCTATGTTGTTATGTCTCAGGGAATAGAGAGGTCCGAGCAGAGGGCGAGAGATTGGGGAATGGCCTGTCAGTGGAGTAGCATGAACATAGACAATATTTCTGGATTAAGTCCACCATCTTATGTGGGCAAGATTCATGGTGCCCCAAAACAATTACAATAGTAACATAAAAGATTATCTATCACAGATCACCATAATAAATAAAATAATAATTAAAAATTTGAAATATTGTGAGAATTGCCAAAATGTGACATAGAGACACAAAGTGAGCAAATGCAGTTGGAAAAATGGTACTGATAGATTCGTTGACACAGGGGATTGCTATAAACATTCAGTTTGTAAAGAACATAATATCTGTGAAGCACAATAAAGTGAAGCTTCAAGTATGTCCATAATAGGAATTTGCACTCATTTTAAATAATGTGGAAAATAGATTCATGGTTGGAGGGAAAAATGCAAATAACAGGCAAACTACAAAACACTGGCAAACACAGTTAAACTATTTGGGTTACCTTACTGACATTTGAAAACTATGTGAAAGCTGGTTTCAACTTACAGTGATGATTTGAGACACTCTTTGTTTTTATTTCTATTGTTTTAAGCCATATTACTCAGATACCATTTTTTATCAGAGAAGGAAAACTATATATCATTTGTCAATAAAAATAAATTAACAATTTTAAGAATATCATTGACAAAATCTAGGAATAATATGTGTTTCTCAAAAAGGATTTGTTTTCTCTAAATTAAAGAGTTTAATTTTAAAGTATTGCAATTAAAATATGCTTTATTAGATGTTTGCCAATGGGTAACACAAGCTATACAAACTGAGGTCAAAATTAGGATGCCATCATTCATACTCATGGATACTTTGAACAAAACCCTTGAATCTCACTAAATTGATGATGCACCAAAACCCAGATTAAGTATTGTCCATTACTTCCTCAAAACAAATACAGTTGGATACAAAGCAATCTTTGCCCTCCCATCGAGAAAATCCATTTTCAGGAGCTAGGAAAAGAAATGATTTGGCAAAAGGCATGAGTACAGGGTGTTATTTTAAAGTGCAGAGGTGAATAGTCCCAGTGGAAGGGAAATTGACTTTGTACTGGTGAAAGAACAATGTACGCATCATACAGTATATTGAGCTCTTAATTGACTATGAGAAGAAAATGGTTGAAAACATCAAATACAACAATTGTCCCCTGTGGAAATCCCAGGTGTCTGTGATAGTGCCCTGTAAGAGTATAAACAGCCACATCTCACTTAGTCTAACTTGATCCTTAGCCTTAACCGGCTGCCACATCTAGGATCTGCCTGTTGCCTCACTTCCTCACATGGAAACAGACCCTAGCCCTCGATATCATTACAATTGCATAAAGAAGAATAAAATACTTAAGAACACATTTAACAAAGGAGGTAAAAGTCCTGTACAGTGCAAACAATAAGACACTGATGAAAGAAATGAAGAAGACACAAATAAATGTAAAGATATTCCCTCTTCAAGGACTGGAATAATTAATATTGTTAAAATAACCATAATACCCAAAGCAATCTACAGATTCAATGCAATCCCTATCAAAATTCCAGTAACATTTTTCATAGAAAATTTGCTTACTAAAACAAATTCTAAACTTTGTATGGAACAACAAAAGATTCTGAGTAAGCAAAACAATCTTGAGAAATGGTTTCACACAGTCCAGGTCCTTGTGGAAGTTGTGGTCACCTCTGTAGATCCCCCTTAATTTATAAAGAGGAGGACATGATCAGAGACTCCTCAAAGAGGAGCTGGGCCTGGGACAGTGGGCAGGATTCATGGGGCTGGATGGGAGGGAGGGCACGGGGAGTCCATCCTGACTGGAGTGAAAAGTGGGGACTCCCAGGGGAGCATTCAGGGCTCAGAGATGGGACACTCCAGGGGCATGAGGCCGTCCAGGTGTAGGACTGATTGGGGAAGGAACACATTTGCTTCCATGGGATGCTGCATAGTATCCCCTGGATACACTGAAATGGCACAAATGATGAGAAGAAGGAAAGTGCCCTGCTCGTATGTCTCTGGTCCACGGGGGCAGGTTCAGAACCAGGAGCACTGACAGTCGTGAAGCTGAGTTGATGCTTGGTTCCCTCAACTTCCCTTAAAGTAGGAAGCAGGCATCAAGGGGAAGGACTTATGACTAACGGATCCCCCAAGCCCTCTTTAGTTTCTCTCTGACCCCAGGCCACAGGGTCTCCCATCAGTCAGTGAGGCTCTCCCTCCCTCCTGCAGTCACATTCTTAACCAGAACACTCTGTCCGTGTATTCACTCTCTCCATGCTCTCGTTTGTTTCATCTCAGCATCATCCCAGAGATCACTTAGGTTCTCTCCTCCTGTGTTGTCTCAACTTCTTTCATCAGTTCAGTGAGATGTATCACACCACACTGCTCTGACCAGTTTATCCAAAATTTAACATTCATCTTCACCACATTTTTCATATTGCTTTTGTGCACTTATAATTTCTGCAGAGCTAAAATCTGACACAACCAAAACCTGGTCAAAAAAGACGGTGATTGCAGGGAGTTAGTTTTCCTGTGTCCAGACTAACACCCAAGTCCCTTGATGGCTTTAGGGAATTGGATCTGATTTTGTATTATAAGTGTTGAGCATGTGTACATTTTCCTTTCCTTTCATTATTTTTAGTTGGGTAAGGAAGATACTTGAAAAGATATTTCATTCTCACGTGTTGATTGCTCCTAGAGATTGTCTGAATGATCCTGTGACTAAACTTTTACCCTGAATCCTGATGTTTAAGCATTCTTCCCTCTAGATGCTGTGGGGCTGAGTGCTAGGAGATGTCATGCAGATCCTCACCTTTTTCCTACCCTGTGAAGTACACTGCTTGGCTAACTGCATGGTTAAATCCATTAATCTGCCTTCATTTCAAGAGACTTTATTTGGAAGGTAGGGAGTAAAGTATGCTGTAAAACTACTTTCAATTCAAGACTTTAGCTAAAATCCTAGGAAGTGGAGACACTTCCTAACTGCCAAATGTAAGATTTGTTTAGACAGATGCCCTTCTTCTAGGCATCTGTAATTTTCCTGCCCAATTAGGATGGTCATATGGTAGATTCATAAATTACTTCCGGAACCACCCTATTACCTAAGTCCCTTGGCTAAGAGATGTTCCCCGTTCTGACCCTGAGCCACTTTCTTATGGAGAGGACTAGGGATACATATTTATTCATTACTGTGGTTTTCATTTCCAAATGCAAGACACTTTCATTGTAGAAAAAAATGAAAAATGCAGTTAGGAAAAAATCACTAAAACCCATAAAAGCTTATTACTCATGGAAAAGGGTTCTTAACCATTGAGTATATATTTATATTTCAGACATTTTGCTATATAAATATGACTGTTTATTTTTAAGAGTAATAGTGAGATAATTATCCTACTTACAGTTTTATAAAACTGCTTTTTTTGGACAAATATCATATTATGAAAGTCAATATAGGCCCATGTAGTAATCAAATGGATGTGGAAATGCTTATGGTCAATTTGGGCATTATAATGACAAGAAGGGTAAATATTTATTGCTGACTTCCTCTGTCCCTACAATGTTGAAAGTGCTAAACCTATACTTGCTTATTTAATCCTCACCACATCCAATAAGGAGGAGCTATGGTTGCCTGACTTTAAGCATCAGGGAACTGGGGCACAGTGAGGGCAGGGCAGGCAAGTCACAAGACTAAGAGATGAACAGATTCCAGGCGGCTGCTGAGCCCCATGTCTAACCAGTGTCCGCTAGTGCTTCTCATCTGGTAAGACCCTCAACCTTACTGTTCATCAGGGCACAGCAAACAAACCAAACTGAGGTACATTTTTCCCTGAGGCTCTCCATTTTACTAGGAGGAAATTTAAAACATTGATGATAATCATTTTGGTTAGAATTGGAGGGAAATTATCTTGTTAATATTGAGAAGGGGCTTCCTCAACATCTCACCTCTCTTCCTGTCCATTAAAGATATTACCATTCTAAAGGATTTCCTGGGGGTGCACTAAGAATGCACTTGCTTTCCTGCCATTTTTTTAATACTTGCAAGAGTAATTATTTTATGAGTAATTATTTTAAGAGTAATTATTTAAGAGTATTTATTTTATGTAAAAACAGATAATATAATAAAAAGGGGAAAAAACATTACTCCAAAACATACAACCCAAAGACAGCCACTGAAAGTTTTCATCTGCATTTTATTCTTCAAGAATGCAATATATTCTTTATTATGCAGGCATTTATATATTTATGCATTTTTATATTTATGTATTTGTATGCTTATCTACAAAAAATAAGATCTCATTTTAGTTTTTTTTTTAATTTTTGTGTCACTTTAGTGGGTTAACTTATGCCCTGAAAAAGACATGTCCAAACCTCAACCCCTGAATCTGTGATGAGACCTTGTTTGGGAATAAGATCTGTGAACATGTAACTAAGGATCTTCATATAAAATCATCCCAGATTTAAGGTGGGCTCTAAATCCAATGACTAATGTCCTCATAAGAGGAAGGAAAGAATGATTTCACACACAAGGAAGAAGGCCATGTGAAGATAGAGGAAGAGATTGGAGTTAAGCTGCCACAAACCAAGGAAAGCCAGCAGCCACCAGACACTAGAAGAGTCAAGAATGGATTCTCCCCTAGAGTTTTTGGAGTAAGCATGATCCTACTCAACACCTTGATTTTGGCCTTCAGATCTCCAGAATTATGAGAGAATACATTTTTTGACATTTAAACCACAGAGTTTGTGGAGATTTGTTATGTGGTCTTTGGTAGCTAATACACTCTTTAACAACATACCCCAAATGTCATTGTGAATAATTGTCACACTATATCTTATATTTTTCATGCCAATAGGGATAGAAATGCCAATAAAGATATATAAAGTGAAATAAATATAGATAAAATTTCTTCTTACCAAGTGTGTTTTTAAAATGTATTGTCACTTTCAGTACTCACAGTGCCACTATGAGGTAGGTACTGTTACTAATTTCCATCTTATAAAACTGAGGAACAGGGAGGATAAGGATTTGGCCCAGGACTGCACATTTAGGGAGCAGGACAGCTTGGATTTGTACCCAATGCCTCATTCTGCAGAGGCTGGAAAAATTCCAAAGATTTGTTGTTAAGTGACAGGAGCGGTCTGTGCAAGCATGCTTATTGCAGGTGGTCATTAAAAGTAATAATATGTTAATACTTGTACAAAACATCTGGACCTCGTGACAGAAAGGTGGCTTGTGACCTTGGTGAGAGCATGTTCATTGAAACCGTGTGCGCAGAATCGACAATGCAGTGAGATAAGGGGTCTGTGGGAAGGAGGAATGCTAACAGGGAATGCAGAAAACTCTTTCTGGAGACTTTATTCTGAAGGAGAAGAGGGAGAAAGACACACACACAGAGACACAGAGAGAAAGAGACCTGTGTCTGCAGGGGCATTAGGCGCCCTAAGAGTGATTTTTTTTAAATCCTTAATGCCATGAAGTTTGAACAAGTTTAAAAGTTAATATGAAGGAGCTATCTCATCTCAGATTTAACCCTTGCATTTTCCTATATGTTCATTTTCCTCCCTTTCTTCTTACCTTCTTATTTCACAATAGAGTTAATGAAACACTTTCAATGGACAGTATGGGTTTTAAGCCAAACAAATATATATATATATATATATATATATAGTTATTAGTGAATTAAAAGCTGGACAATTAAGTGTCCAAAAATGCTAGTAATTCTTGGATTTTTGTCTCTCACGGATGGCTGAAGTCCTGCTGTGACATGGCTGGATGATGCATGATCTGAGGACCCGTGCACTGGTGACTGTGGGTCGGATCCAGAATTTTCCTCTAAATATATTAACATACCAAACAGTCCAGGAGCAGCAGTTAGGCAAACACCACACCTTGCTGCCCTGGTGCCATCTTTCACTGAGCTCACCAGGTGAGGCAAAGACGAACATGTCTTCCCAGCGTGGGGAACTGGATTAGGATCTGCTCAGAGGCACGATGTTGGGCAGCTCTTATGAGCTTCTAATCACCCCAGAAACTAGACATCTTTCTGTTCTTAAGACTTTGAACTCAAGGCATATCAGAGAGACATTTGATTCCTTCATAAATATCTCTATCTTCTCTTTAGGAAAAACAGTGAGAAACGACTTTCCACAATGCCTGTCTTAGCCCTGAGGTTCAGCCAGCCCCTACTGCTGAGTATTAACTTTTAAAGAGCCCCTGACGTCCCACCACACGCCTTATACTTTCAGCAGGTGTTCTCATTTTCCCCTCGGGATGGCTGTTTGACAAAAGTGTCTTGAATCCCGTTTCATAAACAAGAAAGCACAGGCTCATAGAACCGACACTACCTCTCCAGATAAGTGGCAGGACCCGAATGAAGTAACATTCCTTGCCCTCCCTAGAGAGCACAGAGCAGCCTCCCTTTTCAAAAATGGGCTCCCAAGGCTTAAGAAATGAGCGTCTTACACTCCCTTGATATTGTGGTCCCATGGGCACTCACTCAAAAGTCCCTCTTGATGATGAGTACATGCATTCTTCTCTTTATAAGCATTCATTATATTCAATTTTATAGGAGAACAAAGTAGATTTTGAAAACTGAATTGACTCTGTGTGTGTGTGTGTGTCTTTCTGTCTCCTATAGCTTGTAAACTCCATGTCACAAGTATACCTATATCTTCAGATAAGACTGGGGCTTTATTCCTATCTCAGATATAGATGTGCCAGAAAATGGTGGATACAGAGAAATTGCTTCCAGTAAGTGAAAAATTCCGGAAAATTCTGGCTAAAGCCCAGATTCCAAACTTCCTCCTCACTCTGCCAAGCTCCCTGGTTTGAGCCTCAGAGCTGCAATCCTGGCTCTGGCCAGCAGGTGGCTTCCGTCTCCATTTTTCTTTGTCAAAGAAAATGAGTACATTATGCCAAAAATAAGAAAAGTTTTGGAATGTTTTGTTTACTAAGACACTAATTATGTTCGTAAAATGTGAATGTGTTAGTAAATCAGTTCCATCTGCTGAACATTTAGTTCATTGATGTATCTCTTCCCTCATCAGCGTAGGTTGAAGTGTCCACACTGCAGAGGGGTCCTTCTCAGAGAGCAGGGTGTTCACCCTCCATCTTCCCACCCCTGTAGAGTCTGTCCAGACCTTCTCCTATCCTCTGTCTGTCATACCCTGTCCATGACACTGGACACAGCTGCCCAGACCCCGCTCTGGCACCTCATTCTCTCTGTCACCTCCCACCAGTCCTGCATAGCCCTTCAACAGCCAACCACCGCCAAGGCGCTGCTGCCACCTGATGTTTCATCGTCATCGCATGCAGGATCAGGAGTATATGTTTTTACAGTCTTCTTTGACACCTAATACGTTTTTCATACAGAATTAGAACCATTCTGTACATAGGTTCATAGGCTGGATTTTGTGAAAAGTGATGGTATTTTTTAGTTCTTAATAACGGCCTTCTTAGAGAAATTTGACGATGGCGGCACGTTGGTGCCACCTCGTGACAATAGTCTGAACTGCAGCTTGAACATCACAGCCTGAAGGTGGGGAGGAGGGGCTGTGGCTAAAACCCAGAGCTTTCCGGAAGTCTGCGTGGAAAGGGAACACTGCCGGCGTTACAGGGATACTGAGGCATCCAGACAGGAAGTCCAGCCTCTTTCTATGCTGAACAGAAAGCTCTATGTGAGTTCAACAAAAGGACTATTTTTATATTTGTTTCCACAAAAAGATCATTTTTATTTTATTTTTAAGACCTCTAGATAAATAGATATACACCTTTAAAAGCAAAAATGGATCCGTGTCATTTATGACCACTGCAACCTGCTTTGCCACTTATTGTGACCATATTTCCATGTAAATGCATTAATATAGCATTTTAAATTATTTGATGATTTCATTTACTTGTTTATATCGACCATCATTGTATCATTGCATCATATGGATGTTCCAGAATTCACTTTTCCGGTGCTAGTGAGGTGAATATAGTTCCTTTACCATGTTTTCCATTACAAATAATAAAGTACTTACCATTCTTGTTCACATATATGCAGATGTCTTAGTAGGCATTTTTTGTAAGTTCCTGAACATGTTCTTTCAAAACCATGAAAATTATATTTTATATGAACACAACATTGGGAAAACTATTACTATTCTATGTTTCCAACAGTGCTGTATGAAAAATTCTTGTTTCTACACACTTTAGAAATAATGTGAATTGTTGCTAATCTGATAATCCTCTCTCCTCATTGCTTTCCTTCTCATTTTTGCTGCCAGGCTAGAATTCCATCCTATGGATATGACAGAATCAATTCTCAAAACCTTCTATTATTTGGAATTCAGCGTTTCTTATATTCCCCATTGTCAATGCTGTGTGGCTGGCATTTATGTACTGAAGGGCACAGTTCAGGATACAGTTCGTATGGCTGTTTGCACTGGTGAGCTGAATGTGTCCTCTTTGAGCCCAGCAGTGTCTTGTGGGAGTCCTAGAATTCATAACAGAATCTGGTAGATGTATGAATTATCTATGGTGTGTGTGTGAGTGCTGACAACCACATTTCCTTTGTGTCCTTCAACCCCTTCAAGGTGTTGCTTCTCATTTGTTCTCCCTTCCTAAATCCAGGCCCAGAAATGAAGGTAGGGATTTAGCAGGACGGCAATCCTTATAACCAACTCCTATCACCATCCTTAACTACATCCTGAATGTAGTTTGCTTGTTACTGTGGTCAATAGAAGACCGGGTCAACATCATATTTTCAACATCTTTCTATGGGTAAAATTTACAGACACTAAAATTCATACATTTTAAGAGTACAGTATGATGATTCTTAGTAAGTGCATGCAACCATCACCATAATTGAATTTTAGACATTTCCATGGTTCCCAAAATTTCCATATTGCTTGAAAGCAGTAAATCCTTGCACCCATGCTTAGCTCCAGGCAAACAATGACTTCCTTTCTGTGTCTATGGATTTGCCTATCTCGAACATTTCCTATAAATTGAATCATATATTTGGTCTTTTATGTTTGACTCTATTCACTTAGTATAATGGTTTCAAAGATCACATATGCTGTACATGTATCAGTGCTTCATTAATTTCATAGCGGAATAATATTTTGTTGTACGGATATGCCAAATTTTACTTATGCATTTATCAATTGATAGACATTTGTCTTGTTTCCACTTTTTGGCTGTTATGAATAATGGTGTTATGAACATTTTGTACAAATTTTTGCATAGACAAATTTTTTTATTTCTCGAGTATGTAACTAGAACTGGAATCACTGGATCATAAGACACCTCAAGGGGTAAGACAACATTACAACTCCAGGTGATTCAACTCCATACTTGGAAAGACCTTGAGGAAAAAAAAAAAGAGAAACAGGTAAGACAGAGTCTAGTGAAGCAACCCTAAAAATTGTTATCCTGCTGTAGACCTATTTGTAAAATCCCTTTCAATAATGCAAAAGTGTAAGATACATTGAGAAATTTTATATTTCATTTGAAAGCCCATTGTCTGTAGCACACACTTCCCCATTATCTGACTTGATTGCCATGGGAAGTATTTTACAATTCTAGATTTCAGGTAACTGGTAGCATCAGTTGGCAAGGTAATCCTTGTCTGGGGACAAGCAAATTAATTTTGTCTTGGGAAGGGAAAATTTTGTCTCCATTTGACCTGCATTTCAACCCTCATGGTGTATAATGTGCCAAAAAGGTAGTTGTTGACTTTGGCAAGCTAGATTTTAGTGGAGGAGTCGGGGGACTTCCTCATTAGAGAAGGGATGAAGACTGAGTTGGAGGGAAGGTCAGGGGATGTGAATTGAGTTCCAAGAATTCATTGCAAGTATTTGGTTGTAAAGTGCAAGAAAAAAAAATATATATATATATAAAGAGGACAGTAACAAGAGATGTGGACCGAAGTCCATGGCATTAAATGATATTCTAAAATCATCAATTATAAGAGACTTGAGCAGGTTGAAATCTTAATGGGAAGGAGCCATCGCTTCTTAGATTTAACATCTGAACTTACCACACGAGCCTTCCCATCCTTTTCTTCCTTGTTTCCATTCTGGAGAAGCCTGAAACTTACCAAAGGGATAGTGTAGACTTTTTCTTAATGTCTGTTAGACGTATGAATATATGACTGGATGGATACAAGATGTGTCACACAGGTGCTGGGAATTTAAGGATTTTTATCTCCAAGTGTACAGCTCCTCATGCAGATGACTGAAACTCGTGGTGCTGAGTGGGTGAAAGGATGCAGCTTCTCAGAACTCTGCAGCTGATGGCTGCAAGATGGGAGCTCCCAACATCAGTGGTTAGAAGTGGATTTAGGCAGACCAACACACCTTACATCCTGGAGGGATCCACCCCTGATCTGAGCAGGTGAGTTCACAGACAGGCTTGCCTTCCATCTCACGGTCTGCTTGGAAGTGTGTGGTCTAGCTCTTGTGCCATTTGGAAAGACTCAAGAACGAGCAGATCCTACTCCTCTCCATATGTATCAGAGAGATACTGGTAATCCTTCAGGTGTATACAATGTCATTAGGAGCCCCCCAAGTCCACACACACACACACACACACACATATATACACACAAAACACCTGGAGACCACATGTAGGTAGCAGCCATTGGAGAACGTGCCGGCTCATGTGGTCATCACACACTGTTAGGATGCATATGTCACTAGACCTTTTTGCATTAATAACTAATGACAATGATTAGCAGGACATTTTTGCATACTAAGAATATTTTAAAATAACCTTATTATCCAACTAAGTATGATAACAATAAAATAATTTCTAAGTTCATGTTTTTCAAGCGTAACAATAAAACTATTGAGAATTCCCAGTGTGGGTGTGCATATGGGGAATCCTACAAAGGCTGATTTTGCTGGTGAGGATTTCCATTAGTAGAACTTTTTTACAGGTTGATTTATCAGTATGCATCAAAGAATCCAGGCGCCTTTGATCTCCATGCATTTGGAGACTGCTTCTTCAATTAGTCATCCTCAGCATAACACCTGTCCCTCTATTAGACAGAGCATATTCCTTATGTTGTCTGGGAATTCACTTTCAAAAACAAATGACCTAAACATGTTCTCTCCCTCTCTCTCTTTTTTAACAGAATAGGAAATTGACGATGATGTTCACTGACTTGCAGAAATACAGGTAGGACTAACAGCTTAGTATCAGAAGTGAAGATATAGATTTCAGTAGTGACACTGTAGGTCAGCAGAAAAGCAAGACTTACTTGATTACAGTGTGATGTGCAGCTGAGCATCATGCAGTTTGCACTTGGACATATAGGGTGCCAGTCTCTGCTTTTCCACTTAAGAGAAGGATGAACCCCAGCCAGGTGACTTAACCTCTGTACCTTATTGTTTCTCAAGCTACAAAATGATGTGGAGATGTATCCTCTACCCCCCAGGAATGTTGTGGAAAATACATGAGATAGAAAAATGCATTCATTCACAAAAGGTTAAGTCCCCATGGTTTTCTGGGTCAGAGGCCCTGTCCTAATATATGATGTTTAAGTTCCAACCACCTTAAGCCCATCCACAAATGGCTGTTCAAGTGCAAAGTAATGCAAGGACTTATGCCTACTGAATTCATTCAACACAGAGTATGAAAATATCTGTAGTGCAGATTAGAAAGTAATTACTTAGAAATAATTTGTCCCTCCATCCCACCTAAGGTCTCAAAAGTGCTTTCCCAGATGGGATCTCATTAGCTTGTACGTCTGAGAGGCTTTATCCAAAAAATGTCCAGCACAGGGGAAATGACTCTCCTAAGTACCTATGATGTGCCTGGCCACCAGTGATTTATTGCAGTGGTCTTTTGCAAAGCCTATTCTTGCTGGGTTACATTACACACACGTTAGTCTTAAGAAATTAACACAGAAGATAAAAAGTGGGATGGGAAAGTATATGAAATAATGGGAAACAGACTAATAGTTTTCTTTTGCATACCCAATGGAAGTGGTCCAGTCATTGTTTTCCTTTTTCCATAAATTATCTGAGAAATGACTCCAGCACAAAGAAATGACACTGAAGTGAATATATAATGAAAACTTATACACTTCCCTTCCATTTAATATTTCCACATTATTGTCTTATAACCATGCTATTTGAGAATCTCCTTTAAAGAAAGGTCAGGTATAGAATAAGAAGATGACTCATATCTATTGAATACTACATGTATCATATGCTGGACTGACTTGAAATACTTTGTTCCTGCCAGTAATTGTCTAATATGGATATAACTGGCCCCATTTTACAACTGAAGAAAGGCAAACTCAGAAATATTATAACGCAGCCATCATAAAATTTCCCATCTACTTCTCCCATCATGTTTTGCAGCCTCTATTGATCACTGCCTAGAGCGACATTTCATTAAAGATTGCAAAAGTATGATATACTAATTCTTCAATTTCTTCTGCATGTATTAGCTGAAATTATTTTATAAAAGAATCTTCACCTCATCAACTCTTAGGTTATGCGTAGGTATAACATGCACAGGAAAGGTAAGGTGAATATACAATTCTTTTGCAATATTTCCACTTTCTAAAATGAATTGTTCCCTAGGATTCTCAAAGGTGAACAATGAGTTGATTTTGTTGGCTTTTTTGTGTCATTATCAGCTCACAGATGTTTCTATTGTTGACATGTTTTAGTGCACTGTAGTCACTAAAGTTTTTGTTGTTCAAATTGTTCTATCTTTGGCCACTGGCAGCCCCTCAGGTTATGAGTCTTTTTAACATACTTTCTGGTATGAAAGTTCAGTCCAGACTCAACTGGTACAATCCTTAACAAGACCAGAAATCAGGCATTTCTCCAAGGAAGCCTGGTTACTCTTAGTGGGAAATGTGTTTAGAGAATTCAATCTAGGGACTGTAGTTGCCAGTTACTATTGGGTTGCTCATTGTTTGCACTGTAGTCACTAAAGTTTTTGTTGTTCAAATTGTTCTATCTTTGGCCACTGGCAGCCCCTCAGGTTATGAGTCTTTTTAACATACTTTCTGGTATGAAAGTTCAGTCCAGACTCAACTGGTACAATCCTTAGCAAGACCAGAAATCAGGCATTTCTGCAAGGAAGCCTGGTTACTCTTAGTGGGAAATGTGTTTAGAGAATTCAATCTAGGGACTGTAGTTGCCAGTTACTATTGGGTTGCTCATTGTTTCTTGACCTTCTCAGTGCATGGAGCCAATAAATCTATATTTTTAAGAGAATGTATTTAATTGGCTTGCATCCTGGGCTTCTCCTCTATTCCTTTATAGGTAAGCATTTTTACCATCTTGTTTTAACCACACACTTTTTAAAAATATAACATGTATTTTAGTTTGCTCTCCTTTTCATAGGTAAAAGTTGTCATATTCTACACCAATGCTTTCCAACAGAAATTTCTGTGGAGATGGAAATGTTCTGTATCTGTACTGTCCATCACAGGAGTCATTAGCTGCCTGAATGCTTTTTCAGGAACTGAACATCTAGCACCTAAAATGTGACAACTGTGACTGAGTAACTGACTTTTAAATTTCATGTCATTTAATATAGATACTTGAGGCTAGTGGCTACCATATCGGACAGCAGTAGCGCTACACACTTTTCTGCACCTGCCTTTTTTCACTGAACAATATACCCTGGAGATGACACCATAGCAGTACAGAGAGGGAGTCTTCATTGCTTTTCATAGCTGCATTTTCCTCTCAGATGCAGATGGACCATAGCTTATTCAACAAGCCCCCTATTGGTCAATGTGTCTTTGTTTCTTGTCTTCTGCTATATGAATTGTTCTGGCAGGAATGGCTTTCTGTTTATGACTTTTTGTCTCCACATTGTTTCTTTGGGATAGATTCTTGGAAGAGATATTGTTGGTTCCAACAGTAAGTATCCTGGTTATTTTATAAATAATATCAAATCCCCTGGCTAGGAGTTGTACCATGTTACATTACCACCAGCAAGGTGACTGTCTGTTTCCTCACAGATTATGTAAATGGTAAGAGGCATCTCAGGTTTTTTTTTCTTTGCATCTCTTATCAAATGTTAGGTTTAGCAGGGTTTTTTATATGTTTAAGGAACATTTTTCAGTGAAATGTATCTTTGTATCTAGTGTCCTTTCTCCTTCAGAATGTTCTAATTTGTTTTTCCTTTTTCATAATCTTTCTACTACAAGGTATATAACCTTTGTCTGTGACATAAGTTGTATGCTTCCCAATTTGTAATTTTTAATTTTACCTTGCTTATGGGTTGTTGTTTTTTTTTTTTTTTTTTTGCCATGCAGTTTTTAATGAAATCAGATTGTTTCTGGATTTGAAGTCATATTTAGAAAAATTTCTCTACTACTAATTAATAGAGGAATTTACCGTGGGTGCACATTTGTGGACAGGAGAGAAAGGAATTATATTAGAGTGTCAGGTGTAAAAGGAAACCAGAGAAGAGGTGAGTAGCATGTAAGAAATCTGAAAACCATTTCACTAAGTGAAGAGAATTAGATGTTTGGACCAGAGTCTTGGTCTTGTGTTTGTCTTGATAGCTCAATACCTCTTTTCTGCCTCCTCTGGTTATTGACACAGGCTCCCCTAACAAGTAGAGAAGGTCTTACAGGAAGCAAAAACCCCATGTCACCTCAAATGGACCTGTCAGGCGACTGAATGGATAGAACCACCCTCTTAGAGATAAAACAGATACAGAACCAAATCCGAAATGCACCACTCTGATAGAGCAAAGGACTAAAGAGAAAGCAAAACCTCTAGCTCAAGCCCATGAGAAGAAGCAAGACTGAAACCAACACTGTTTGCCTGGTCCTTTGCTCTCTGTGAGTGAGGTCTGTCAGGAGAAGGTAATAGGCTGTTAGTCCTGTGTAAGAGGGTGGGGGTGTGAGTTAAAGGTGCCACAGTTTCCCAAGCTACAGCCTCTCCCACTCAGCTGCATCATCTCCTGTTTTGATGCTGGATGCCACGATCCAGCATCAGGCTTGGACTGATCTTGCTTGGAATGGAGTCTGAGTTCATACCCCATGGAGTGGGCACTAACATCCATCTTGCTTCCTGTGGGCACTTCCAGTTATGCAGGTCTGGAGGTGAAGGGAGGGGAGGTTGGGATGCAGATAAGGAATTGGACTGACAGTGCCTGGCACACAGTACATACACAAGACACATGAATAAATTAAGGAGAAGCTGGATGGAAACCACACAGATGTCCTTTTAGTCTTTTTATACACATCTTAATTTTTCAAGGAAAGTTAAGACCTTTGAGGAAACTTTTTGCTTCTGTTTATAAAAATGATGTCTTTTTGGGGCGGGGGGTGGGGGTAGCGGTGCGGGCAGAAAGAAAAATCTGTAGAAAATGGAGAGCGTTGCCACCTGGTGACCATTGTCAGAACTGCAGGTGAGAAAGTGAACTGGGGCCTTGGCAAAGAGTGGAGGTTGGAAAGGGCTGTGGTGCTGGTGGGGAGGGAGGTAGTTGAATGGATTCCACCTATGGGCCAAGATGTCTAGACTTCACACACTGGCAGTAATCCTTCTGAATTCGTGCAGAATCTTCAAGTCCTGGGACTGGAAATCCAGCCCCTAAGTGAACTCAGTAGAAAGCTGCATGAGTTCGTTCAGGAATGATTGGTGTGAGTTAGTTTATGAATAACTGATGTGAAAAAGTTTGAGACAAAGAAACATACACAAACACACACACACACAGAGAAAACTGTTAAATAAATTGTCTTGATCTGTTTCACATAAAATAGATAAACAACAAGGATTTACTATTTAGCACAGGGAATTATATTCCATATCTTGTAATAACCTATAGCGGAAAATAATACGAACGAATATATATATATACGTTCTGACCCAAAAGGCCCTGCCCCTAACCTCTGCTTCTATATTGACTGTACTTCTGTGTTAGGACAGAGGCCAGCACAGGGGAAGGGACTCAGTTATATATATATGTGTGTATATATATATATATATATATATATATATATATATATATATCTGAATCACTTTTCTGTACACCTGAAATTAACACACTATTGTAAATCAACTATACTTCAATTTAAAAAAATGCAAAAAAAATCTGTTTCTGGTCATTGATAAATACATACTAGTCTTGAATAAAGTTTAGGATTAAAGGAGATAAAACGTAAAAGCCTTTTCATATAGTAGTTGTGTACATGTCAATATCCCACCATTCAGGTTCTCTTTCCAAAGGGCAACAGCTTGAGCTGCTTCCTGGTTCTAGTTCAGCATCTCAGGAGTCAGCCTATCTGTGTGGCCCCCACACCCAGGCCTCTTGGCCCATGGGGCAGGGTTTCATCCCCATCATCATCTTCATGCCCAGTGGGGAGCATGACACAGCCCACATTCCACATCAGGCAAGTTTTCCACTATCAGTCTTTAAACCCTAGAAGTCTGTCATCCAGAGAGCTGCTGATTGGCCTGTGTAGAGGGCAAAGGGTAGACATTTGACCCTGGAAAATTTACTTACTCTGTGAGTCTGAGATTGGCCTCTGTAAATGAGACTAAGGGTACCTACTTCTAGATTTGTTGTAAGAAGAAAAGGAAAAAACCTCAAAGAATATCTAGGACTTTGGGATATATTACTCCCAGCCCACCTTGCCTCTTTTGGCCTATAAAATAGAAAATTTGAAAACGGCATCTGGAAATGCAGCAGCAGGAAGTGAACTTTGGTTCCATCTCGTCATTTCTTTTTACCACATGCTTTCCTGTCTCCTTTTTTTTCATTCTAGTTTGACCAGAAGTAATTTCTTATTGAGACCCAGGAAGAAGAATTAGTACAGAAGAGCAAAGAATAGGAACAGGTCAGCTACACAGAACATGGGAGTCATCAAACCTGTATCCAGTTCCAGACCCATCAACTGAGCAAAGGACCTGGGCTGAGTCCCTTCCCCTGTGCTGGCCTCTGTCCTAACACAGAAGTACAGTCAATATAGAAGCAGAGGTTAGGAACAGGGCCTTTTGGGTCAGAAGACCAGGATTTGATGCTAGAACTATTACTTGCTGGTTGACCGATCTTGAGCAAGTAACTTATCCATGTGTGTGCTATAATTGTTGGTATCTTTTATTACTGTTATTGTGGGGGTTTTGGCTTTATTAGTATTATTATTATTAATCCTACCACTCAGTCAAAATGTGAATGGTAGGAGTGGTGATTAGCACAAAGTTAGGGATGAACCCAACTGAGGGTGGAGAAATACAGGAAGAGAATAGAGGTGAAGTAAGCAGACAAGCACTGGGCTCTCTCTGGGTGCCAGGCCCTGTGCCGATCCTGTCATGATCCAGGGAAGGTTCTTACCAAGAGCACTCAGCTGCAGACAGCAAGGACCTGGGACGGCTCAGGAAGTCCAGGGCTGAACGACTACGCCCTTATCAGCTTCCTTTTCGCTGAAGGCAGCCAGAGCTGCCCCTTCATTTAGGCTCACCTCCCTGATCTTTGCTTCTGGGTATCGGAAAAGGTCCCCCTGTGGAACCTTCCAGACGTGACCCTGAAGGGCTTTCCTCCTACAATGACACTGTATCTTCCCCAATCCCCAAAAGTTCTCCTGCACACAGGAAAAGGGGGACTCTGAGGTAAAGGAAAAAATGCCTGCCTCTCAGAGGTATGTCATCTCCACATTTTTACCTGACATATTGTACTTCTGTAAGTAATGACTTTATAAATTTCCTATACAAAGTCTGTCACACACACACACACACACACATACACACACATGTTGTCAGCTCCGTTGTGATTCTATTTCACCTCCCCATGAAACTGAACACAGTGAATGCTTTTCCAAGGGAATGAATGGACGTGCCCATGTACGTGCACTATGATCTTAATCATCAAGAGGGGCTTTCTGAGTGAGTACCTGAGGGGCCTCGATATCAGAGGAGAGCAAATGACCACTTCTCCAGCCCTGGAGGCCCATCTTCTAAAAGGAAGGCTGCTCTGTGTCCTCCAGAGAGGGCGAGGGATGGAACCTCATCCCATCCTGCCACTCCTCCAGAGAGGTGACTGAGGCTCTGTCAGACTGACTTGGGCATCTGTGACATGGGACTCACAAAACCTTCATCACAGAGAGTCCTTAAGGGTGAATGAGAAAGCCTGGCCAAAGTATATGGCATGTGGTGGGATTTCATTGCCTTCTAAATGTTGGGACACAGAAATAGAAGCTGCCTGAGCCTCAGGACTAAGACAGGCAATGTGAAAAGTCATTCCTCACTGTTTCTCCTAATGAGAGGACAGATACCTTTATGAAGGAAACAAATATCTCTCTGATATGCCTTGAGTTCAAAGTTTTGGAGTCAGAAGGATCTCTAGGTTCTTGGGAGGCTCAGAAGCTCATAAGAGCTGCCCAACATCGTGCCTCTGAGCAGATCCTAATCCAGTTCCCCACACTGCGGAGACAGGCTTGTCTTTGACTCACCTGGTGAGCTCAGTGAAAGATGGCACCAGGGCAGCAAGGTGTGGTGTTTGCCTAACTGCTGCTCCTGGACTGTTTGGTATGTTGATATATTTAGAGGAAAATTATGGATCCGACCCACAGTCACCAGTGCACGGGTCCTCAGATTATGCATCATCCAGCCATGTCACAGCAGGACTTCAGCCATCTGCTGCCTCCGTGAGAGGCAAAAATCCAAGAATTACTAGCATTTTTGGACACTTAATTGTCCATTTTCTTAATCACTAATAACCAAATATAATTTGATTTTAAATGTATATAATTCCATTAGAGGTGTCTCATTAACTCTCTAGTAGAAATAAGAAGGTAAAAAGAGAAACGAATGTATAGGCAAATTCAGGGAGTTAAAAATGAGATGAGATGGCCCCTTCACATTAGCTTGTACACTTGCTCAACTTTAAAGGCACTGAAGATTTAAAAGTCCCTAATTGGACCCCTCTTCCCCATTCAGCCACAAGCCTCTTTCTCTTTGCCTCTGTCTTTTTCCTTCTCTCTCTCTTTCTTTCTCTCTCCCTCTCTCATTATGAGAGCTAGTTTTCTGTAGATAAATATACAAATATAAATACATGCATAAATATGTAAACACCTGCATAAGCGAAGTTCCAGAATATAATAAAGATGAAAACATTCAAGGGCTATCTTTGGGTGGTATGTTTGGGATGATGATTCCCCCCCCCCACGTTTACTGTGATATATAGAGTGGAATGGACCTCATACACAGTGTATCAGGAACACCCAGCTGTCTGTTAATAAAGGGTCAGGGTCCATGAAATTCATAAAAGTAACACCTGCCAGCTCAAAACAACTAGGTGGCTTAATATGTACAGAGATCGAAATGATCAGAGTAAAAATGACTGAAATAAACGAGGAAAACGAATTGTATTCAACTTCCCATTAATCATTCCTTTGCTCTTCCCAGCTCCCTCCTATCCCCATGCAAAACCAGCACTCACTTCTGAGACCACTGGAGGTTCATCCCAGAGTGGGTGGAGAACGTGCACACCATTTCCCGCTGCTCTGGGGAGAAGATGAGTGTGAAGCTGGCACAGGTAGCAGGAATTGGGATAGAGAATGAAGATTCTGAGCCTCACTAGGGGAGGCATCCCTCACAAACAGCTCGTCGTTCACGATGCACAGACTAGAGGAAAAATGGGCCCTCAACAGCTGGACAGATGGACCACCCCACACCCCCAACAACAATCCTGCTCCCACTGCCACTCAGCAACCAGATTCCTTCCACCTTCCTCCTGTGTCTGTCCCCCAGGTTCCTTGGCTGGTACCTATGCCCCTCCCACAAGCCCACCTTTGGGGAGATTATCCACCATCTTCATGACATTTGGACGTTTCCCTGCAACTCAGGGACAGTTTCACGTTTACCCTTTACAACAGCCCAAGGAGTGGACAATCTGAAATCCACTGTCATAGGAAGACACTGAGTCGCACAGAGGCCACGTGACTTGACCAAGGTCACATAGCCAATGAGTGCTGGGACCAAGGAGAGAAGCCACATTCCAGTTCCAGAGCCCATGCCCTTCTTAACCACTAGGCTAGACTGCTCCTTGGATCTACCTGCTGGCTTTCCACAGTATTGAGAAAACCTAAGGTGGGCACCACCACATTCCCACACCCCTGAGCCCAGGCTGGGACGGGGGTTCCCACCCACCACACGGCACTCACCTGGAAGGGCTGGCAGGGATAGCGATGAAGGTCTGGGTGAAGGCACGAACAGAACCCTGAGACCTTCCTTCCACTTCAACGACAAACAACAAACTTCAGTACCCCCGAGAGCCCCACCTGCTTTACACGCTCACACAGCGGTCTGCAGACAGAGTCTGATGGATACTCATGCTGAGGGGACAGGTGCTCACTGGGGGCCAGGGTGTCGGGAATGCGGAGGGCAGCTATAGGAGCAACCTGCTGCCGGTGGCAGGACCTCTACTGTGCGCGGGCCCGTGACAACCACTTCACCAGTTCATTGATGCATTTGTCACTGCTGCCCAAGACATGGATGCTAATACCTCATTTTGCAAATGAGGAAACTGAGAGGTTAAGTAATGATCCCAGGATCTCAGAGGAAGGCCCTGGGATGAGAGCCATCAAACTCCACAGCCTGTGTCCCTAACGCCCAGGGTGTGCGGGGCAGACAGGCATGAACGCAGGTCAGACCTGGGTCCTTTGTGGGAAGAGCGAGGGCTGGAGAACACAGAGGGGCCGGGAAGGGAAGGAGAGGGTTCGGGGTGGCTGGGAGGGTGCTGAGAGGGAGCCCGGCCGGGGGGTTGGAGCAGTGGGGCATCTGGGGACGGGGGTCTACACACACTCACCTTCCTTGAACACCCCGTTGACAGAGAAGCAGAGCATCGTGTTCTGAAAGGGAAGAGCCCAGGCGCTCAGTCACCACCTAAACCTCCTACCCACCTGCGGCTCCCAGTCCTGCCCAAGATGGAAGCAGGCGCTCACCGTGTGGAGCCACATGTCCACCACGAAGGAGCTGAGGTCATGCTGAGTTTTGGGCAACAGGCAGAGGGAGCGCACAATGTCACGTTTTGTGTGTTTCAGCAGCTGGACCCGCAGGTCTGTGGGGGGAGGAGAAGCGAGGGAAGGTCAGGGGCTGCCATGCCCTGGGCCCTAGGACTGACCCCTTCCCGCCCCCTTTCCCGCCCCGCCTCCTCGTCACACACTCACAGGGGTCCTTGAGCTTCTTCATATTCCTGCTGTCCTTGACGTACTCCCACAAGCTGCTCCTGGGAGAAAAAGAGAAGCAGGAGGAGGTGGGCTGGCCCCAGTGTGGGGGTTTGCAGGAGCTGCCCTGCGTCTGCTGGGGAGCCACACGGCCCAGGAGCAGAGTGTGAGCTGTGATACTCACGGGGCTGGGTCCTCGGGGTTGAAGGGAATGGTCAGGGAGAAGCAGGCCTCGTCGTGATAAGCACCCAGGAGATCCTGTCGGTCTCCAGAGTCGTGGATCAAGTAATACCTGTCGGGGAGCCATGAGCACAGTCTGTCTCTGTGGTCCGGACCTCAAATGAGGCTTGGAAACTCCCGTGAGCAGAGCTGAGCTTGGGTGGCCTCAGCTGTCCCAGCCCTCCCCTTCCTCAGGTTGCCAGCAGTACTCACTGCTGCAGGAATTGCAGGATCAGACTCTTCAGCTCATCAGATCCAAAGAAGCTTCCCTGGAATCAAAACAGTCCTCAGCACCAGGGCTGATACCCTCTCCTCACGCACCACCCAAAGCCCTGCTTGATTCTCCGTGCTCACCTCGCAGGCTGGTAAGCTCTTATGGGTGTCCACACCTAACTTAGCTGGTGGGGGTGTCTCCTGGCCATCCTGTGAGAAGGAAGAGGAAGTCAGTGGTGCAGACCAAGAGGCACTTCTGGACGATCAAGGAAAAGGACGGGCCCAGGAGGGTGAGGGTCAGAGGTCAAGTGCGGAAGTGCCCTGGAAAATCTGAGGGCAGGACTACACTTCAGGTCATCACCCTGAGGTCCCTGAAGGCTGTGGCAGACGTGGTCGAAGAAGACCCAGAGCTGTTGTGAGCTTCCCACAGAGGCTGTACCCTCCCCCTGCCCCCAGAACGTTTAAGGGTCAGGTTCAAAAATGGAACTCAGTCAAGACCTAAAGGGTTCAGAGTAGTTTGTGGGCGGTGTCAGTGTCAGTTAGAGGAGTCAGTGATTGAGGAATACACTTACCAAGCGTAATAACTTGGGGAACAATTCCAGGATGGAGCTGCCAAGATGAAAAGTCAGTGAAACTGGAAAGCGGTCTCTTCTCACGGGAGCAAGTACACTTACAGCAGACACAGTCCAGTGTGTCCACCTACACTTCCCGGCCCTGGGCACCGCCCCCAAGGACTGGCACACCAGAAGAGTGTTCCCTACCTGCCTGCCTCCCTCCATCCCTCTCCTTCCACTCCTTCCTTCCTGGGTACCTCCCACCTAGACTGCCCTGACTCTGTTCTCCAGGTGCCACAAGAAGCAACAAGGAAGCAGGCTTCCTTCCCCTCCCTCCCTTCCTGCAGGTCCCCACTGTAGGCTTTGGAGGGAAGAGGGAATGAGGTTGGAGCCAGGGGCTCTTCATCCTTCCTGGGGGTCCTGCATCCTGCCAACACAAGGACACCCACCAGGGATGGCCCAGGATGCTGGGCCAAGGAGGTTAGTGAGGCAGGGAGGGAAATGGAGGGGGATTAAGACAAAAAAGGAGTGAAGGATGAAGAAGAGAAGACAGAGACATAGGGGCCTAGAGACAAGGGAGAGAAAGCAAAGTGAAGGGAAGGGAAAGAACCTCTCCCATGGTTTGGGGTGGGGGATCAGGGAAGAATAGAGAAGAAAGGGGAACCGTCTCCCCTGCTGCAGCCCTTTCCTTCACCTGCCCCCGAATGTCCCAGGCACCCGTGGTAGGGATGGTAACCATGCACATGTTGGGCTGGGGGCCTGCTGGATGCTGGTTGAGTCTCTGTCACCTGTGTGAGCTCAGTCTGAGCTTGGCATGGGAAACAGAGCAGCCACAGGGGCAGACCTTCCCCAGAAGGAGTAAAGGGTCAGCTCCCAGGTGAGTATGGGGCTGAGTGAGGGTCTATGCCCCCCTCTCACGAGCACCGTCTTCTCTCATGGCGGTCCCTGCACCTATCTTATTGGTTCTTTATCTGAGGATTCATATCCATGTCAGGCTACTCAGGGCTCCTCTGAAGGACCATGCAAGATGATGTGACGTGTGTTGGGATGGAAGGGCAAGTGTCCCTGAGAGGCCTGTCCTTCTGTCTCCTCCACCACCTCTGCCCTCTGCCTTTCACTTCCCCTCGGGAAGCCCTCTACTCACTGTCTGCGGCCAACTTCTGGCCCCTTAACTCAGGAACCCTGCTTTTTCCCCCAAGAAGGGCCCAGCTCCTGGCATTAGTCCAAAGTAATGGATGTCATGACAGGAGCCACCATGTCCTTACACTCAGTATGGGGCAGGAAAACCATCAAGTCAGCCTTGGACAAGTGGGGAGACCCATTTGGTTCAAGGAAAGACGAGCCTCTCTCAGAACAGGGGAGGAAAGCCCTCTCTAAGTATGAAAGAGGAAGGCCTGTCTCAGCATGTGGATCTAGGCTGGAGGACTCTTCTCAGTCCACAGCACCAGCATCTGGCTCAAGGCTGCTGACTCATGGTCCTGGTGAGGAGAGGGGGTCCTGCTTCCCCTACGACATTCTTGGGATGGCATATTAGAGAACGCTGGGTACAGAGAAGTGGGAAACGTACCTCAGACCAGAACAAGTGAGCAGATCAGAAGAAGGGAAAGAGATCTCTAAGCACAGATGAAGGACACAGAGAGGAGAGCATAAAACCTGTGGCCCTCCCACAGGACCAGGACTGCTGCCTCTTGCAAACAGGCACTGTCAGGAGTAGCTCAGGCTCCCAAGAAATGACAGACGGTACAACTGACCTTATGTTGGCTGACTTATCAGGAAAGGTGGTGCACAGGGCATTTCTGTCTGTGCAAATAAATTCTGGTTCCAATCTCTGGCCCTTGTCCAACTCCCCTGAAGACTTTACCTGTAATTATGTGGAGGAACCACATGAACCAGAGAAAGAGAGCCAGGATGGTACTGCATCCCCAGTCGTTCCTTCCTTTTCCAACAAATCCACTTCCCTTCCTCTGTCACCTTCCCATGAGCCCTCCCATCTCCTCTTCAAAGAGGGATCTGGGTACCACACCTCACCTCACTGCTGGAGACGTTCAAATTCTTGATGTCAGAAGCATTCTGTATAGCGTCAGACTGGCCACCCAGCTGGCAGAGTCTCTTGTTGCTCAAATCCAAGGACAAAATCTATGATGGAGAAAGAGAGTGAGGACCCCAACAGGGGATGTTCGAGGCCAATCTGCCTCTTCTGCCTAATCTGTCCCACCCTCACCATCAGTCCCAACATTGGGCCTAAGTCCTCACCTTGGGCATGTTCTCTCCACGGATCTGCAGAGGGGCAGGCATGCAATATCTCGGATTCCGTGGCATTTCAACATTACAGGTCATCAAGCCTCCAGGAAGCCAACAGGAGGGAAACAGAAAGCTGAGAGGGTCCTGCCTGCACCAACCCCTCCCAGAGTTACAATCCCGAAGGCCTTTCCCAGGCAGACCCCTCTGCCCTCACCTGCCCTAGAATTACTGCTATAGCCATACCAGATCCAAAGCAGAGTCTCTGGCTGTTAAGAAATGCCTGGGAGGCATCAAACAGTTTGTTCATGGTCAGCTGCAGAGTTAAAGACGGGGTTCAGTGGCTCTGAGTCTGAGGTGTTGATTGGGGGGCAATAGGTGGATCTGGCTGTGGGGCAGAACTTGCGTTCAGTCTGCATTACCTTTATCTGCTCCACCTTTTCTGACTGCAGCTCCTTCCGCATAGAATAGGGTGCATCACAGGGGTCAACAAAGACAGATATCTGTAGAGAGCATAAGAGGGTCTGGGTAAGCACCAGAAATCTGAGCCTTGGGATCAAGCAAGACCATGCCCCTGCCCTGCCCTCTTGCTCCCAGGTGCCCTTGACACACACCCTTTCATTGTTGTCAGTGCAAATCTTGCCACTGACATTCTTCAGAGCAAAGGCAATGTTGGCATTCTCAACAAAGAACTGGGCCTGCATTTTCTTATAATGAAACTACAGGGAGTGACAAGAGAAAGAGAAAATGAGACCAGAGTCATTTCTCATCTGGACCATCCATCTACCCCGTTTCCTCTCATTGGCCTCGACGTCCTCTCTTACTTCAACTGGGGTGAAGGGGACACTGCAGTGCTTCTGAATCAAATTCAGCAGCCACTTCTCCTCATATTTTATGCCAAATGGAATCTGGGGGGCAAAGAAAAAAATGGGAGAGGAAATCGATACAATAGAATATAAGTTTAAGATAAGACCCAACCAGGTCTTCCTTTCAGACTTTTTTTTCAAGCTTTAAATAATTTTTTTACGCTAGGTCGGTATTTGTTATTGCTAAATTTTGTACCAGATGTGGATTTCCTAAATAACGTTTTTCCCCTCAAACACTTTTCTTGAAATAATCAACTTAATATGCTTAACACGTACTTCTTTTTGTAAAGTTCCAAGAGACCCTACCTAAGGCAGACCTGGCCTGCCCCTCTGACAAGGACCCCAGAGACGCAGCCTCCTCCCACACTCAGCCTGAGCCAAACTGAGCTTTGTGGTATGAAGTTGCTCCATCTTGACAGTAGTTTCCTCCTTTGCTTTTAGACAACCTCTCCCATGCTCCCTGCAGTCAGTCTGTTCCCTTCATTCATATTGCTTCTCTGAATCTTCTCTTACATGGCCTAGGATGTTAACTTCTAATAATAACAAGACACATAACCAACTCCTCTGCCCCAGAAAAGTTCATACCATCTCTACCCGATTCCAACACAACTCCCTCTGTTCACCTTCTTCTACGTATTAGGTCCATTTAGTCAGGACACTCACTGTGATCTTGAACCAGCTTCCCATGGTCTCAGCCCGCCTGCTTCTCTCCACTCTTCTCTCTGGAGGCTTCTCCTCTGTCTCCATGTTAACATGAGTTTGGTCTCCTTCCTGAAAATTGCCTCTCCAATGAGAGGGTGGAATGGCATAGGGAGCACTGTGGGGAAGTGGAGACAAGAAAGTGGTCCATATATGCTCAGAAAGTCTTGTAAACATTTTCCCCAATGATACCAGAGCTACAATAAAGTTTACTCAATCATGAACCTGATCCTGTCATTTCTCACTCTTCCAGGTTGAAGAGAAGAATGACATATTTAACTACAGGGTTTTATTTTTCCTTGGTTGGTCCACATCAGCCATGCTGACTGGTCACTTACTATCTTCCTTGAGTGCTCATGTGAGCATCACTTGTTACTGAATCTTTATCCTGCTGCTGCTGGGAAGTGACTGGTTCAAGCCACTCGTTGCATCTCCTTCGGTATGTACCCCAGCATCTTACTCTTCTTTGTAAAGGGTTCCCTTGGTCAGTGGGCTCTGAAATTGAGAACGACATATCGATGGTCCCAATATAAGAGTCCTTCGGGAATATCACGCTTAATGAAGAAATATCACTGATTTTTATAATTAAATAGAAGTTCCACTTCTCGGGAGATGAGAGGTGGGGAGCATTCATGGTCAAGAAGAGAACAAGTACAGAAGAAAGGGTTTGGATCTAGAGTTTAATCTGTGATGTTAGTCCCTGCTCTGCCCTGTTCAGACTTGGGTGACCTGGGACAAGTGGTTGTTCATTTTTAACTCTCAAGTCTCTCCTCTGCTTGGGGGGGGGGCAGTAGAATCTACTCTGAAGTCTGTGCTGTGACGGCTCAAGGGTCAAAGGTGATTCACCTGCCTAACAGAAGAATTAGAGAAATGAAAAGTAAGTCTGACAAAAAGATCCAGAATGAAGCCTGAAGAGACATAACTGGAGAATACCAAAGGTGAGGGGAAGAGAATTAAAGGAGATGTAGTGATCATACTTAACACGTGGTTAATGTGAGTCCCAGAAAGGACAGGGAACAGTAGAGAAGTATTAGGAGAGATCTTTTGAGAAATTTCCGAAAGTAACAAGCTAGCAAGTCAGCATAACGATATTAGTAGGAGAAGAAATATGCTTCAAGGAAAAACATTCCTAAAGAGAAGACATTCATTTCATCATCGTGTAACAAATACTAGGAAAATTTGTGACCAGAAGACTCAAACTAAAAGAAGTATTACAGGTTCTTCACTGGGCAGAAGAAAGAGGATCCCAGGTGGAGGCACATATACAGAAAGAAAGACTAAGGACATTTGTGAATATGTAGGCAAATTTAAATGGGTATTGACTATGTAACACAATGATAGTAATTTCATTTAGGGGGCTAAATATATATAGAATTAAAATGCATGACAACAAATTTGGAGAGAATATATAGAATCAGTGTTTCAAGGTCCCTTAAAATGTCTGAATAGTTTTAAAGAACTAACTAACGTTAGACTGTGAAAAGGCAAAAATGTGCACTGTAATCTGAAGGGTAAACACTGCAAGGAAGGATATTTAACTAGATAGCTGCATGATATTTAACTAGGTAACAACAAATAGTTACAAAATATTCATCATTTAAAAAGAAAGGAAAGTAAAAGGAATTAGGAGAGGTAAAAATTAATATACAGAAATATAGTATATGTAAACCAAATTACACCTATTTTTACTTTAAAAGTTTCAGACTAAGTATTCCAAATAGAAAGATATTATCAGATGGACAAGAAACCTTCCATCAAATGCTGCTTAAAATAAGAGACACATGCAAAATTAAATCATCTAGAAAATTTGAAAATTAAAAAAATTACAAAATGTCTATCTTTTCCTACAGAAACTTGTATAACCATATTAGTGAAAGAAAAGATACACTTTAAAGAAAAAAAAACATTACGAGAAGAAAAAGAGAGAGGTTTCCTTATGATAAAAGTTCAATGCAATAGGAAAATATTAATACAAAATCATAAATTTGTATGCATATCTTAAAACAGAGCCAAAATAGGCAAAGCAAAAACTGACAGAAATAAATCGAGAATGGACATATCCACAGTCACAGTGGGAAATTTTAAGACAGCCCACTGAGTGACACATAAAATGGCAGACAGAAACTCAGAGGGACATTTTTAAATGTGAGTTAAATAAATTAACAAGTGTATTTGACATAGAACAATGCACAATAACAACTATTCATCAAACATTCGAGAACAGATTGTATGCCGGGCAATAAACCAAACCTTAGGAAGCCTCTGTGGGCTAATACAATTTATCCTGACTAGTTACTGTAAGAGTCAATGTAACGGTGGGTTTCCTGCCCCTCCCCCACCTCTAGTACAAATCCAAAAACTGTTAGTTTACACCAACTCCACCCCTCACCTAGGTGACCCTCCCTACTCTCCACACACTAGGCCAGAGAAGATCACATAACTCAGGCCTGTTCTTAACCAGGGACAAAAATTCACCTCAGCCGTGACCACTTCCATGGCGGGGATGGACGGGCGGGCGGGTGGGGGGCCGGGTCCAGAACCAGCGTGGGTGTGCCAGAGCCCTCTTGGCCCATTTCCTCAGGGGAGTGAAAAGTAGTCAGTCTGGGCCCTCTCCACCCCTTCTCTAAAGGGAGGTGGGTAGGTGGGTGTCTTGCGGGTTTGGGTCGGGGAGAGAACCCAGAACCCCTCGTGCCCTGTGGGGATCAGGACAAGACACCACGCTGACCAACTCACCCATGGTGTGTCCTGAAGGCAATGATCTGTCACCACTGTCCTCACAGGTTGCTTGTGAAGAGAATCCTTGGGTCTGGAGCTAAAGGTCTTGAGAATATCAAGGACGGCTTCAGAGGAAGTTGAGAGCCGGCCCCTAACCACCTTGTCAGAACCAGACAAACAAGATGGAGTCCAAACAGGAAGTCTCTTCCCCCAGGGGCATAGAGAGGAGATCCCTGGGGGCCAGAGAAGAGCTAACTTCCGGTAATTACTGCCCCCTGAGTTTGCTACCAGGCAACACCCAGGAAAGTGTTTCCAACTGAAATAACCTTGCAGATGAGGCCAACTAGAGTCAAGAGGCTTAGGCAATCCAGGTACTTGTGGCTACAAACACAAGGAACACTATGCCAGACTATATCAACTGCATTACATTGTGTTCCTTCATTCTGCAAATCCAGAGAACTCTGAGTACCAGAGGTAGGCCAGGCTCTATACTTGCTACATTGCATCTGTTCTTTCATGTACTCCTCACAAGGAGACCCTGATAGTCGAAACACTAGCTTTCTAATGTTGCTAAGACTTAATGAAGTGCCAGAACTTGTCTAGAGTCATTGAGATGCTACCTGAAGGAACAGAGACTGGAATTGAGCTTCATGGAGTGGGGTCGACTTCTCCATGCATAGCTTTACTAAATTCTTGCTGTAATATGGGGGAGTTTCTTAAGTTAGCACACAGTAACAGAATTTTCTGAAAAGAGTTAATGGCTGGAATTAACTCCAGCCCATCTCAGACAGATAATACCAAAACAAAAACAAAACACAAGAAAACAGTCCTGGAGAATGTAAAGGAAATAACAGAGTTTTGTGGCTCACTCTAATGACAGTGAAAGAAAACAAATCATGTATTTTCCTTAATTAAAATAAATGGTGCTCTACACTGGAATTTGACACAACATTGTAAAACGACTATAACTCAATAAAAAAAATGCTTTAAAAAATGTGTCTATGTAGTTAGATGCCCCTAGTGGTCAGAGCCAGAATTGTAGCCCTGAAAGTTCAGGACCAGAGAGGTTTCAAGGCAGAGGGAAGGAAGGAGGAGCTTGTGCTCCAGCGCATCAGCCAGAACATTCTGGAATTTCCCACTACTTCCTGGAATCTTCCACCCCTTGTCCACAATCCCTTCCTGGATCTCTATGCCCCAAGAGAAGTCCAGTCACTGAGAAAGGTGAAGAAAAATCTGCATATGAGATTGTGAACATTTTGGGTAAAAGAAATGTAAGACAGAAATGCACACACCACACAGATAAACTGTGAAGTCTAAAGTTGAATTTTTTTAAATTTTTATAAAAGAATATCATGTGAACATTTTGATAACATGGAAAATATACATGAAATTTTTTGTCAGTGGGGTATTAGATATTTTCAAGTGTACCTCTCAACAAATTAGCCTAATCACAAAATATTAAATATTAAAATGTACACTTACAAAGTGAAATTATTCTGTACCTTACCTTGCAGCTATATGATCACCTCACCGTGACTGACAGATACCCAAGAAATCCAATGTAAAAGGACAGGTGCACATTTTCCAGATGTGTTTCTCTTTAGGTAATGTGTAGAATACCTTAAAGAATTTTTGTAGGTATGCAGTTCTAGATACATCCTTTTTAAAACTTGCAGTTACATAAGTAATTTTCTGCAAATTGATTTTTTTTTCTTATTATGACATCTTCAGATTTTAGTTTCTTCAGGTTTGTGGTTTGGCATCTTTCCAGATCTTTATTGAAGAAGCATTTCGCTTTTTAGGTGAACTATTTGTGGTTATCTTTTGCCCCTTTCTCTACTGATTAACAAAAATATATCTTGTTCTTGCACATGAGCACAAAATCTGCAACATTGTTTGAAATATTGTCCCCCAGATTTTCAATCTTTTCATTTTTTTCTTTTCACAGTACAAAAATTCCTTTAGTTTTCATGAATTTTTTAAAATTTAAAAATAACACAGTTATGATGAAAAGTGAATAATACTTAGATTGCATCAAATACTAGTCCACCTGGAATTCAAGATTCAAAGCCTTGATGACTTCAGGGCACAATGGAAAAGAGCTTTGGGCCAAATTCTACATTTGTGAGTAAAGGAGAAAATACTTGAATATGTGTTTGCTTATAAGAGATACGATGTAAAGTGCCTCTGGCCTAAATTAATTCTGTAAGTGATCATTTCCATCCATCCATGGAGGTTAATTTCCTCTGCTTCACCTGAGCCCCACACAAACCCCCCAGAACAGTTCAACCCCTGTGGCCCTATATCCAGGCCTCCAGTCTTAAGGCAGTGAATTTCTTCTCCATCATCTTCAAGACCAAGACATGGAGGAGAGAGTTGTTTGACTATTACCCTATCAGCATGACATTGACACCAGAGGAATTTAAAAACAGGTATGTGACCTTCAAAAGCCTTTTAACTCTGTTACAAATTTAGAGAAATTGAAGGGAAGTTAGGAAAAACCCTTGCCTATCCCAAACAAAAACGTCACATATAAAGGAATGCAAATTATAGGAAAAATCTCTAATATACTAGTATGTAAATTAATCTGATTAGTAAAAGTGTCATTCAAAGTCTACTGAGATAACTTAAATAAGAATTATGCATTGCAAACATATAAAGATTAAACAAGTAGAAAAACAATTACAAATGTATGTAAACATGTACACATATTTACATAGGCATATAAACACGTATATAACATGAAGAGCAGTGTATACATATTGTGAGCAAAATTTAGAAGACTATATATGTTCATGTAAACTTGTTTATATAGTACTGTACACAGATAAATATATCTGGGGAATATAAACTAAAGTACCAAGGATGTATATCTTGCTATCTAACAAGATGAAAAATATGTTCTCTAATAAATACTCACTCTTACACTTCACTAGTTTTTGACATAAAGATAGTCATTTGAAATCAGAAAAATCATTGATATAATTTTGTTTAGCATTAGTAGTATATACCTAGTTGAGAGTTTCATTACAAAAATAATATGCATGTATGTGAATTAAGTGTATATATCAAATCTATATATTTTTTCACAGTACTTTGTCTCTCAATCACACACACATATAGCTTTCCTGTCACAGTTGGGAGGTGGAGCCTGAAGAAACGTTCTTCTCACTAGTCTTAATGTACATGGGCTCTGACTCACCCTTAATGCTTCATTTGCCACAAAATCTTCCAGAAATTTCACTGATTTAAACTTTGTTCTCTCCATCCTCCCAAGGCTTCCTGCTGAGTGATGTCCAAGCTGCCCTTCTATACTTGTGGACCATGAACAACAAAATGGCATCACTTGTGTCAAAGGGATCTAAAATGGAGCTAGGAGGACAATGAGGAAGTAGAACTTACACATTTCGACCACGGAAGGCAACATAAACTTCTCACCCAGACAACCGGAGACCAACTGGAACTTGTTTTCTTTATTCCCTGGGGATTGGATACAAACAATCTGGTGCCTCAATTGACAATGCTTGTCGACACTAATCATAGTTCTGTAAAGATAACCAATATAACTTCTCTGATGTCTTTATCTGTTGCCTTTATAAACTCCTGCCATTTTCTATTTCCCTCTGAACACATTTGAGTTGCTACTCGAATCACTGCCTCCCAAATTGCAATTTGTAAGACCCTAAGTAAAAACCCTTTTTCTTACTTGTAGCCTTCTGCATTTCTTGCTTGACAGTGTGTTCACTAGATGTCCCGGACCTAAAATTTCTGAATTTCCTCCTATGAAAAATGTTAGTTGGGAAAAGGAAAGAAAAATCTATTAAAAGTTTCTTTGCACTACGAGCGATGAAAGAAAGAACATGTAAAATAAAATCAAGCCCAAATTGCTTTAGCTAGGGATTTTCTTCTTGTCTATGGTTTCACAGACAGAAATCATAGTAATAATATTAGACTCCTTTAAGAGGGCTGGAGGATATTATAGGCCTGAGGTGAGAGTAACAAGGGCAGAAGGGGTTCAGGTCCATTCTACAATTGTCCCAATAACTTTCACAAAGCTTTTCCCAGCAGGACAAACTGCTGGGTAAGGGATTTCCACTCTGGATTCTCTAAAAGGATGAACCAGGTACAGGGTATTTCCTTCCTGTTACATCTGGCTAGTGTCCACCCTCTCCTCTTCTGCTGACTTAGCCTCAGATCTCAGCTGAAACTTCACTTCATGTGAGAAATCTCAGGCATATGCTACTGGTTTGACTACCACTGGGCATCTAGTAACTCCACCACCTTTACCATCTCCAGATACACTTTTCATGGGAAAGGGGACCAAAGACTGTGAGCTCAAAATTTTTCATAGGCTGTAGCATCGCACAATGGACTGAAGACACTGAAGTTTTCAAATATCTTATCTGAATATTCATCTAAAATTCTCTCTTCCACCTTTGAGCAGGGCACTGGGGACACGAGTCAGTTCAGCAATGTAACTGCAGAGTTTTTCCACAGACAGCTCATTAACCCCCTGATAAGATGTCATCATTTTTATATTCTTACTAATTGTGTGCTTAATATGACACTGGGTTTCCTTTTAATCATATAACATTTAATCTTTTCGACATAACTCCAAGCTCCACATTGTGATTCATTCTTTACAGATGAGGAAACTGAGCCTCAGATTTCAGGCCTGGTTGAAGCCAAAGCACTTGTGTGACTTTCATTACCTTGTGATTTCAATAAGTCCTGACAAGGACCCTATGAAGGAAAGAATCCTCACTTCCTGAATGGCAAACTTGAGGCTTGGGACTTTAAGGTCACACGCTGCCCCATGTCATGCTCCTACTCCTTGGCTAATTCCAGGCTGGAACCCATGTCTTCTGAAACTGAAACCTTTGCTCTTCCTACCAATTCACCAGGCCTTGTCATATTCATTGGATATAAGTTTATGGGCTTTGTTCATAACCATAACAGGAATTCACACTCACTATAGACAACGTGGAAAACACAGTCAAGTATGGAGGGAAATTGCAAATGACAGCAACACAGAGATTGTTCTGTCCTCCCCCAGCAGTGTAAGGAGTTCTTGTAGCTCCACATTTTCCACTTAAAGAGGATGCAGCATAAACACAGAGTCACTGATCAGGTTTTATTTTCAAACTCTGGAATTATTCCAGGGCATTTTCTGGGGTACAAGTGTGAAATATGCCATTTATAGGGAAAAATAAGAAAGAATTAAAATGATCTAACATTCTAATACCACAATATCAGACTAGCAAATAAGAAAAATGTAAAACCCATTGTGTACTTAGATCTGCAAAACTGGGTACTCTTGTCTCATGGTTTTTTGTGCTAAATACTAATAAAAAGATTGTAAAGGTCAACTAAATGGTAAATACTAAAACTAGTCAATGTTCATACTCTTTGACACTGCAGTTTCACATATGGGACCTTGTCTTCCTGAGGCAGTGGAGGGGAGACCCCTGCCATCATGACATATCTGTCCACTCTGCTCAGGGTTGAATCATCAACACAGCCAACTCAGTGTCTTCAGGCCCCCTGACTCCCTGATCCAAAGGAGGAAATCTCTCACTGTTGGTCACCCAGCCTTGATGGACCATCCAGAAACATTGATACGGACAAAGCAGTGGTAGGTCCCTACTTTTGGAGGGACATGTAAATCTCTGCCTCATCCCTGGGTGGGAGAAATCTCCCTTCCTCTCCCTCTCCAGGCTCTCAGAAGGTAAAAGAAGCCCAATCTTTACTGTGAGTTTAAGATTTTACAAAAGATGGAAGAAACATGGGCATCAGACAGCTTTTGCTCCCAGCCCTGTCACAAAATTCCCTGCAGGCAAGGGGAAAATGCAGCAAGCCTGGCTCCCTGTTGCAGGGAAGGTAAACACAGGGAGAACAGAGATGACCACCTCAGCAGTATGTGTCCTGACACATTTTGTACAGATCTGTCACCAACAACCAAAGATGCCCAGGCTGCCAGGTTGTATCCCAAAGCTATGGCAGTGAGCTTGGGGAAAAGCCTCTTTACTGTCTGTTTCCAGTGAGGAGCCCATGCTTTTTTGTCTTAGATGTCATAAATACAAGATAGCCATACCTCACTACCAGGGTTTTCCTGAATATTAAATCCAGCCACTAACTTGAAGAATGTAATGCTCAGCTAAGTGATGCATTTTGCTCCACAAATATTAGCTGAATACCTTATCTGGAACAAGAAACTCATATTTCCTGACCTGCCCTCTCAGGCAGGCTCCCTTAACCAGATGGCAAATCAAAACCACCTTGGCATACTTTTCTAAACCTTCATCAGAAATTTTCTTGTTGGTGGGAATAAAATGTCTGTATCAAAGGCCATTCGAGTTATTAAGACATAATAATATGTGCCTGAGAAAATGAATACACCCATTTGGTACCAGTGTGTATGCCAGGGTCTTTTTCCCCTTTATTCCGCCAACATGAGGTATTACTGCTTTGTATTGTCAAGCTGATCATCTCATTTTCCCGACAGGCCCCACTGGGGGTGTCCCTCCTCACGGAAGGACATATGAGGAAGGGAGGATAAGAATTTTTCCAACAGAAATCAATTGTATGGGCAGTTGACTAGATTTCTTTCTGCCTATTAAATGATTATACTATTCTAGGCCTGCCTCCCTGGCACCTCTAAATGTTTCTTTAAATGACATTTTTTCCGAGTTCCTAGATCATTCAATCACATGATTATAGACATTTTCTTAATGTTCTACCACAGATGGCTAAATGCTATTAGCCCTCTGAGGGCTAGCTCATCTCCAAGAACCCTAGCATATCTTTCTGTGTCTCTGTATACTGATCAGACTTCCCTCCTGTCTCTTCAAAGTAAACATATTCCTGACGACAGGGACATTTTTTTCCCCATCAACCTGGGCAGAATCCGACAATTTCCGGGGTCCCAGGCTAATACCTCTAATTAGTTTGCTTTCTCTGGTGGCAGTCTGAAGAGCAAAGGTCCTCTGTTTTCAGCGAAATCCAGGGGGTGGAGGAGCTTGAGGAGGCATTTCAGGCGTGGGCAGACATGCCTGCGCGTCGCGGTTGCCATAGAAACCTGACGTCAATATGGCGACCATGACGACTTTTCTACACAGACTGAGATGGTCTGACGAGAAGAGCGGGTCCCGCCTCCTGGTATTTGGGATTCAGCTGAGGGTGTAGGTCCCTGCAGTGGGGGATGAGCCGCCCTGGGGTGTGGGGAGGCAAAGGGACCCACATCCAAGTCTCCCTTTCCTGCTTTGAGACTCGGTGCCCCGGCTGTCTTGTATGTAAAGACATTGGGGTGCTCACCCCCAAACTCCGGGCACCAGTGAGTGTGGTGTCCTGCCCCAGGGGTGTCCTGGGGTCACTTTCCTTCTAAAGGCAGGGGCGCGGGAAATGAGACAGGTAATGACTCTCTTTGAGCCTCAGCTTCCCCTTCTGTAAAATGGGGCTAAGAATGCTTTACCCACAGGATCGGTGTGAACATTCAGTGATAACAGAGGAGTAAGTTCATGGCCCTGTGGTTACTGCAGGATCATGAATGTCGTATGAATTCAGGCCATTGCTTATTCCTTTTCAACTTTGTTGTTAAGGGATAGATGAGGAAAAGAGAAGAAAAAGGCCCTGATGAGAAGCCCATTGTAACATCTGGTTGTTAGGATCACTAACTAATCGTATGAGTGTCATTGTCACTAACCCAGTGCCTAGCATGGTGCCAGGCACATAGTTACAGCAGTAAAGCATAGTGATTGCTGAATTTGTCTCTCCTGTGAAGCTCCTCATGCCGGTGGCCCAGCTCATATCAAGTGTCTGAAGGAGGCAGGTTCTGAGGATCTGTGTCCTGATGGCTCCTGAGGCTCCTACTACAGGTTCAAGGGCAGCGGCTTCCAGGAGACCCCAACACTTCACATCTTTAGTGGCATATGACTTCTGACTGAAGTGAGTTCATAGATCTGAACAAAACATGTTGTGGGATAGCTCCTGTGAGGCTCACAAACTAGCCTAGAAGTAGAGAAACTGCTTTGATCTCATCATGGGAGAAGAGGTTTAGCAGGTGGAATGTCACTCCATCAGCAGCTACTTGTTAGTAGTCCTGAGGCCTGTCTTGGAAATGCTTTATTTGTGCAAAAGCGATGACTTCTATAGCTTGAGAGAGGAACTTGATGTTTAATATGCATTTGCAGTAAATTTACATACATATTTTCTGACTGTCTAAATATTAGTGATTCCCATGTATCTCTCAGATGGGTATTGAAATATGCAATTAGATAGATTGTTTTCTTAGCAATTTGTGATTGTAACATGGTTTCTTCCCTGCTCACCATATTTTTATCCATTGTATAATGAAATGTTTAAATGCCAGAAAGTTTCTAAGTGTTAGTTTAAAATTTCAGTTATAAGAATTCAGTGTTTTCAAAAATAATAATTACTCTGGAGCTTCCCTATTATAATAATACTCAGCCATGTTCTGTAAAATTACCAGATATTCTAAAATATTATGATTATTTTGCAAGAAATAACATTTTTAGTTCTGTACTTCAGAAGGACATGTGCATCAGCTTTCACTAAATATTTTTATATACTTCATCACAAATGATGATTTCTGTCGTGGTCATATGTGGTGTGGACCAATTTGGTAAGACATGGTGTGGACCTATTAATATGAGAAGAGCATATTTATGGGAATCTTTCTCCCAGTTATTTTAATTGCATTAAAGACTTAGAAAAATTCAAGTATATTTTAAATGCTCTAATGACCTATGAGTGGCATATAATACATTACATACATTTGAAGTATATGCCTTAATAAGACTTGGTATAATACAAACTACTGTATTTAAAATAGATAAATAACAAGATCCTAATAAATAGCACAAGGAATTACATTCAATATCTTGTAATAACCTATAATGAAAAAGAACACATATGTATGTAACTGAATCACTATGCTGTGCACCAGAAACTAACACAACATTGTGAATCAACTAAACTTCAATAAAAATTTTTAAATAAAGTTTGGTATATGTGTACATTATGAAACCAACACTATAGTCGAGATAATGAACATATTCATCACCCGAAAAAGCTTCCTCATACCTCTTTGTAATCTCCCCACCCACATGTCTCTGGTCTCCAACCTCCCCCACCCCGTACCTTCTGTGTTCCCAGGAAACCACTGAACTTCTGTCAGTATTACTTAATTTCATTGTTTATGATTCTATGTAAATGGAATTGTACAGAATGTACTCCTTTTTTCTAGCTTCTTTCATTCAGCCTACTTATTTCTAGATTTATCCACCTGTTGCCTGTATAAGTAGTTTCCTATTATGTAGATATATGACAATTGGTTTTATTCACCTGGTGATGGACATGTGAATTGTTTCCAACATGAAGCTCTTTTAAATAAAACTGATATGAACATTTGTGTTTAAGACTTTACATGGACACATGCTTTCTTTCTGTAGGGGTAATACTTAGGGGTTCAATGGTTGGGTCAGATGGTAGATGTAAGATTAACATTGTAAGAAATTGCCAAACTTGTTCTGAAGTGGTTGTACCATTTTTCATTCCCACAAGCAGTGTATCCTCCACAATATTGTCTATCCTCCACAATATTGTCAGTGCTTGATATGATCAGTATTTTTAATTTTGGCCTTTCTCACAGGGGTGTAGTAATATCTCATTATAATTTTGACTTACATTTCCATGTTGACTAATGTTGTTGATCATCTTTTCTTGTACCTATTTGCCATTTATATAATTTCTTAGGTGAAGTGTTGGTTCAAATCTTTTGCCCATTCATTTATTGGAGTGTCTGTTATTGACTTTTGAGAGATTTTCTATATTTTGGATACAGATCCTTTATCAGATACATGATTTGCAACTTTTTTCTCCCTTTCAGTGGCTTATCTTTTCATTCTCTCAACAGTGTGGTTTGTAGAGAAGTTTTTAATTTTGATGCTGTCTAATTTATCAATGTGTTCACTTATGGACTGTGGTTTTGGTGTGACATCTAATAAATCTTCACTGAAGCCAAGATCAGGAAGATTTCCTCCTATGTTTTCTCCTGTGTTTTTATAGCTTTAAATTTTATATTTAGGCCCATGATTCATCCTGAGTAGACTTTTGCATATGGTACAATTATATGGATCACAGTTTCTACTTGTGCATATGAATATCCACTTGTCCCAGCACTGTCCTTTCTCCACTGCATTGCTTTTGAATCTTTTATAAAAATTAGTTGTCCATATATGTGTGGATCTATTTCTAGACTCTTTATTCTGTTCCTTTGATCTATTTGCCTACCTTGATGCTAATACCAGACTGTCTTGATTATTGAAGGTTTATACTGAGTTTTGAAATCAGGAAGTGTTCATCCTCCAACTTTATTCTTTTTAGTTGTTTTTCATAATCTAGGTCTTTTTGCATCTGCACATAAATTTTATATTCAGCCATCAATTTCAAAATACATACATATATACATATATACATACATACCACCAGGATTTTAGTTGGTATTGTATTGCATCTACAGGTAAGTGTAGGGAATTTCCATCTTAACAATTTTTATCTTAACAATACTGAGTCTTCCAATCCAAGGATATGGGAAAATGTCCTAGAGACAATTCTACTGGTCATCTACAGAAAAATCAATCACTAAAAGAAAATAGTTATGGTCCTTTCAACTTAATAGATGTGATTAGAATTGAATCTGTTGAATTGTGGATTTTTCCTTCATTACCCCTCTGCAAATCCATTTCAGTGAATTCCTGAGAATCTGACTGGTAGCAGAGAGCATGGGACAGAGCAGACATGTAGGTGGGATGTATGTATGTTTGCATGTATATATGTGTGTATGTGTATATCAGTAAAGCTGCTAGGAGTATTTATTTTGAGAAATACTGGAGGTTAATTACTGCACATCATGTCTGTCCCATACAGATCCTAATGCATATTAGAAGCCAAAACAAGGTGGTGATTGTTTGTTCACAAACTTCCTTGGCAAGCGTGGTTGCCATAGTGACTCAGTGACTGCTCTTTGATTTGATGCTGACTGAGCATCTCTCCAGTATTCTTCCTGAATTAGTTGTTACACTGGTAGTGGTCAAGAGTAGCTTTTCTAATTCTGTCATTCCTTCTAGATTTATTAGTTGGCAGTTGATTATGCAGTAGACCTTTCCCTTCCCCTCTAAGATTTATGTAGTTATGTATTTATTCAAGTATCTATTTATGTTAACATGACTTGTAGATTCCTATTTGTCCCAGAGCATTACTATTATTGCTGGTAGATGCAACCAGTATTCCAGGTTCTTGTCCCATCCCAGAAAGAATTCACAGACAAGACGTAGTGGGTAAAAAAAGTAAAGTGAGGATTTATTAAAGGATGGATAGTACACTCTGAAGGGGAGAGTGGGCAGGCTCAGGTGGGCGGCTGCCCTGTGTTTCTTTGGCAAGTTAGTTACATAGGGTGTAAAAATGAATGGGTGGAATATTCACTGAGGAGGGAAAGCTTTGGGTTTGTATTCCCTGATTATCATCCCAACTTCACCTTCCCAAAGGGAGAAGGGATTTTTGGCCTTATTTAGTCTGGATAGGAAGTGTCATGGCGTTGGTGTATGATGGGTACTTCTGATCTGCAAGGCAAATTTTATTGAAATGAGGGCATAATGAGCAAAAGGTTACATTCGGACACTGGAAATTCCTGCCGCTTCTCACCTTTCTTTGTTAGTCTCCAGGCCACTCATCACCCCAAAAGGTATGACCCCTTATCAGCCGAAAGGTTCCTGCTTTTCTTTCTCTGCCCAGGGCCCCCTGGTGCTTACATGATGTGTGATTTCCTGTATTTGGCTTGTGCCCCTCCTTTCTGCCCAATTCCTGCCATTTGGTCTGTGTCCCCCTTTCTCTGCTCATATCTAGCTATCTGCCTGCTCTAACACTATCTGTTACTATACTTATTTATTTTGATGTTCAAGTTGCCCAGAATTGGCTAGCATTAGCCCTTTCAAGTTAGCTTTTGTGTCCATTTGATACCTCTCTAGACTTCTTTGAGTATGTACTTTGCTGTCTGAGCCAACTAGTTCTCCGTGTGTAGAAAGGAAGTTATGATGCCCACCTCAGAGCATTACTTTGAGGATTTAAATAAAGTCTAAAAATAACAACCTACAGTGTGTGGAATCTAGTAGGCCCTCAGCAATGTTAGTTTCCCAATCCAGCTTTGCCCATTTCATCCTGTCAATGTGATGCCTCTGACATTACCATAATAGCATGACCTCCAGGGAGAACACTTGGACATGTGACACAAGCAGGGATAAGCCCACATGTCCATGATGTGACAGCTTCAGTGTCACTGCTGTGTGTGGAGGGGGCCATGTGGTGGAGCTTGGGGAGGGACAGAGCATCACTGCACAGCTTCCACTGAACTGAGTGGGGATGGGCAGAACATCCTCACCCCTTCCCCTCTGTCTCATGTGCTTTCCCATCCTCTCACTTTTCTCTTTATCCCACGTGCTGTCTGATTCCCCTGTCTCTCCCTTTTAGTGGAACATCTGAGAAGGGTGTAGACTCTGAGCCCCAGAAACAGGAGCTGATAGAGAAGAACCAAGTGTGATGTTGAGTCTGCTAGACAGGTTCCTGGAGCAGGAGTGAAGAGCTCGGGCCCCATCATTGGGACACTTCAGGTAAGTCACTACCCTTTCCTCACCACCCAGGAGTATTGTGGAGTTTAAGTACAGTGTCATGTTGGAAAGCAGTTGGTGCTCTTAGGTGGGAGGGAAGGACCAGTGTACTTTGAAGCAATTACATTAACAAACACATCCCAGATATCATAGAAGTCTGCATGGCAGGCATGAAACTAATGCTAAGCAAATGTCAGCTGTTTAGATCAATATTTCTCCAACTGTGGCCCTCAGATGACCTCATTAAGATCTGCAGGTGGTACTTGTTAAAGTTCCAGATTCCCAGGCCCACCCTAGGTCTGCTGATTCAAAAACAGGGATGTGGAATGGGAGGTATCTACAATTTGAGTAATATCTCTACTTGTTTCTGATACTCCACAAAGTATAAAAAGCTCTTCTGTGAATTTTCAACAACTGCTTCTTAAAATTTTGAGTCCTTTGATGTCTGATTTCCTTGTCAGCTTCTCTTGCCACTCAGCTGTAAATATCTGTGTCTTCTTGGTTGTGCCAAATAGGGCTGGTCTGATCCCCTTTGGCAGGTGAGGTCAGATGGAGTGCGTGACTTACCCAAAGTCACCTAGAGTTAGTGGGTTAGGTCTGCCACTGGGGCCAGGCACATGTCCTGTCTTGCACCCAGTTGCCTGTCTGCCTAACAAAGTACTAGCCTTTTCCTACATGAATGAAGTCACTTTATGTATATATAAAGACTGATTTGAAGGAATTGACTCACACAGTTTTGGAGGCTGGAAAGTTCAAAATCTGCAGGCTGGCGCAGCAGGCCGGAGACCCAGAGAAGAGCCAATGTAGCAGTTCAGGTCTGAAAACAATCTGCTGCCGAGTTCAGCCTTGCTCAGGGTGAATCTTTTGTTCTATTCAATCCTTCAACTGACTGGATGAGGCCCACTCACATTATGGAGGGCAATCTGATTTACTCAGAGTCACCAATTTAAATGTTATTTTCATGCAAAAACACTCTGACAGAAACATCCACAATAATGTTTGAGCAAATATCTGGGTACTGTGGCCCAGCCAAGTCGACAGATAAAATTAACCATCACAGATGCTAAGTACCTTAAAATGAAATGGGGTGTTGATTTTCTTCTTCTTCCCCAACAGTTATTGGGAGATTAGAAGAAAAATTTCTGGAATCATACTCCATGTCACCTCAAATGGACCTGTCAGGTGACTGAATGGATAGAACCACCCTCTTAGAGATAAAACAGATACAGAACCAAATCCGAAATGCACCACTCTGATAGAGCAAAGGACTAAAGAGAAAGCAAAACCTCTAGCTCAAGCCCATGAGAAGAAGCAAGACTGAAACCAACACTGTTTGCCTGGTCCTTTGCTCTCTGTGAGTGAGGTCTGTCAGGAGAAGGTAATAGGCTGTTAGTCCTGTGTAAGAGGGTGGGGGTGTGAGTTAAAGGTGCCACAGTTTCCCAAGCTACAGCCTCTCCCACTCAGCTGCATCATCTCCTGTTTTGATGCTGGATGCCACGATCCAGCATCAGGCTTGGACTGATCTTGCTTGGAATGGAGTCTGAGTTCATACCCCATGGAGTGGGCACTAACATCCATCTTGCTTCCTGTGGGCACTTCCAGTTATGCAGGTCTGGAGGTGAAGGGAGGGGAGGTTGGGATGCAGATAAGGAATTGGACTGACAGTGCCTGGCACACAGTACATACACAAGACACATGAATAAATTAAGGAGAAGCTGGATGGAAACCACACAGATGTCCTTTTAGTCTTTTTATACACATCTTAATTTTTCAAGGAAAGTTAAGACCTTTGAGGAAACTTTTTGCTTCTGTTTATAAAAATGATGTCTTTTTGGGGCGGGGGGTGGGGGTAGCGGTGCGGGCAGAAAGAAAAATCTGTAGAAAATGGAGAGCGTTGCCACCTGGTGACCATTGTCAGAACTGCAGGTGAGAAAGTGAACTGGGGCCTTGGCAAAGAGTGGAGGTTGGAAAGGGCTGTGGTGCTGGTGGGGAGGGAGGTAGTTGAATGGATTCCACCTATGGGCCAAGATGTCTAGACTTCACACACTGGCAGTAATCCTTCTGAATTCGTGCAGAATCTTCAAGTCCTGGGACTGGAAATCCAGCCCCTAAGTGAACTCAGTAGAAAGCTGCATGAGTTCGTTCAGGAATGATTGGTGTGAGTTAGTTTATGAATAACTGATGTGAAAAAGTTTGAGACAAAGAAACATACACAAACACACACACACAGAGAGAAAACTGTTAAATGTTCTCATCTGCTTCCAAGCCAATGAATACAAGAGTATCATATTTGTAATCAGTTTGCATTTTTTTGTTTTCAACTTTTTATTTTGTGTTTCTAGATTAAAAACCTAAAGCAATACAAAGTTATAAAATAAAATATCCTCTATCTATCTCCAACAGTGCACACTCAGTGAATTATTCTCAAAGAAATCTGTTTAGTGTACCATTTTCATACTACAGAATATGAAAATGTTTCTAAGTCAATAAATGTATTGCTACACTAGTATCTTGTGACTAGGCTACTGATAAACTTGTTTTTATAAGACTTTATCTCAATAATTTGTTAGGTCACCAGTTAATACTTTTCTTTGTTTAACACATATTATTATTTCCTCTTCCTATTGGGCTCTGCTATTGTTGAAGGGTGTGAGAGCTCCCCTTCTCTGGTATCTTAGCTGTATTTTGATAGAGGTTCCTGTTTATTAATGTTTTTACAGAAGCAACAATCAGACTGGCATTTAATCTTTCAACAGAAATAACTGTATTTTGAAGAGAATGAGTTCATATCTTCCAGTTGCAGAAGGAAAATAACTGCAAAACTAGAATTCTGTACATAGAAAGAAGTATCAAAAATGGAAGACAGTTATTTTAACATAATAAACCTGGCAGATTTGTCCCTAAAATTCTCAAAGAAGATACTAAAGTTTCTTCCTCAGGCAGAAGAAATATGACCCCAAGTGGAAAGACAGATGCAGAAAAGAAAGAACAATGACATTGCCAAATATGTAGGCAAATTTAGGTGAGTATTGACTATATAGTACAGTGACAATAATTTCTTCTGGGGATTCACATGTATATAGAATTAAAATGCATGACAGTAATTTAGGAAAGGTTAAATGGAGTCAAAGTGTTCTTACAGTCCCTGTGTTTTCTGACGTTTAAATAAAGTAATTTATAGTTAATAGTTTATATTGTAATCTCTAGGGTAAACACTACAAGAATGACAACGACAAAAGAATGTCTCACTAACTTGCCAAATAAGGTAAAAATCAAATAGTTAAAAATTGATTATTTTGGGGGGTATAGCTCAAGTGTTAGAGCACATGTTTAGCATGCATGAAGTCATATGTTCAATCCCCAGCACCTCCTCTAAAAATAAATAAACAAATAAATCTAATTACCACCCCAAAGAAGCTTTTAAAAAATTGATTATTTTAAAAGGAAGAAAAGGAAATTAGAGCAGGTAAAAATAAATGTCAAGCAAGTATTATGATGACGTCTTTAAACCAAATTATATCTGTAATTTGATTACATATAGACAGGCTAAGTATTTCAAATCAAAAGACAAACATTAATTATCAGACTAGATAAAAAACATTACATCAAATACACCTTAAAAGAAACACATCTAAATTTTAATGCGTTAGAAAATTCAAAAAAATGACAATTTAATTATTAACCAACTGAAATCTATTATACTCATATTAATAAAAGTATACTTTAAAACAAATATATTACTGGAGATAAGAGGGAGATTTTATGATGAAAGTTCAGTTTATCAAGAAGGTATTAATAAAACAATTCTAAATTTATTTGCACCTCTTAATATAGAAGCAATATATACCAAGCTGTGATATTTTGATATATAGTAAGAAATATATTTTGTCATTTTCCCTCCTAGCACGAAGCTCCTAAAACTCTTGGAATTTTCCATGATGAGAATGATAAATGTATCTTTTGTTATTTTAGTAAGGTGACTTTTGGAAAACACCTAAGGTGGGAGCTGGTTGCCAGGAGAACCAACCAGTGATTAAAGGGTTGGAACTTTCAGTCCCACCCCCATGATGTTCAGGTAAGGGCAAGGGGCTAGAGATTGAGTTATGTTGCCAATGACCAATGATTTAATCAACCACAACCATGAAATGAAGCCTTCATAAAAACCCAAAATGACTGGACTCGAAGTTTCCAGGTTCATGAACCAGACACATCTATGTGCTGCCATGTCGTGCCCTAAACTCCATGGGAACAGAAGCCTCTTTGTTCAAGACCTTGCCCTATGTATCTCTTCATCTGGCTGTTGATTCATAGACTTTAATATCCTTTGTAATAAACCAGTAATCCAGTGAGTAAATGGGGATTCCTGAGTTCTGTGAGCCACTCTAGCAAATTAATCAAACCCAAGGAGGGAGCTGTGGGAACCTCTGATTTATCACCAGTCAGAAGCACAGGTATCAACCTGAAATTTCAATTGATAAACAGAGGGCAGTCTTTTGGAACTGAGCCTTTAACCTGTGGAATCTGCTGCTGTCTTTGGGTAGATAGTGTCAGAATTGAGTTAAATTATAGGACACCCAGCTGGTGTAGGAGAATTGCTTGTATATGTTGGTTGGGGGGGTAAGCCACAGATTGGAATTGGGTGCAAAATATTAAAAGCCAAATCTGGCAGAAGTAAGTGGAGAAATGGACAAATCCACCATCACAATGGGAAATTTTAACACACCTCACTGAGTAATGGATAAGACAGGCAGACAAAAAAAATCAATTAGATGATTTACTTAATTTACATAATTGACATGGAACAAAGCACGTAACAACTACACATGGAACTTTTCATAATAAGTCATAACCTGGGCCATAAAAGAAGCCTTGTGAAACTTCCATGAGTGTAATACAATCTACCTGGAATGGTTGATGTGAAGATTCAAGGTTAATGTTGTACTCTGCCCCTCTTCCACTTTCACATAAATCCCAAGAATGTTAATTTTCAACCCACCCACCCCCATCCATGTGACTCTCTCCATGCCCCAAACCCTGGATGTGAGAGGAGTGTATGACTCAGGTCTTTCCCCTCAACTAGGTGCCTCAAAATATGCCTGAGGTTTGCTTTAATCAGGTATGGTAAGATGACAGATTTGGAGATAACTTCCTTCAAAGAAGAGTTTATTGCATGGAGTTCCCAAGAGCAGGAGGCATGCCACAACATGCAAGGCCACGTGAAGAAGCACCTGGGTTGGTCAGGAGGCAGATGGAGTGAGGAAAAAGCATGGGTCAAAGTCTTTATTCTGGTTTCATGGGAAGGAATGGGAGAGGCAGGATATACTGAGTAATCCTCGAATTAAATAGTTTGAATAATTTTCGTGGGCTCTGGTCCAGAAAGGTGGTCCTGTATATATAAATTATATACACAGCAAACTACAGTAATGGATGTCTCCAGGCCTGTGGCAAAATATAAAAATTATATATGTATTTCCGTGTTGTTTGAACTTGCCTCACAACCAGGATGTACTACTTATTTAATTATAATAAAATAACATCTAAAAACAGGAGGTGGGAATCTGGTCTTAAATTCATTTGCAAAATTTTTGTTGTACAGGGAGATTTACTTTTATGAAAATATGCCCATAACTAATCATGAAGTGGGGTGGGGCAAATTAGAAACTATCACATCATCCCAAATTTTACTGATCAGACAGGGACTGTCTTTCATGAGGCTCAGAGACTGCTCAGGTCATAGTAGTGGAAGCACAGGGTCTTGTGTCACATTTCACATCTAGAACGGTCCATCTGATGTGTTTAAGGGAACCCCCGGTCCTCCCTCATGCCCCCTTAATCAGCTGTCAACAGTAAGGTTCAATCTTCAATTCCAATTCTCATCACCAGGTGGTGTAGACCTCTATTTTCTAAATTTTCTCCAAGCATATAATACTTTTTTAGCAAGGAAAGAAAATCAAAGCAATAAACATTTTTGGTTTTTTAAATAGACTTTATTTTGTAGAGCAGTTTTAGGTTCAAGGCAAAATTGAGCAAAAAGTACAGAGAGTTTGGTATACCCCTTGCTCCCACACACAATCTCCTCCAGCTATCAATATTCTGCCTCTGAGTGCAACATTTGTTGCAATCCATAAACCTATTTTGACACATCCACTATCACCCAAAGTCCATATTTTGTATTGTGAAAGTAAGAAACATGTAAAAAAATACTTTTTGCAACGCAAGTTCTGGAACTGGAATTATTAAATGAGCCTCTATCTCATATTCAATTAGAAAAAGGTTGGAGAGATGCATGATCACTGCTCCAAAATTAGTATTTCATTCATCCTTTCACTATGTATTTATGAGCAACCTCTATATGCCTGGCTCTGGCAACCTGCATTCATACTCCTACTTCACAGCTCTCTTTTCAGCCCTAAACTTGTCCACACAATGGCCTACTTAGTGGACCTGTTCCTTACAACTGCATGATCCTAGCAGGGTTTTCACAACAAATATGTTTACACAAACCCGACTGTGAGCCCTGGAAAGCGACTGCAGGTGAGTCAGTGTGCTAGTATAGAGTGAGAAAAATCATGGTTAAAATCCCTGTAATGCTTCTTACCAAGCTATGTCACCTTGAAAAGTGTACCTCTCCTCTCTGAACTTAGTAGACCTCACCTTTGCCAAGGACATAGGACTTGCAAAATTATCCAGCTGATTGCCTTCTCTGGCTATGACTCCCTTTGTTTCAGGAGCTGTTTTGTAAAAGAGACCCCAAATTTGCTTTGAATGACATGTGTTAACAATCACACAGCATGCTTAGACCAGTCCACTTGGTATGCCGCATGAGGTTCTTGGAGGTGAAAATACCCTGTATCATGTCCCTACAATTTTTAAGCGTCTTCCTGATGGATGAAGCAGAGATCTGATTTAGTAGCACTTGACTGACATCACAATTGAACAAGGTTTGCACATTCGTTCTTTTTGGGGTACCTCCTCACCTACATACATTGGCCCAGCACTCAGGCACCATAATATGGCATGCAGCTGCAAAAGAAGCTGCATTTGTACCTGTTCTAAAACTCCAAGAACAGCATTGTGTCTCCTTTTAGTAATTATTAGCATCAGCCAAAATGTAAATTCTTGGGATTCCTGTCCAGCATGTAAGGAGCTTACAAATTGTCAGTTCAGTGCTCATGACAAGAAAAGAGCTGAACAAACTGAAAAGCAACAACTCCTCTTAGACTGATTAGACAATTGAGGTCACAGGGCAAACTACTACCCCCCAAAATTTAGAGAGACAGGCAGACAGGCAAATATAGAGGATCAGAGCTCACTAGAGTAGAACCCAGGAGCAAAACCCACTGCTACAGCTAGTACTGAGGTAGGAAAACATAAACTGTTATTGACAAATTACTGGAAGCTCAGTGTGGGCACATTTGAGAATGAAAAACTCCAGGAGTTCCCAATCTTAGGAAAAGCCCCTGAACTTTCATGAGTTTTAACTCCAGGATCCCCACCAGGTTATCACAGTCAATTCAGGGCACTTGTTGCCAGTATACCTGCCTTGCAAGAAATGTTTAAAAAGTTCTTCAGAGATAAAGAAAATGATATAGGTCAGAAACTTAGATGTACATAAAGAAAGAAAGCACATTAGAGAAGGAATAAATGGAAGTAAAATAAATCTATTATTTTCTTTCTCTTAATTAAGCTAACAGATAATAGTTGTTTAAACTATTAATAGCAACAATGTATAGTATTTGGTGATTATAGCTTATTGGTCAGTTGAATGGATGACAGAAATGGTATAAGGAATGGAAGGGAGAATTTGGGAATACTCTATTACAAAATCATTTGGACTACTCCTTAAGTGATATTGTGTTATATGAATGTATGTATGTATGTATGTATGTATGTATGTATGTATGTATGTATGTATAATGAGTTTCCAGGTATTATGTGCCTAAGCATGAAATGTCTGAGTCTTAGGATATGAATAAGCTCTACTTGAAATTATAAAGTTGTTCCTCCAAAATGTTTGCACCTTTTTAAACTGTCACCAGCAGTGGGTGGGAATTCTCATTTATACATCATGCTCTTAACAACAACAACAACAACAACAACAAAAAACAAACAACAACAACAACAAAAAAAACCACAGACGAGAATTTTGATATTTAGAGAATTTAAAATAAGTCTTCCTAGCTGATACTCTGAAATATTGCTTTCTGTTGTTTTCATCTCCATTTCCCTAATTATGGATACAATTAATCAACTTTTCTGATGTTTATTGCTCTTTCTGCATTAAAGACATTAAGCTTTCACTGGTTAATGGCCTCATTCTTTTGTCATGCTCTTCTTGAGAAAATACTATGTGCCAGTCAATGCTAGCCAAAATTGTCAGAGAAGGAGATGGGCTTTGAGCTCAATCATACAGGGGGAATAGGATTGTGAGCTGAAGTGAAACACACATACGGACATTCCTGGCTATGCAAAGGGAATGGAAGTGGAAACGTACCCAGTGTGCTTGGTGTACACAGCCAGGAGACAGTCTGATATGGCTGAAGTGCAGCTTACAAGGAGAGATGGGGTGGTTGATAAGGAACTATGGCTTACTTTGCATCATCCAAAAAACTACTAAGTGGCCATCTTTAGCTTTTATGAAAGAAAGGAAATTTAGCAATCCAGCAACTTCAGTTTGCAGAGAGGGTAATGAGACCCCAAAAGAGTAAGGTACATGGCCACCATGCATGTATTAGGCACCTAATGGGATCAAGGTATGCAAGCTCCAATCCACATTTCATCCCAGACTTCGTACATGAGCTCCAGTCTTGTGTATCCATCAGAAATCTTGAACTGAAAGAAGATAAATATTAGTACAAATCCCCTGTTAACTTGTACCACTCAGCACAGAATTCTTCTACCCAGAAGCATGAACTCATCCATTCCTCATCCTTGGAAGGCCACCATCTAAAAGAGAAGTCCAAGTGGGAAAGTGGTGAGACCATCATCACTGGAGTCAGACAACCCTTGGTGAGAAGATCTCCTCAGCTTTTTACTAACTGTGGTAATTTGTTATGGTAGAACTGGCTGCCTGATGGAGTCCTGGAGAAAGACTGTCATATCATTTCCATTGGATTGAATGATCTCCAGTCGAGTCTAGGATAGGGGAAGAAAGTCTCCCCCTACCTACCCCTCTATTTCACAAGCTCTCCAGTTGTCTTATTTTCACTTATAGATTAACATCAGAAAAGTTTGTGAACTTTGATCTTGAGGTACAGAAGCTGATAAGTAAGCACAGTGTGATATTGACTTGGCTAAATAGAACACTGAAATGAGAGTCAGGGGTTTCCATTATAAAGGCACTTTGGAGAGGTCACTCCCTTCCACTAGCCTCATTCACTAAACAAGATAAAAGTATTGAGTTGTCCCAGCCACTCAGGAATGTTTACCCTCAGACTACCACGACAAAATCATCATCATCTTCTGGGTACAAAATACCCATTTGATGTTTTGTATGTTCAGTCACTTAATGAATAATTTACAGAAGTAAAAATAAAGGGATAACAAAGGGCAAGTAAATCAGAAAATTTAACAGGAATTTAAACATATCAAACCCAAATTTTATTCCTCACTTTCCTGGCTTTGACGATATGCATGCACAAAATAGACATCATCTTTCGAATGTAACTTACTCCTCATCAACTCTCATGCCTGAATCTGGAATACATCCATCTTGTAGATACTGATTCTTCACTTCTTCCTCATTTATATCCCCTGTAAGTTCTATCTTATCATTACTTTTTGTTCATCTTTTACTTATATCTTCAAAACAAAACTTTTCAAAACTTTGACAGCTCATAATTTCATTGAAAGAAGGACAGCCATCTCCTTTGCTCCATAATTGCAAAACATTTTCATTTTTAGATTAATGAACACCAATTAGAATGACCAGTCCTGTAACTTTTTTCACTTATACATGATCTATTTCCTTCTAATTACCTGATTTCAGTATTTGTCCACTTAGAAACTTACTGAAAATATTGGGCATATATTAAATATAAAATATAAAAGATGACAGAAAATTGTCCCATATCCTTTGAGCAAAATAGGATGTTTCTAGTTCTTGTCACAACATATTGTATGACAAGTGTCAAACTGAGAATACCATTTATCATTTTGGTCCTTTGAAGTACATTGCTCACCGATTGCTTTTTAAGTTTGAGAAAATTCCTCTAAGATACTGTCATTTGAAGAGTCATAGTTTTGAGATATCAATTTCGCTAACAATGATGGCATGTAGAGTATTGCTTTCATTGTACTTTCATCTCCTGACCTGTCTAATAATTATAAAATGAATTCCTCTCTCAATTTCCTTCTGTATGGGAAGAATAGGGAGAAAACTCACCTGTGTTCGGTGAAAGCTGGATTAAATAAATGCAAAGATGGACTCGATTTCTTTTATACCTTCTTGAAAGATAGTGTAATACTCTGGAGAATGCAGTAGAAAAAACTAAATGGTCATGTGATATTGATTACTTGTTTTGGTATTGCCTCATTCTTAATGAAATCTATTCCATCATTCTTGCACTTTCTTTTTTTTTTTTTTTTTTTAGTCTTTTAGTATAGCTGGGAATAATTAGCTAATAATAAAGTAACCCTTAGGATGATGAATAGCAAAATGTCTTAAGATATACAAAAAATAAGATCAATAAGATCCTGTACATTAATTTTACAAAAAAGTTCAATTGTCCCATGTCATGTGTGAAAGATAGAATGGGGTTTATTCTATTTAAAAATAAGAGAGAAATTTCTCCTTGTTCTTTGGAAGATTTCTAAGAAAGAATAGAAACCATAAAATAACAGTCCTTAAAAATACTTAGAAATGCTCAAAGAAAAGCTCAAAAACAAAAATTGGTCCCAGTGAAGCCTGATAGTTTACCAAGAGTTAAATGAGATCCCATCTGGGAAAAACAATCTGAGGCCTAAGATGAACACTCTGCTTCCCAGTAATTATGCCAGCAGTCAAACTGAAGCTATTATAGAAATCTGCATGATAGACGGTATAGAAACAATTTCCCCTAGGAAAACAGCATTTTTAATGAAGTATAGTTGATTTACAATATTGTGTTAGTTTCAGATGTACAGCAAAGTGATTTGGTTATACATATGTATATATATGTATATTCTTTTTTTCAATGCTTTTCTATTATAGGTTATTACAAGATATTGAATGTGTTTCCCTGTGCTATACAGTAAATCCTTGTTGTTTATCTATTTTATGTATGGTAGTGTGTATCTGTTGATCCCATACTCCTAATTTATCCCTCCCCCACTTTCCCCTTTGGTGACCATAAGTTTGTTTTCTATGTCTCTGAGTCTGTTTCTGTTTTGTAAATCAGTTCATTTGTACTATTTTTTTAGATTCCACATAGAAGTGGTATCATATAATATTTATTTTTCTCTGTCTGACTTCATTTACTATAATAATCTCTAGGTCCATCCATGTTGCTAAGAATGGCATTATTTCATTCTTTTGTATGGTTGAGTAGTATTCCATTATATATATATATACCACATCTTTATCCAATCAACTGCTGATGGACACTGTGGTTGCTTCCATGTCTTGGCTATTGTAAATAGCGCTGTTATGAATATCGGGGTACATGCATATTTTCGAATTAGAGTTCTTATCTTTTCCAGATACGTGCCCAGGAGTGGGATTGCTGGATCATATGGTAATTCTATTTTTAATGTTTAAAGGAACCTCCATACTATTCTCCATAGTGGCTGCACCAATTTACATCCCCACCAACAGTGTAGGTGTGTTCCCTTTTCTCCATACCCGCTCCAGCATTTATTATTTGTAGACTTTTTGATGATGGCCATTGTGACTGGTGTGAGGTGATACCTCATTGTAGTTTTGATTCGCATTTCTCTTTAGTAATGTTGAACATCTTTTTATGTGCCTGTTGGCCATCTGTATATCTTCTTTGGAGAAATGTCTATTTAGATTTTCTGCGCATTTTCTGATTGGGTTGTTTGTTTTATACTGAGCTGCATGAGCTGGTTTTTTATTTTGGAAATTAAGCCCTTGTCAGTCACATCATTTGTAAATATTCTCTTTCAGTCTGTAGGTTGTCTTTTCATTTTGTTTTTGGTTTCCTTTGCTGTGCAAAAGCTTATACATTTGATTAGATTCCATTTGTTTACTCTTGCTTTTACTTATTTTGCCTTGGGAGACTTACCTAAGAAAATATCGTTACGATTTATGTCAGAGAATGAGGAAAACAGCATTTTAAAAGAATATGCATTGATCTAAGCATGAGGCACAGGCAGCTTTTATTACAATCATCCAGGGTCTTAAAACTGCAACTTCTGAGATCTTACCCCAGATCTGCTGAATCCTTTCCCTGGGATTTGAGGCTCAGGAATCTGTATTTTGAACAATTCCCCTGGTAGCTTCTGATGTTTACTATAGTTTGAGAATTGCTGGAAAGATAATGTCCAAGATTTCTTTAAATATTTGATTACTGTGATCTCTGATTCCAATATCAGTTGGTTTCGCCACTTAACTTGAATTATCTGTTTTTGTTTGCTGAATGCTTGCACTTTGCTTGGCAGGTTGGCTGCAAGGCAACAAGATAGGAAAGGCCTCTCCCCTTATAGGGCTTACATTCTCTTTTGGATACACATAAAATAAAAACAACCAATGTAATTTCAGTGAGTGAAGAATGCCATGAAGAAAATAAAAGAGAGAAATGGGATCAAAAATAACATTTGCAGAGAGGGCAGTCAAGGATGTCCAGGGCCAACTAGTTTTACAGCTTCAAAGACCATTACTTAGACTACAGCATGCATGATGACCCCTGGAGCTGTGCCATGCTTTATCACTAGAGAAGGCCATGCTATGGACATGACTTTTCAGCTGAGACCTGGATGATGAGAGCGAGCTGTGTGTGTGTGTGTGTGTGTGTGTGTGTGTGTGTGTGTGTGTGTGTGTGTGTGTTTGAAGATATTTTGATATTAGCCTAAGGAACAGCACACTCTGAAGTGGGAGGGAGCATGACTTGTTTCAGAAAAAGACCAAAACCAATGTGGCTGGAGCCTGGTGGGAAAAGTGCGGACAGTTGTAGGAGACACAGCAGAAGGGAAGCTATTGTATGATATGGAGCAGTACTCAGGCCCAGCTGGCAATCTTACCACATTTCCATAGTCAGTATACTTTCTCCATATCTGAGACCACTGTGGCACAACATCTAGCCTCTGCACAAACCTTCGACATGCTTTCACACCTCAACATTCTCAACTGCTCTTTCGACTTCTTGCTTCCTTAGAAAAGTAGATGCTATCACAGAAGAGATTGTCTCTATGCTCCCACCACCAAACCTATCAATTTACCTGCCTCAGCACCCATGCTCCCTATTTCCCCTGCTGTGACAAATCTTAAGGTAGCCCCGTCTCATTGCAGTGGATCACCCACTCCAAGACCCTGATTGTGTAATTATCCCCATTGTCCCTTGCACCAGCAATATTCTTCTTTCTACTAGGTGAGTGAACATATGCATGAAGAAGCAGATGAACTCACGAAAGACTTGAGAATTGGATGGGGGGGGTAAAGAGGGAGGTGTTAGTGTGTTCCTCAGATGTTTCACCTAATTATCTGTGTCATAGGTAGTGATATTAACTGGGATGGGCAACACATGATGGATGCTTTCTAGAGGGAACACATGGGCCATCCTGATTTCTCAATACTTTTGTATACCCAAGGGGAAAATGTTAAGAATGCAGCAAGATATTTAGATTAGAGACTGAGCTAGAGAGAGAAATGCCAAAAACATATGTGGGTGGATGGTAATTAAAGATATTCAAGTATAGATTATATGGCTGCCTAAGAAGAGAATGTGGCAAGAAAGGGAAAGATGGCCAAAAATGGACAAGAAAGAACTCCCAATATATGAACTTCAAGAGTCTTCAGTGAGTACATGGCAGAACCCAGAATTAACAGCCAGGCTGTTTGTCTCCTAATTCAGCTGTGAACTTTCCTCCATAGGATGCTACCCCTGGGAAGAACCTCTTTAAGGTAGGCTCAGCCTTGGGTTTGACAGCCTCAAATAGAATCCTGTGGAGTAACTGTTTATGGGTTCTACCCACTCTGGACAAGTAACTTTCCCACTTCGTTGGACTTATCCCTCCTTTTGTAATGCTCTGCTCCTCTCTGCATACAACCCACTAGGATGTAAGCTCCTTAAGCACTTGGGCACTATCCTGTTCATCACTATGTCCTCCTAGCCCAGGGAAGATGAACACATCCTAAATGCCCAATATGGAGGTCTTGTTGAATACACAAATATGACAGAGTACATAGACACATCAGAACACCATGCAGTCATTTAAGATAAAGGTATAATTTTATACATGGCGCTGTGGAATTAGGTCTTAGATATATCATTATGTAAAGCAAATGCAAAGGGCATAGCAGTGTGTGTAGTATTTGTCTGTCTTCTCATTCTGATGCTGTGGAAAATGTACTAGTTAGGCAGAGCAGAAGTATTCCAGTTCTGGCTGCCAGGCATGTGAGTGAGCCACTCTGGATATTCCATCAACTGAGCCTCCAGATTGCTAAATTAACAAACAAAACCATAGGAACAGAAAAATTGCTCTGCTGAGCTCAGTCAACCCACAGAATCGTGAAAGATATTAATGTATGGTCTTATTTAAAGCTACCCCAAACTTTGTTGTGGTTTGTTATGTGGCAATAGGTAACTGAAACACCCTCGTTTAATGTTGACATTTTAGACACTCAAGTCAACGAGCCCAGCTGAGCTCCCTGCCAACAGTCAGCATCCACTGCCAGGAAAGCCAAATGATACTAGTCTTCAGATGCTCAAAACTCCAGCTGCGATTTAACTCCAACTTCATAAGAGATGCCATGGGAGAAACACCCAGCTGACCCAGTCAATCCACAAAGCTCCAAGAGATGATTATGGAGATGATGATGATAACAACAGTAATAATAAATTGTTGTTTTAAGCTCCGAATTTGGGGCTTTGTTTGATATGCAGCAGTAGATAACCAGCATGATATAGAACGTGAAACAAATTAGTGTGTAGACTTAAAAGTTTTTACTAAGCATATACTAAAACACACATATCATATGTTTCTATGTTTAGTGAAATCACATGATGTATACTGATCTGAAACATTTTTCACTTAAAAATAAGTCTTGGCTATAGTTTTTTTATCACTGAATATACAGCTACCTCTTGCTCTGAAATGTATGAAGATTATTCCATTATATTTTTAAGTATTCACATGAGATAAACATAACTGAGTCCACCTCCCTTTCTATTCACTCTGTCCTCTCCCCAGATGTAACCACACTCCTGAGCTGATGTATATCTTACCACATATATTTCTATACTTCTATTATATATATATACACACACTATATTTAAAATAAATAATACTGAAATATGTTATATAATATAAAATGTGGTATTATATATAAAATATTTTAAAGTATATAAAATTATTTTTGGACATGTAAAAATGTTTACATTGTCAAAGAAATTGACAAAAAATAGTCTGCTCTTCTCATGTAATATTATGTTTAATATTCACACATATTGCTATAGAGAGATGTAGGTAGGTCATTCATTTTAACTGTGCATAGTGTTCTGTTGTGTACATGCCCCAGAATTCTTTATTTCCTTATTAGTGATATTTCTTTATTAATAGATACTTCCATGCATCTTGGTTTATGGATTACATTATTATTTCCCACCTTGTCATTCTTGTCCAAGTCACCAATTCTTTTGGCTCCTGTCTGACATTCCCACCTCATTGTGTATATCTTCTTTTAAGGGAGATGATAATTATTAGTAGTAACATATCTGAATAGTGCTTATAATTTACAAGCATCTTTATGTATATTATGTCATACAATCTTTTCAAAAGCTATTAAACTGGACTTGAGAGAAATTAAGTGGCTTGTTCAGGTTCACAGAGATAGTGGCAGAGTTCTAGACTCAAGTTTAGGTTATTTTCCAAGTCATGCTTTGCCTATTAGGGGACAAGGAAGAATGCTGAAGGATATATGATAACTATATCTCAGGCATTTGTGATATGGAGAATTGAACTGAGAAGCTTACTTGTGTAATGAAAAATATACCGAATTCAGAGTTACGAAACTTGCCTTTCAGGCTCTTCTCTACAGTTTTGGCTGGAAAATAAAGTTGATGTTTATACAAAGTCAGCTAGTCATTAATAACATCCTCACTCCCAAAGTCTATGTGGTGTATTTCAAGTGGTAGAGCTCTGAGTTTTTATATACAAATCCTTCTTTCATTTTGGGTGTTGGTAATTTCTGGATAACTCCAGAATCTGGCTCATGGAGCAAGCATGTTTGTATAATGTGCTGGTTTCCATGTGATTGGGAGATGTTGTTGCAACACAAATGGTTTTTTTAAATGTTGCCAGGGCTAAGTTTATTCCCAAATGATGTCTTATGATCATTTTGGATCTTTTGTGATATGTAGTTATTTTTTTCACTCAGTTTTTTTCCTGATTATTTTTGAGAGATTTGAGGGATGAATTGTTCCTCTGAGCAGACATGATAAGAGCATGAGGTAAAAGGAAAAAAAAAAGTGTACTACTCACATTTTTAAACTTAAAATTTCTTTTGAACAGAAATCATTTTTCTAATTGAGAAGCACTCAAACAGTACCCAAATACTTACTACTCACAAGGGCAACAAAACTTAGCTTTTGGTATTTATCTATCATTTTTAACCTTGTACAAAACTTTTAAACATATTTAGAATTAAGAAATTTCCACAGCTGTATTCCAGAAAGAATGTTTTTTAATCAAGTCAAATATGTCAAATGTTATTTGTGACAAAATATTAAGCATTGTAAGTAATCAAATATTCTATTTAAAAATTCATAGAAGAAAGCAAGCATAATATTGTACTGCTCTCTTGGGATAATTGTGAAAAATAACTGTACATTGACATTACATTGTAGAGAATTTAAAAACATATAGAGAGAAGGTATCTCCAAAAATGGCAGAGTAAGAAACCCAAAGTTTCCATGCCAAAAACTGTCAGAATAAACGTTTGCTGAACTCTGGAATCTAATTTTAAAAACTACAACAAGCAGGGGGAAACTTGTTGAAGAGAGAGGCTCTTGCACTGCAGTAAGAAAGTGCTGTGGTGTTTTAAATTGCCAGCCCACCATCCTGAACACCCCAAATCAGCTGGTGAAAGTTGCCAGTACCAGAAGGTGCTTGATGGATTTTATTCTCAATGAATTGTGGCTATGGGTCTCAACCCATCAGGCAGATTCTCCTCAAGGATAGACACAAATGTCCCTCTTTGTTTTGCCTGACTCAGAGCCTTCCCAAGGAGTGGAGTGGTTTTTGCCAAAAGCATTGAAAGGCTCAGATATTAGCCACAGCAGCCTGGAGCAAAGGACAACACTCAGAACAAACAATAAACATAATGAAAAGCCTGGGAGGAAGAGGCTGTGAAAGGAGATACATGGGGGAATACAGGCTTTTAAAGGTTCCCCAGTATACAGGGGGATTGAGACATCCACACATGTACCAAGGATGGGATGCATTTGCTTTAAAGGCCTGAAGAGACCCAAAGCTTTCACCTCTGGCTGCCTTTCAGATTCTGGGCAAATAGAAAGTGAAAACTAAGGCAGAGTTGTAAATGGCCTGGTTAAGCATTGAGTTGTCAAAACCAGCTGACTGCTAATCTTAGGCAACACAGACTTCAGTGGACACACATGATAAAGAATACAGAGTTTACAAAAATAGTTTAGAAAGATCACTAAACAAACAATCAACCACAAACCACAACAGCCCCCAACAACAAATCCCAGGGAGAGGGAAGAGTATGATTTCCAGAGGTGCCACATAATAATATTCAAAATGTCCAGCTTCAACAACAAAAAATTATGAGGCATGCAAATAAAGTATGGTTTATTCACAGGAAAAAAGAAATTAAGAGAAGCTGCCCCTGAGGAAGCCCAGAGATTGGGCTTACTAGAAAAAAACTTTAACTACTGTTAATATGCTCAAAGAGCTAAAGGAAATAAATCATGGACAAAGAACTAAAATAAACCAGGAGAATGATGTCTTCCCAAATAGAGGATATCAATAAACAGGAAGAAATTATAAAAAGGAACCAACAGAAATTCTGGAGCTGAAAGGTACCATACCATCAGATGTAAACAGGCAGAAGAAAGAATCAGGGAACTTTAAGGTAAGTCTATTGAAATTATGCAGTCTGAAGAGCAGAAAGAAAAAGCAGAAATAGAGAAAGAAAAAAGGTTATTTGAAGAAATGATTGGTAAACCTATGAAATCTAAGGAAAATCACAAATACACACAAAGTAGAAGCTCAACAAACTCCAAGCAGAGTACATTCACCAAGACACATTACAATCAAATTATCAAAGCCAAAGACAGAGTATCCTGAAAGTAGCATTAGGTATAAGGTTTTATTTGGATCCTGGTCCAAACAAACTGTTAAAAAAAAAAACTAACAGAATTGGGAGTTTGAACACCAATTACACATAAAATGATATTAAGGGATGATTAATTGTTAGGTATGATAATGGTATTGTGATTATACATAAAAAATTATAGATGTTTACTTTGAAATACTTATTCAGAAAACGATATTATGTCTGGGATTTGCTTCAAAAATAATCTCTAAGGATGGGAAGTGTATAAGGCTATAGATGAAATAAGACTGGCTATGAGTTGTTCTCTGTGTACATTGGGTGATGAATGTATTGACTTTCATTATACTATTCTATTTTTGCATATGTTTGAAATTTTCAGTAGTAAAAGTTACAGTTAATGTAAACTATAAAGAGAAGGAATTTTTAACCAAAAAAAGAACAAAACAGAAAAGTGTTAAGAAGAATTAGAAACAATTCCGTCTCTTTGATTCATTTCCTGGTCCCCTCCTCCCATGCATTTGTGTATAGAGAAAACGGTGGGCATTGCTAGCAAGAAAGACAACAGCTTGGAAGTGGGGTGGGCGTGGCACTTTGCTCATGATAGATATTCTTGCATTAATTTTGTTTTTTTTGAATATTGCATAAAATGCGACTTCTGTAAGGGGGTTTTGCATCCCCTTAAATTTTGCTCCTGAAACCTGGCAGGTGAGGGTTGTACCCTGGGAGCAGAGGAGGGGAAAGACAAATCCCCAGAGAAGTGGGAACGGCTAACGGCCCTCCGAGAAGATACTGCCTTTCCGTGGCAGGCAGAGAAAAGCCCGGGAACCCACGAGGCCTGCCGGTGCCCTGAGAAGGGACCCGGGTGCCGGGGAGGTAGGGGGGGCGAGTGGGGGCAGGCGGGGGGGGGCGGGCGGGGGCAGGCGGGGGCGTGGCCGCTCGCGGTGACGAAGGCCCCACGTGACTGGCCGGCGCCGACTCGCACGCCCCTCACTATAGCCTCAGAGCTGACCGTCACTCGCTCCCTATTCGATCACTGCTCCCGGTGGCCCTGAGGGAGTGCGGGCCGGGGGCGGCCCCCAAGAGTAGGAGGCGGAGAGGCAGCAGGTAAGGGACCTGGAGGGGGTCCCCGGGAAGGGTCTCCGGAGGTGGCGCGGGCGAACGGACGCGGCTCGCGGACCGTCCCCCGGGGTCCGGCTGCCTCGGGGCGGAGACCGCAGCCCCCACTGCCCCGGCGGCCTGGCGTTCGGCCGCAGAAAGCCGTAGGCCTGCCCGGGGATGGGGGCGGGCTGGACGGCCCTGCGGCGACGACCCCTCGCGAACACCTGCCTCCCGCTGCACCGCGAGCCTTTCCGACACCCCCGCCCCGCCCCCGTTCTTCTCGGTGGGGAAAATGGTGGTCGGAGTCGGGGTTGGGGGTGGCCGAGGGTGGGGGCGCGGGCGGCCCGGGTTGGGGGCGCACGGCCGGGAGGGGGCCGAGCTCCCGGCTGCGGCAGCCCCCTGCCCTACCCTCCGACCCCGGCCCTCTGCAGGTCTGCGGGCCTAAGTGTCGCGGCGGCGCACTCGTGGCGAGCATCGGGAGAAGCAGGAGACAGCAAGGATAGGCCCAGGTCGGTGCGGGGGACAGCGGGGGAAGGAGGGGGTAGGGAACGGGTGGAAAACCCCGAGACCCCAAATGCTGCCCCCACCCAACCCCGTCCTCCATTTTGGTGCCTGCAGAGGCCTGGGCATGGATCGGCAGGGAAAATGGTGGGTTTTGGGTGAGGGAGGGGGGAGAGCTCGGACTGTCGGCCCCCTACCGGGCGTAGGGAGCCTCTCAGGTGGGAAAATGAAAATGTGAAAAGCCGTTGACATCCGGGGCTCCTTATCTTGAGAAGTGCGTAGTAGGGCCTCTGTCCTCGGTGCTGATCGGTCCACCAAGAAAATAGTCCCTTCTCTTGTCTGTTGTCTCCTAGGAGCGATGGCGTCCAAAAAGGAACAAGCAGTAAAAAATCTCAGCATGGAAAATGCCCCACAAGAAAACGAAGGAGAGGAACAGGCCCCTTTGCAGAATGGAGAGGAATCACGCGATTTGGGAGGGGGAGAAGGCCAGAAGCCTGGAGGAAATGTCAGGCTGGGGCGAGTTAGGCGCCTCGTCCCCAGTTTTCGATGGGCCATACCCAACAAGCATGTTGAGCACAATGAAGTGAGAGATAATGTAGGAAAGTCTGTAGGGCAGATGGTGGAGATCAAGAGAAAGACCAGGAAGCAACAAATGAAGCATCATGTGCGCTTCCAAACTCCTGAACCTGACAATCATTATGACTTTTGCCTTATACCTTGAATCTTAAGGCTTTCCCTGAGGTGAATAATGTGGCCTCTGCTCTACATGCTTGTAGTTTTGTGATTTACTTTTTCTGTAAACCTTTTGATGTTTCCACTTACCAGTTTCTAATCGAATATTGTTTTGTCTCAGCGAAAAACTTTCTGTCCAGCAGGGCGATTTCGTCCAGTTATGGGAAAAAAAATTCATTTCATAATATGAAATTAATAAAGCAGTTTAAAAAGCAATCTTCCTCTTCCATCTCATTCTTTATTTTTTGTTAATGTTACCTTTCTTCTCCTACCTACCTGGACTCAAAATCTCAATTGTCTTTGACTAGTTTCTCTTGTCCTCAACCAATTAGGAAGGATCATATTCATGATTCAATATCTAATATCACTCTAAGAATGCATGTCCTAGTTTTTTCAAGGAGTGTGAGTCCACCATCGGCATAAAAACACTTTGATGGGGGAGCTTTTTGAGAATGTAGGACCTCTGGCTCCTATCCTCCAGACCCACAGAGTGGGACTCCAGAATCTCCACGTATTAGTAAGATCTCCAGGTAATTCTAGTGTACATCAAAATCTGAGGACACTATTGTATGTATGTATGTTAGGTATCTGTGTACATGTGTGTATGTCATTGTGTGTATATATATTCCATGTACCTATGTGGGTATCGTGTCATACTACGTGTCAACAAAGTAAGTAGAAAAACAAGATGAATACTTTCCGAATTCAGTGGGCAAAAGCATTAATAAAAGTACAAGATCTTAAAATAGACTGATTTATTGTAAGAGTAGTAGGGACAGTGGCAGATGAGGGTACTGGAGTTTAGAGATGCTAAGTACTAAGGGTACCCTCTATTGTATATTTTAGGAGGGAGCATCTGACCTTGGCCATTTCTTATAGGACTTTGTAATCTGGAGATGGATAATATTTGACTTGTTACTGATAAACTGAGGAAGATCAAAGAGAGACTCAGCAAGACAAGTTGTTTTCTCTATTTCCAATGCAGACACTTTGATTTTTAGAATACAGCAGAAAGAAATCTTAAAGATCCTTCAATCCAGTGTTCTTCAAAGTGAGAATTACCACCCATTATGGCTATTGAAGTCAGTTTTGTGGGTTACAACAAGCAATTTAGAAAACAAAAAGTTCATCTCCCATGAGTAGTGTTAAGAATTATTTTGAGAAAATTGTTTCTGTTCTACATGTAAGAGATAGTCACCTTATAAGATGTATTTATAACAGTAGGTCACAGGGTAAAAAATTGAAAGTCACTTCTGTCCAGACTTCATTTCACAGATGAAGAAACTAGGTAGGAAAGTGATTTTTTTCAAGGTCACACAGTCAGTGGTAAAGCTGGGACCACAGTTCCCAGTTCAGAGTGCTTGTCACCTCACCACGGTGCCTTTATAAGGCATGATTTGGAAAATTTTGCAGAGTGTATTGATTGCCAGTGGTGTGTATGAACAAACATGTACAACTTATACAAAATCACTGTTTATTTGATGTTCACACTTCAGTCATCAGAGTCCCTACATGTTCAGTTAAGAAACATGTTTAAGGAGAACTCTGCCCCTTAATATTTTGAGACAGGAATGATCTTTCATTTTTTGTCTAGAGGAACGGGATGATAGGAGAGTCTGATCTGAAAATGCATGGTGGTGTGAACACATAGGCACTTCATAAAGGCTGGCTGATTGAGTGTTTTTCATGAATGGCCTTTCAGTTCCTCTGAAAATCAATACTGTGCCTTCTACAGCAATCCTAGATTTCCTGAGGTAGCCTCAATTGAAAAAATCCGGGAATGAAATCCGAGCTTGATTGGTAGAAGGAGAACTGAAGGAAGCCTCGCCAAGGTTTCTGGGGGATGGTGGGGATGAGAACAGACTTTCTGGAAGGGCCAATGTTGGGTTCAGAATATGGTTTTTTGGCGAACTGAAATAAATCCCATCCCCTTGGTGTTTCTGAGGGAGTGGGATGATGAGGTCAGAGCTCTCTAGAAGTGGTAAAGTTCAGAGAACAAGGTCATAATGTGATTGCTGAAGGAGAACCAAATTAAGACCCCTCTCTGGGGAGTTTCTCTGATGGTCGGGGATGAGTACAGAACTTTGGAGAAGCAGTAAAGTTCAGGAACCATGATCAGAACATGCGTGTTGAAGGCAAACTGAAGGACGCGCCGTTTCCTGGATGTCTCTGTAAGGGTGGAGGAGTGAGGACAGAACGTTCTGGAAGAAAGTAAAAGGGAGCCGAGTCAGTAGATGATTGATGGAGAACTGAGTTACCACATGAATGCTTCCATCAATTTATACATCCCATAGGAGAGTCAACTTTCCTGATAACGGTGAACAGTACAGTCTGACTTTTTAAGATTATAATAAAGAGCTATCAGTGGGCATGTGCCAAAAGAAGCCTGCAAGAAAATAAAATGAATCTCTTAAAAGAAAAATAGGTCAACCAGGAGCAACAAAATGGACTCATATTCATCCCTATCAGTCATTTATAGTTTCATTTTTGTGAATTTTTAGTATCTTGAGGATAATATGTATATTTTTACACATTTTGAAGCAAAGGTTGGGATAGAAGCTTAGTAAATAAGGAGAAAAAGAGGAATCTCTAAGAAGGGCCTTTCAGTAGCATATGCTGTTTTCTTCAAGTTACAGAAAATGGAAATATCACTCAGGGAGTCTTTAAAGAGGCCAGCAAAGGGGAAAAAATGAACTTACAATGGAAAAAGCAAAAACAAACAAAATGTCATGAGAGCAAAACAACAAAACAGGTTATCACTTTCATCCTTTTCTGTTAGTACCTACATGTGAGTAATTATTGTAGCTTTATTAAGGTATAAAGTTTTAAAAGTACCTGAAGTATTCAATTTGATACATAAATTTAGGCTAATGAAACCATGATCACAATCAAAATAGCAAACACTTCCATCACCTCCAAAACTTTCTTTCACCCCATTTGTAATCCATCCCTCCTTTCATCCCCAATCCCACACAATTTCTGATTGTTTTCTGTCACTGTAGTTTTCATTTTATAGTATTTTTAAATATAGAATGAATCATAGAGCATATACTCTTTTATTTTTATCTGGCCTCATTCATTAAATGTAAAGATTTTGCTTGTAATACTCTTTTTTATTCCTTTCTATTGGTGAGCAGTATTACATGATATGGTGAATGTTTATCCATTCATCTGTTGATGGACATTTAGGTACTTCCCAATTTTTCAGTATTACAAATAAAGCTGATATGAACATGCCCATACAATGTTTTGTGTAGATATAGGTTTTCATTTTTTTTTTCAGGTAAATACCTAGGAATGGAATGACTATGTTGTATAGGAGTTGTCAGCTTAATTTTTAAGAAACTGTCAAACTGTTTTTCAAGGTGATTTCACCATTTTACATTTCCATCAGTAGAGTTTTGGAGTTCCAATGTCTTCTCATTCTCACCAGCACTTAGTATGGTCAAGATTTTTTTGTCAATATTTTAAAATGTTAACCATTATAAAGGGTGTGTAGTAGTATCTTGTGGTTTTAATTTTCATTTCTCTGGTGACTAGTGATGTTCAGCATATTTTCACTATTCATATATCTTTTTTTGTGGAACAATTTGTCCAAATATTTTGCTCATTTTAAAATTTGGATGTTTGTCCTCATTATTGAGTTGCAAAAGTTCTTTATAAATTCTACAATCAATTTCTTTTACATATCTGTTGTGAATTTTTTTCACTGTCTTGGTTGGCGTTATTCATTTATTTAATGGTTTCTTTCAAAGAGCAAGTTTTAAATTTTTATGAGGTCTATTTAATCCACTTTTTCTTTTATAATTGTGTTCTATTTAACAAATGTGCTACCTAATCCAAGGTTATGAAGATTTTCTCCTATATTTTCTTTTAACAGTTTTATAGTTTTATGCTTTTCATTTTGGTCCATGAACCATTTCAAATTAGTTTTTATGTACAGTGTGAAGTAAACTCTGTTGTTCATTTGTTCCATATTGATATCCAATTAATACAACACCATTTATTGAAAAGACCTTCCTTTCTTCATTGCATATCCTTTCTACCTTTGTCAAAAATCAAGTACTCATGTACATGTAGATTTGTTTCTGTACTCTCTATTCTGTTCCATTGATCTACACGTCTATCTTTTCACCAATATTAAACTGTCTTGATTACTATAGCCTTACACTAAGTTTTGAAATTAGGTAGGGAAAGTTCTGCAACTTTATTCTTCTCTACTAAAATTACTGTGGATATTCTAGATCGTTTGAATTTTCATATACATTTTATAATCAGTCAGTTATCTATTTTTTAAGCTTGCAGGAATTTTTATTGGGTTTGCTTTGAATCTGTAGATCAACTTGATGAGAATAGCTATATTAACAGAGTCTTTGAACACATGAACATGGTGTAAACTTCCGTTTATTCAGATCTCATTAAATTCTCTCACACAGTGTTTTGTAGTTGTCATTGTTGGGATCGTGGATATATTTTGTTAGATTTACTCCTAAGTATTGTAAGTTCAGTTCCAGGTCAGCAATAAAGCACAATAAAGTGAGTCACACAAATTTTTTGGTTTCCCAGTGCATATAAATGTTATGTTTATACTATACTATAGTCTATTAAGTGTGTAATAGCATTATATCTTAAAAATATATATACATACCTTAATGTAAAAAGACATTATTGCTAAAAAATGTGAAAATAATTAAAATGGTAACATCAAAGATCACTGATCATGGATCACCATAACAAATATAATAACAATGAAAAAGTTTGAAATATTGCAAGAGTTACAAAATGTAATACAGAGACACAATGTGAGTAAATGCTGTTGGAAGAATGGCACCAATAGACTTGCTCAGTGCAAAGTTGTCACAAACCTTGTATTTGTAAAAAAAAAAATGCAATAAAGTGAAGCACAAAAAAGTGAGATATGCCTGTAGTATACAGCAAATCAAAAAAATAAGGGAGAGAGATGAGTATAGCTCAGTGGTAGAGTGCGTGCTTAGCAGACATGAAGTCCTGGGCTCAATCCCCAGTACCTCCTTAAAATTTTTTTAATTAAAAAAATAATAATAATGGAGACTTCTAATTAAATTTTGCAAATTGACTACAAGTTCTTTTGTCTTCCCTTCTTTGTGAGAGTTCACAAGAATTAAGTAAACCAATAATCTGTTTTTAACTTTTTATTTTGGAATAATTTTATATTCACAGCAGAGTTGCAAAGATAGTACAAGAATTCCTGCATACCTTTCATCCAGATTTCCCTAATATTAACATACTTCACCCAGTAAAATAAAAGAATTAACATTAGTTCAGTATTATTAACTAAGGTAGACACTTTATACAAATGTCCACATGTTTTCCCCAAAGTCCTTTTTCTCATCCTAAGATTCAATCCAGAAACCCGATTGTATTTAGTCATTATGTCTCCTTATTCTGCTACATTCTCCAACAGTTGCTTACTCTTTTATCTTTCCTTAATGACCTTGACACTTTTTGAAGATTACTGGTCAGCTGCTTTGTAAGATGTCCCACAATTTGGTCTTGTCTGGTTTTTTCTTATCTTTACTGAGAATGCTATGGGATTTAGGGAAGAATACCACAGAGTTGATAGCCCCTTTTCATTACTCATATCAGTGATATATCAACATGACTTATGAGTGGTCATGTTAACTTTGATCTTTTAGCTAAGGTGGTGTCTGCCAAGTTTTTCTTCTGTAAGATTCTCTTTCTCCAATTCTACACTCTATTTCTTAGAAATGAGTCACCTAGTCCATCCCACACTCAATAAAAGGAGAATTAAGCTTCATCTCTTGGAGGAGTAAGTATCAAAGAGTTTATGGGTATATGTGTTTTTTTAATGGCCATAACAATTAATTAAAATTTATAGGTGAAGTACTTTGAAGCTATGCAGATATCCTGTTTCTCCTTAAAATTTTACCCATTAAGTTTAGCATTCATCAGTGGATCCTACCTGCCGCAAAGGACTACTTTGGTGTTCTAATGATGATTTTCTATGCCCCTCATACTGTCTACGTTTATTACTTGGAATTATTCTGCAAGTTCTACCTTATTTATTTATTTAATAATTAATTTATATTAGTATGGATATTTTTATTCTTTGGTATATAATCCAATAATATTTTATTTTTCTCAAATTCATCCAGTTTTGGCTTTTAGAAACTCTTTGGTGTTGGCTCATGTCACCTTGACATGCCCAATGTATTAGGCAGACTTTTAAAGATATTCCTGATTCCTGTTTTTGCTTATTCAATAAAATGCTAATCTAGGTATTGCTGTAAGGGGATTTTTTTCAGATGTAATTTAACACTCAATCTGTTGACTTTAATATTGGGAGATTATCCTAGATTATCCTGATCTGCCAAGTAGAATCACATGCACCATTTAAGCATAGAAATTTCTCCAGCAGGTGGCAGTAGAGGAAGGCAGAAAAGAAAAAAGTGGAGATGGGGACATTCAAAGCAGGAGATGGATTCAATTTGTCATTACCAGCTTTGTAAATGGAGGTGGCCAGGAGTTAAGGAATGAAGGGGGTCTCTAGACGCTGAAAACAAACCTCAGCCAACAGCCAGCAAGGAAACAGAGACCCCAGTCCTACAACTGCATGAACTGAATTCAGCCAACAACCTAAATGAGCTTGGAAGCAGGTTTTTTCTCAGAACTTCCAGATAAGAGCCCAAACTGGTTGACACCCTGATTTCATCTTTTTGAGATGCCAAGCAAGGAACCCAGGTGAGCCCACCTGCACTTCTGTTTTAAGTCACTACCTTGGTGGTTATTTGTTATGCAGCAACAGAAAACTAATACACTTGCATATTCTTTTTAAAGCCCTTCTTTACTGTCTAGTACTACAAGATGTTCCATGTTCATTTTCTACTTTCCCTACCCTGAGCCTGGGATCAACTATTTCTCCAAGAAGCCATAGTTCCTTTAATTAGAAAATCGTATTTAGAAACCAAGATCTGGGTCCTATGTGTGTGCCTTGCTCATGGGGCAGCATTGTGTCTAGGCCTTTTCAGAGGACAGAACTAGTAAATATATGTATCTATAGTACTCTGTGTATACATACACACACATGTATGTGTTCATATTGCTATCTCTGACACTAAATCCTTTCTTCTTTGCAACTTCTTTCTCTGACAGTGAGAAACTTGGCTCCCACTACCTACAATATATTAACTTCTTGGTTTGACTCTCATGTACATGCAATGTATGGCTATACAAATAAGGAATTGCTATACCATACTCTGTGAGAAACGAATATATCAACTAGAGTACAGTTCGTTTTGTGTTTAGCTTTGCAGTAACCAGTCAAAATGCCATTGTCTGAAGTTACTTAGGTCAGCTCCATTACTCCCCACCCACTTCAGTGAAGTGATCTATACATTTTGCTATGGTCTGAATCTTTCTGTCCTCCCCAAATTCATATGTTGAAATCGTGATGCTCAATGTGATGATATTAGGAGGTACTCAGTCACAAGGGCAGAATTTTCATGAATGGAATTAGTGTCCCTATAAAAGAGAGCCCAGAGAGCTCCCTAGTCTATTCTACCATGTGAGGAGTACACAGGCAGAAACTGGCAATCTACAACCCAGAAAATGGCCTCCATCAGAACCTGACCATGCTGGCACCCTGATCTTGGACTTCCAGCCTCCAGAACTGTGAAAAATAAATCTCTGTTGTTTATAAGCTACCCAATCTGTGGTGTTTTATTACAGTAGCTCAAATAGACTAACTCACATTTGTAATTCAGTTAGATGCATTTTTTACAGGCTCTGCTCCTTCCTGGATTCTCTTGACTTTCTGGTTGAATTTTTAAATTGCCGTGTATCAGGGTTTCTCAACTTTTGCCCTATTGCCATTTTGGGCTAGATCATTCTATGTTTGGATAGCTGTCCTGTGCACTGTTGGATGTTTATCAGCATTCTGGTCTCTACCCACTAGATGCCAGTAGCACCCACCTCCACCGTGTGAGAACAAATAATGTCTACAGACATTCCTAAATGTCCTCTGATAGGCAAAATCACACCCAACTGAGAACAACTGGCATAGGGTAAAAGTTGCTCTATGGTGCATGGTTTTATGGGTTTGAACATGTATGTTAATCACCATAATAGCATATAAAAGAGTTCTATCACCCTAAAAATTCCCTTGTGCAGACTCTGTTGTTAATCACATCCATCATCTCCAACCCCTATGAGACACTGATCTGATTTTGATTCCATAATTTTGTCTTTTCCAGAATATCATATACATGTAATCATACAGTGTATAACTTTTAGTATCTTGCTTTATTCAACTAGCATAATGCACTTAAAATTTATCCATGTTGTTGCATAAAACACAAGTTTATTTCCTTTTATTGATGAATATTATTCCATTTTATGAATGTACCAAGATTTGGGGGCCATTTAAGAAATATGTGTGTATATACGCACTTTAATGGAGTTACTGGGGATTGAACCCAGGACCTCATGCATGCTAAGCACATGGTCCACCACTGAGCTCTACCCTCTCCCCCTTTAAGATTGTTATTCCACTAGCTCCAGGTTCAATTTTAGCATTATTTTTTTCCCATTTCTTGGTCATTGGCTGTTTTAAGTTTTACTTTAAAACTTTAGAAAGAAGCAAGGGATTTGAAAAACCATTCAAGTTTATGCTCCTACAAAGAAGTAACTTATCATTAACTATGGAACCATAATTCACTTCATTGTAAATGATACCTGAAAATTTTAAGGAGATCAAGAAAGAAAAAAGTTTTAATAGAGAATGTGGCTTTACTGTCACGACATTAAGTGACTATTAAAGTAGAAACAGATATTTCTGCCATCTCATATCCTCAACAAGCTGCATTTTTACCTGTTTGTTCCCAAATGTATATATGTGTGCAGCACACATATGCACATACACCAGTCCAGATGGATGCACTTTATTAATAGTGCAAGCCTTGGCACCAAGCCTCATATAGTCTCTTACACTGCTAAACTGAGCTGGCCAATCTAATAGAACTCCTCTAAAAAATAGCATTCAGCGTTGGCTCATCTCCACAATAAAAGCATTTATTAACTACACAATAATAGCTAGATGTAAATCATGCTTACACATGTGGATCTCCAAAATTACCGTCAGTGAAGTATTTGCTATGTACCAGGTACATTAATTGGATATTCTTCTCAAATCCCTATAAAATTCTTTGAGGTACACTATAGTTTTGCACCAATTTTACATCTAGAGAAACTTAGACATAGAGTTGTAAAAAATGTGCCCAAAGTCATATAACTATTAAGTGTGGAGCTGAATTTGAATCCAGATGTTTGACACCACCACTTGTGGTCATAGACATTAAGCTACATTGTAGACCCCTGAAATACTGGTATCCCTAACAGTTCTTTCAGACCTTGTTTTCATTCTCAAAATGTTTGTATTAGTTTCCTGTTGTTGTAACAAATTATCACAAATGTAGTGGCTTAAAATAACAGAAATGTATCCTCTTAAAGTTCTGGAGGCCAGAACTCCAAATTTTTAGTTTTACCGGGCTAAACTTAAAGTGTTGGCAGGACTGGTTCCTTCTGACGTCTCCAGAGGAGAATCCATTCCTTTCCTCTTCCGGCTTTTGTTGGCTGCCGGCAGTCCTTGGCTTGTAGTTGCACCACTATACTTTCTGTTTCTATTAGCACATCGCTTTTTCATCTTCTGAAGTCAACTCTCCCTATGCCTCCCTCTTAAAAGAACACTTGCAGTTGCATTTTAGGGGCTACTTGAATAATCCAGGATAATCTCCCCATCTCAAGATCTTTAACTTAATCACATCAGCAAAACCCCTTTTACTATATAAGGTGAAATTCACCTGTTCCAGGGATTTGAGACCTAGATATTTTGAGAAATATTATTCAGCCTACCACACTGTTCAAATAATCTTATGATTTTCATTTTCATATAAGCATTGACTCCCAAATCTGTGTCTCTAGCCTCTATATCTCTTTTGAGCTCCATATTATTTTATCCAACTTACTTTTGGACTTTTCCACCTAAAGATCCTACCTTGAACTGTTTTCTTAGTTATTCTCTCTCCACACCCAAAATCTCTCTCTGAGGTCTATATCTAAATTAGTGACACCAGGGTTCAACCACTTCCCCAAGCCAAATTTCCCTTAGTGTCCACATCCAGTCAGTCATTAAGACCTGCTGTTTATACCTCCCTTAAACTAGTGTAACAGTCTCCTTTCTGCTCTTTTGTGGATGAAAAATTAATCAGTCCATCTAAGAAAGAAATGGAAAATTTTATCCAAGCCAAATTGAGGGTTATAACCTGGAAACAGTCTCTCAGAAAGCTCCAAAAACTGTTCTGTCCATTAAAGGTCACAGCATAGTTACATAAATTCTTGAGACAGAAGGCTGTATGTAAGTTAAATGCCGTATTATTGACAGTTCAGAAAATCCAAATCTAAGGGTACAAAATGAATAGCGGATCATGGGTCATCATGGCCTCTTGCAAGATTAAGAGGGAATGTTATCTTTAAAAAGTTGTCTTATTGGTGCTAGAAGAATGCTGTGCTTTATGATTGAGCAGGTATTTCTGCCGCTAGGGAGGTCTGGTCAATGCATAATGCAGATACACAATGCACAGTAGAGGGGAGAGAAAGCCAGAGGGCAGAGAAAAAATTTTATGTTGAAATTTTTCTTGTCTTGCATAAAATAACAATTTTATTTCACACTCCCCACTGGAAGAATGGCCCCTGTCTCACGAAAGGATGATTCCAAAATTCCATATAGATGTCCCATTTAATAATCCTTAAAACAGCCCTACAAAGTCAGCGTATCTTTGGGAAATCTTCATTCTGCTTTTGCAGACTTCTCAAAGACAAGAAGAACCTGACATGTACAGGACATTTTCAAGTATTCTTATATCAGCTTTTAGCTGTTATTGGAGATGAACCCCACTTGTGTAATATTTAGAAAATTGGAGTAAAGTCTGGCTCTTGAGGGGGACAACTTTATGTCCCAAGAGCTCTCTATAGTATAGTTCTGGTATATTTCTAGTCTGAGCCCAGTTTCACCCTTGGCTCTTGTGTAAATACAGAATATTTCACTCTTGCTTTGGATTCTTTTGCTCTACTCCTATTCTTTTTTTTTTTTTAATAGAGGTACTGGGGATTGAACCCAGGACCTTATGTGTGCTAAGCACATGCTCTACCACTGAGCTATACCCTCCCCCAATCTATTCCCATTCTTGCTACATCCTCACTCTCTGTTACCCTATTCCTAGCAGTCCTATGTCTCCTTCCACTCACTTTCTGAGCACTTGCTCTGGGGTTCCTGATCACTGCTTTCATCTTGCAATGGATGGTGGTTGATTAAGACAGGGCCAACGGTCCTTGTGACTCTCTTTTTTTTGATACGTTCATTACTGGCAAAACAGCTCACATAAGTCTTTCCAAATCAAGATCTGATACAATACTGTAGGTTTTTCTTATTAAATTACATCCTTCTTTTTGTCTTAACTCCCTAAGGTTACTCCTAGTCCACCTTAATTGGATATTAAATGCTCTCAAGTCCCTAACTCTTTTCCTTCCTCAGAGGTCTGATCATATCCACAGAGTGTAGACATTGCTATTTTATTTTATTTTGTTTTATTTTTAACTAAACATTCAATTTATTAAAAGGGATCTATTAGCAGGGCTGGAGGGAAAAAAGGCTAATACTGATGCAAAATAGCAAAACCTTTTTAATACTGGGCACACAAGCAGCATCCCCAAATGCAACTGCAAGAACAGTCCTCCTGGAACGCAAAAGGACTTATGCCCCAAGGACTTATTAAACAGAATCTGGAAAAAAAAAAACTGCAAATGCAGTGAGTTGGGCAATGGCCCCATAAGATATTGCTATTTTTAACGCTCACAAAAAAGTCTTGGTGACATGTGGTGGTCTGATCCAACAAGTTGGCCTATGGAATAATTTCTTACACTATTGCAAAAGCAGAGTTCAGCCTGCAGACCCTATCTTTGTGTTCCTTTAAAGTTGTTTGTGTGGACACAGAATGTTGCCTGCCATTTCAGTAAACAAAGAGTGTTGCTTCTAGCAAGCCAACAGCAGCCACCCTGCAACAGTGAGCCCTGAGGGGAGTACAGGATGGAAAAAAAAAAACCCAGGATATTGGCCCTTGCTAATTATGATGCATATCTAAGGAATAATTTCAATGAGCACAGGCTTCTGCGTCTTCTCATATATAGGAGAACACTAAAATCATTAACTTGAGATGTCTGATTTTTTTGTGTGATTAGCAGTATCTTTTGATGTTCGACTACATGTTTTTGTTTTTGTTTTTCAGCAAACACTCCTATATATATAGGCTCCTCCCTTACCTCTTCAGAAAGGTTCCTCAGAGCTATCTGAGAGGCTTTCCCTCAAGCTATAGTTCTCAGTAAGATCTTTGAATAAAATAGAACTCATAACGCTCAGGTTGTGCATTTTTCTTTAGTCAACACACTTCACGCTTGAAGATAACCAAATTTGTCAATCTTGATTCTAGATACTCTTTCAGTCACCTTTTCTTCTGGAGGACTGACCAGGTATCTCTGTCTTTCTCCCACCACCACCAACTTTTTATTTTGAAAAAATTCAAACCTACAAAATATTTCAAGAATAGTAGAGTGAAGGTCCATATACTCTTTTATTTTATTTTATTAATTTATTTTATTTTTTATTGAGTTATAGTCATTTTACAATGTTGTGTCAATTTCCAGTGTAGAGCACAACTTTTCAATTATACATGAACATACATATATTCATTGTCTCATTCTTTTTCACTGTGAGCTACCACAAGATCTTGTATATATTTCCCTGTGCTACACAGTACAATCTTGTTTATCTATTCTATATATACCTGTCAGTATCTACAAATTTTGAAATCCCAGTCTGTCTCTTCCCACCCCAATCCCCACTGGCAACCGCAAGTTTGTATTCTATGTCTGTGAGTCTGTTTCTGTTTTGTATTTATGTTCATTTGTTTTTTCCTTTCTTTCTTTTCTTTTTTTTAGATTCCACATATAAGTGATCTCATATGGTATTTTTCGTTCTCTTTCTGGCTTACTTCACTTAGAATGACATTCTCCAGAGGCATCCATGTTGCTGCAAATGGCGTTATGTTGTCAGTTTTTATGGCTGAATAGTATCCCATTGTATAAATATACCACCTCTTCTTTATCCAGTCATCTGTTGATGGACATTTAAGCTGCTTCCATGTCTTGGCTATTGTAAATAGTGCTGCTGTGAACACTGGGGTGCAGGTATCTTTTTGAAGTAGAGTTCCTTCTGGATATATGCCCAGGAGTGGGATTCCTGGGTCATACGGTAAGTCTATTCCGAGTCTTTTGAGGAATCTCCATACTGTTTTCCACAGTGGCTGCACCAAACTGCATTCCCACCAGCAGTGAAGGAGGATTCCCTTTTCTCCACAGGCTCTCCAGCATTTGTCATTTGTGGACGTTTGAATGATGGCCATTTTGACTGATGTGAGGTGATACCTCATTGTAGTTTTGATTTGCATTTCTCTGATAATTAGTGATATGGAGCATTTTTTCATGTGCCTATTGATCATTTGTATGTCTTCCTTGGAGAATTGCTTGTTTAAGTCTTCTGCCCATTTCTGGATCGGGTTGGCTGTTTTTTTCTTATTAAGTCGTATGAGCTGCTTATATATTCTGGAGATCAAACCTTTGTCTATTTCATCTTTTGCAAAAATTTTCTCCCATTTCATAGGTTGTCATTTTGTTTTGTTTATGGTTTCCTTTGCTGTGCAAAAGCTTGTAAGTTTCATTAGGTCCCATTTGTTTATTCTTGCTTTCATTTCTATTACTTGGGTAGACTGCCCTAGGAGCACATTTTTGAGATGTATGCAGATAATGTTTTGCCTACGTCTTCTTCTAGGAGGTTTGTTGTATCTTGTCTTATGTTTAAGTCTTTGATCCATTTTGAGTTTATTTTTGTGTATGGTGTAAGGGAGTGTTCTAGCTTCACTGATTTACATGCTGCTGTCCAGTTTTCCCAACACCATTTGCTGAAGAGACTGTCTTTATTCCATTGTATATTCTTGCCTCCTTTCTCAAAGATTATTTGACCAAAACTTTGTGGGTTCATTTCTGGGCTCTATGTTCAGTTCCACTGGTCTATATGTGTGTTTTTGTACCAATAGCATGCTGTCTTGATGACTGTAGCTCTATAGTATTGTCTGAAGTTTGGGAGAGTTATTCCTCTAGCCTCTTTCTTTCTCTTCAGTAATGCTTTGGCAATTCTAGGTCTTTTGTGGTTCCATATAAATTTTATTATGATTTGTTCTAGTTCTGTGAAATATGTCCTGGGTAGGTTGATAGGGAATGCATTCAATCTGTAGATTGCCTTGGGCAGTGTGACCATTTTAACAATATTGATTTTTCCAATCCAAGAGCATGGGATATCTTTCCATTTTTTAAAGTCTTCTTTAATTTCCTTCATCAATGGTTTATAGTTCTCTGTGTATAAGTATTTCACCTCCTTGGTTAGACTTATTCCTAGGTATTTTATTACTTTGGGTGCTGTTTTAAAGGGGATTGTTTCTTTACTTTCTTTTCCTGTTGATTCATCATTAGTGTAAAGAAATGCAACTGATTTTTGAACGTTGATCTTGTAACATGCTACCTTGCTGAATTCTTCAATTAGTTCCAGTAGTTTTTGTGTGGACCTTTTAGGGTTTTCTATATACAGTATCATGTCATCAGCATATAGTGACAGTTTTACCTCTTCTTTTCCAATTTGGATCCCTTTTATTTCTCTCTCTTGCCTGATTGCTGTGGCTAGGACTTCCAAGACTATGTTGAACAGGAGTGGTGAGAGTGGACAGCCTTGTCTTGTCGCAGATTTTAGTGGGAAGCTTTTGAGTTTTTCACCATTGAGTACTATGCTGGCTGTAGGTTTGTCATATATAGCTTTTATTATGTTAAGATATGTTCCCTCTATACCCACTTTGGTGAGAGTTTTTATCATAAATGGGTGTTGAATTTTATCAAATTCTTTTTCTAATCTACTGAGATGATCATGTGGTTTTTGCCCTTTCTCTTGTTGATGTGATGTATTACACTGATTGATTTGCTTATGTTGAACCACCCTTGTGTCCCTGGGATGAGCCCCACTTGATCATGATGTATAATCTTTTTTTTATGTGCTGTTAGATTCTATTTGCTAATATTATGGTAAGGATTTTTGCATCTATGTTCATCAGTGATATTGGTCTGTAATTCTCTTTTTTGGTAGTATCTTTGCCTAGTTTTGATATCAGGGTGATGGTGGCTTCATAGAATGAGTTTGGGAGTATTCCCTCCTTTTCAATCTTCTGGAAGAGTTTGAGAAGGACTGGTATGAGTTTTTCTTTGTATGTTTGGTAGAATTCCCTGGTGAAGCCGTCCAGTCCTGGACTTTTATTTGTAGGGAGGTTTTTTTTGCTAATTCAATTTCATTTCTGGTGATCAGTTTGTTCAAGTGATCAGTTTCTTCTTGGTTCAGTCTTGGTGAACTGTATGTTTCCAGAAACTTGTCCATCTCCTCTAGGTTATCCATTTTGTTTCCATATAGTTGTTCATAGTATTCTCATATGATAATCTGTATTTCTATGTTATTTGTTGTAATTTCTCCATTTTCCTTTCTTATTTTGCTTATTTGTGCTCTCTCTTTTCTCTTCTTTGTGAGCTTGACCAGAGATTTGTCGATTTTATTTACTCTTTCAAAAAACCAGCTCTTGGTTTGATTGATTTTTTTCTATTTCTTTTTAATCTTTATTTTATTTATTTCCTCCCTGACTTTGATTATTTACTTCCTTCTGCTGACTTTTTTTTTTTTTTGCTTTGCTTTTTCTAATTCTTTTAGCTGGTGAGTTAGATTGTTCTTCTTTTTTGAGGAAGGCCTGTATCGCTATAAACTTCCTTCTTAGCAGAAGGCCCATACACTCTTAATCACTTCATCTAAATTAGATTCACCAATTAATATTCTGCCATTTGCTTTCTCTCTCTTGCTATATAGTTTTCCTTTCTTTTTTCAATGCTGAACTATTTTAAAGCTAATCACAGATATCATAATACTTCAACATTTTATCTTCTAACAATAAGAACAGTCTCTTAAACAACCCCAATACTATGATCACATTCAGGAAATTTAGCATTGATATAATACAATTATCTAAGCTACAGTTCTTATTCAAACGTTATATTTAGTTGCTATGTCTTTTAGTCTCCTTTAATCTAGAACAGTTCTCTAGCCTTCCTTCTTTCATGGCATTGATATTTTGGTGTGAATGCAGAGCAACTGAGATTCTCACACGTTGCTTATATGAGTACAAAATGGTACAACCAACTTGGAAAACTGGCAATTTCACATAAAATCAAACAATTGCCATTTCTATGCCCTGGCAATTTTACTCCTGGGTATTTACCCAAGAGAAATGAGAACATATATGCACCAAAAATTTATATAAGAAAGTTCATAGCAGCTATATTTATAATAGATTAAAAAATGGAAACAACTCAAATGTCCAAAACATATGAATAGATAATCAAACTGTTGTATATTCACACTATGGAATGCTAGCTACATAGCAATAATTTTAAGGAATAAACAGTCAATACACACAACTATCAGGATGAATCTTAAAAACATTATATTGAGTAAAATGAGTGAAATAAGCTAGACACAAAAGAGTACATACTGTATGATTCCATTTATCTGAAATTCTACAACAGATAAAAATAATTAAATTGATAGAAATAAGCCAAGTGGTTACTTGTGGGGAGAGGGAGGCTAGGAAGAGGACAGGAAACTTATTCGAGTAATGGAAATGTCCTATTTTACACTCATTTAATTGTATACACTTAAGATCTGTGAATTTCACTGTATATAAAATTTACCTCAATTTTTTAAAGTGCATAAATCAGAATTATAAGCATCATGAAGGCAGGGATTTTGTTTTGTTCACTGCTGTGTCTCAAGACCTAGCCAAGGACCAGCGTACTTAGCAAGAGGTCAATAAACATTGGGGAAAAAAGAAGCAGACCTTGGAAATCGTTTACATCAGTGGTGTCAAATGCATAATGGAGATTTTGACCCTCAACTTTAAATACTATAAATATATATCTTGGATTTGATACTTGATATTATTAATCCACTTCTTGCGTTACTTAGAATCCTTTTGATCAATTACAAACGTTTTGAAATAAGAAAATGGATATTTCAACAAAAGTTTTCTGACTCTAAACCTTTGCTTTTTCTGTTTAATTTCTACTGCCCCCAGTTTACATGGTGAGCCTCCAGGATTAAGGAATAAACTGGCTAAAAATGATGAGTATGTGTCCAGACAGAGTTATACCCCTTTAGTTGGATAATGTTTATCTTAGTCTAAGTGGTGAACATCAGCAAGCAGTTGAATATAGAGTCTCAGGAGAAAAGTCTACAATGGATAAATTGATTTTAGCTGACATATAGTAGACATCTAGTAAATATTTGTTGAATGAATAAATAAATGAAATGTATATTTGGGAATCACTAGCAAATTCAACTGAGGGTATATACTTCCAGTATTTTTCCATACCTGTGCATTTTTGAAGCAGAATTAGTAATCAGTTTCATAATGTTCCTTGAAAGTTATATTTATTGCTATTTTATTTTTGAAAAGTTAGTATCATTTTATGAGAGAATATTTAGAAAGTAATTATGAAATGCCACCTTGTGATCAAAGACAGAAATACAGCATAAATTTAGCTGACAAAGGAGAGTGGTAAGGATGTAGCATTAAGGGAGGAAGCTTCTCAGCCAGGACCCACAGAGGTCTGACACTTACACCAGTTTTCTCAGAAGAGGGAACAGAAAGCAAATGAGGAACTGGAAGAGCCAGCAGCCCCTATCTCAGTTAAAGAGAAAGGAGAAACAGAACTATACTATTTTTACCTTTTTGACTTTTTTTCTAATTATAAAAACTCCATGCACTCATTTAAAAAAAGTTAAAATTACAAATATAGAGAAGGATAAAGATGAAGTTATAAATTTCACCTAATAACACTATTTAGAAATATTCACTTCAAATATTTTGATGTTTATCCTTAACCTGTGTGTGTGTGTGTGTGTGTGTGTGTGTGTGTGTGTGTGTGTGTGTGTGTGTGTGTGTGTGTGTTTTGCAGCTGGCTTTTCCATGAAACAGTATGTAAGGATCAACTTTCCATGACAATGATATATTTCTAGATTAAATTTTGTAATTGATGACAGTAAGATTTTCCTCATGATTTCAAATTTTCTGGGAAATAACTAAATAAAATGGAATTGTGGAGGGAAATTTTTTTTTCTCATCCTGCAACACAGAAATGGCTTCAGAGTCCACATTATGTAAATGTATATGGAATTCAATTATTTCCTTTGTAATCCCAAATGAATCCCAAACAATTATTTCATTTAGTTTATGTACTATTTGTTTCTTTTAGGCAACGGAGAAGGTTGGATAAAAGGAATGAGCATAGACTTTTGCTTTAGAAGGGTGGTGCAGAGTCAAGGAAGTACAGACTTTTTGGGTTCTTATTTGAGTGTCAACATCAACTGATGATAACGATGATGATGATGGTGGTGGTGGTGGTGATGATGACAGTACTGATGACAATGATGGTCAAAGATCTAACATTCTCTGAAGGCCTATTATATGCCAGGAATTTCACTGTCTTCTGCATTTACTTCCCACAACAGTCTGGTGAATTATATTGAGCTATACTCATTTTACAGATGAATGAACCAATCTGGCTGCACACTTCTTATAAGCTGAGAATCCAATTCTAGCCAGTGTTTTCTGATTATACTGGGTCCACCCTTGGCCAAATACTATCAAAACTAGTGTTTCCAGTTAGTGAATTTTGAAGTCTTATATCTTCCCTATAAAAAGTTCCCATCAAGCCCCCTTGTGAAGGAAAAAAGGGGGAAAGGAAGTCTAGTGCTCTGATCTGCAATGAGACAGTGGAAGGCCAAGACAGCCCAGCCATCAGCCTAGAAGTCTGGTGTCTGCTGCAGGCTGGAGCAGAGAAGCCAAAGTCAGACCACCCTGGAGAGAGGTGTGGCGGGGGGAGCCCTTCCACGTCCACCCCCAGTGCCACCCCTGAGAGTACCAGGGGGTTGGATTCATCCTGTCCTATAAAACTGGCACAGGGAGTCCCTGGACCCTCATCTCACTCCAGCCGGAATCCAGCCTGACCAGCATCCATCAGGCTGCCATAACCTTGAAGAATGGTCTGGAAACATGAAGATCCTTCCAAATGGCATCACATAGTGAAAAAAGTAAAACAAGCAAAGCCAAAGAGCACAGGACTGGCTCACTGTTTTGTGAGCTGATCACAAAAAGAGAACTTAAATATATTTTACTCATACTGGAAGGAGTGAGTGCATAGCCAAACATGGTGTTCAGTCAAGAAGAACGCAACTTACATTAATTCCGTCCCTTGACTTTTTATCTTGTCTTTTTTTTGTTAAAAGGAATCTTTAAAATTTTACGAATAAACCTGCCAGTCTTTTCCTCTAGAAGTTCATGCTTTTAAAAAATGCTGTTATAGGCTTCTACTTCCTGAATTTCAATAAACATTCACCAGTATTTTCTTCTATTTTATGTTCATATTTGTAATAATGGAAAGTATACTGTATATACCAGTTGTCCTCATGCCTCGGTGTGTATCATTACCTGGAGGCGTTTGTTAACTGTCACTTCTACAGCCTACCTCTAGGCAGTCTTAGGTGGGGCCCAGAAATCAGTATTTTTAAAATGTTCTCAGATGATTCTGATGCAGGTGATTGTGCAAGACTTGGATAAAACACTTGGAGTGCAATTCATTCCATGAACTGTTTCTCTCTGGAATTACTTGTCATAATACTAGAAAAATAAAGACTTGTGAAAGGTAATTGAATCAGTCGCAGAATTTGGACAAACCTACTGGGTTCTAGTAATAATCAGTCAAGAAATCAATTAAATATTAAAATATGATGTGTCAGTTACACACAAGTATGTGGGGACATCAGGAAAAGATAGTCTTGTTCTGTAGGGAAAATATAATTTCTAACATTTATAAAGTAGCCAGTCTACTTCAGGTACATCTATAAAGCTCTTGTCTTTGCAAGTTTTTTTTCACATTTTAACTGGGGATGGAATGAAGTGAAATGGACTTTTCTATTAAATCTGATTCCTGTATGGCTTTGTGCAATTTACACATATTCTGAGTTTTCTGAACTGGTAGGGCAGACCTGAAGGCTCCTACCTAGCCTTCAGGTACAGATAATCTTACGAAACAATTTTTTAAAAAGACAAAATTTTAGTCCTTAGACCTAGGACAGCAATTCTGTCTACACTATGTTTTTCATTCAATACTTGCACCCTGGTCCAACTTCCAAAACAGACTCATGTCTGACTCCTGTGGAGGTGTCCTGTGACTGAAAACGGAAGGGGCTGTTTTACCAAGAACTCTGCAACACACTGTGGCCCAAGCAATCCTAGGACAGTTCCCATCTGTGTTAAGTGTCATTATAAAGCATAGAGGGAGAAGCTTTAGAAGACGTATTAGGGGTTCAACCCACTGGGGACTCCAGGAAACTTAGTAGGGACTGGCACTCGAGGACTCCAGCGCACCAGCAGCAGTGGGGGCCAGCAGAGAGCAAAGGACTCAGCAGAAGAGGCAGCAGGCTTGGCAGGACCCAGGGGAGCCCTGGGTAGGGCTCAACAGCAGAGGCCTGCCTTGGAAGCCCCCACCTCCCTGCCTATTGGCCTTGTTCCTGAGCACTGGTAGAGTGATGCCAGGGCCCTCGCCCAAGTAGCTGATGTTCTGCAGTGGGTCAGGGTTCTGTATGCCTAGGTGGGAACGACAGCCCACCCAGCACAGCTCAGTCACCACACTGCTTCCCCACAGCAGCTCTGAGGGCAAATGTTTTCCCCACGAAAAGATCGAGTCTTAAGCAAATGTATCTGTAATAATTGCCAGTTTTATTCCTCTGGCTAAGACATCCAGAGGTAATTTGAGGTTTACACTTTTTAATAGTTCTTTCATCAAGAGTTTAGGTGCCCCCATTGCCCTTATAAGCTGGTTGCAAATTATTTGACTCTTACTTATAAAAAAAAACTTTCAATTTTTGTGTGTGTGACGTGTTCATTTAAAAATACATATATAAGCAAAAAGAAAAAAACTCATACCACACAGAAATAAACAGTTAAATTTTTGATATATGTATGTATACACACGCACACACACACACACACACAATTTGAGATTTTTATCCTACATATGTGAGTTGATACTAAATATGCTGCTTTGTAACCTGTTACATTTTACTTTACAAGATGGAATGAACATATTTTCATGCATATGTGTGAAACTTCCCAATTGAAAAATAGACCTGGAGAATGTGTCAAAAATACAAAATCCAGATGCTGGTAACAAGGAAACTACCTAAAACCCAAACTCCACCAGATGATTAAAAATAAAACAGAAGTCAAAGATACATCAGAAAACCGCTAACTGAAAGAAAGCAGGGGCCAGATTTTAATATCAGACAAAAACAAAGAATTCAGGGCCTAAAGCACACAGGATAAGGACGGCTGCGTGAATGTCTTTGCTTCCAATGCATCATCACAAACTTGTTTCTTACTCTTCTTATCTCTTCCCTAAGCCTTTCCAACTCATCTACTCCTCTTATCATTTCTTCAGGGTCCAAATGCCTAACCGGAGTGTCCTCTTTATATCCCTGGCCAGGTTGAGTCAGCCCTCCTCTGAGGTTTCCTTCTGCTTCCTGGCTTACAGGAGCTGGAGGGTTTCTTTCCGCCTCCCGCGGTACATCTGCCAAAGGGCGGTCTTCCTCGGCCTTTGGCAAGGTCTGTGCTTTTCCTTCATTTTCTTCACAAGACTTTTGCATGTTGAGTATTTTTCTATTATTTCCTTTTTGAATAAGTTAATCCTAGAAAAGAAGGAAACAAAACGACTAGATGCCAGGAAAGTAGACCAGCGGCCAGAATACGGGTTTCCATAGAGACTGGCCTTTTCTCATTCAGGGTCCTAATTGTCATAAAAGTTTTCCAACTAGAGGAGGCTAGATCCTCAGGCTCAGAACTCCCCTGGCTCCGCCCCTTCCTTCCCCTCCCTGCCGTCCCCCTCCCGCTCCAGCTCCATCTTCTCTCCTCCAGCTCCAGCCCACCATTTCCCAGCAGGCCCTGCTACAGGCCTCTCCTAGCACCGAAACCGGAGCAGCGCGGAAGCAATTAACCCCTCCCTCGCCTCCGGTCTCTAACACTCCCGCCCTTTTGGGCTTTCCCAAGCCATCCCAACCTCCTGCCTCTCACCTGAGACCCACTGGTCCAGTCTCTGGCCTCCCCTCCCCCTTCCACGTCTCTCCCGCTTCCCCCGGCCCTCGCCCCCGCCCCATTTCCGCTGCAGCCTCTGCCCAGGCCTCTGGCGCTTCCATCTGGATGGGGGAGAGGCTGCAGCGACCAGGGATGGGCTTTGGTGTCATCCACACTCCCACCCCCACCCCCAGGGACCTGAGGCAATTGCACCTTTACACTGACCTGCAGGGATCCAGGGGATTTTCCTCCCTCTTCCCTCGCTCGATTTGGGTCGCTCCAAAAGACCAAGAGTCCTGCAGACCGACAGGAGTGCTCGGTGAGGTCAGTACCTGAATCACGGGTCCCTTTCACGATTCTAGGCCTTATTCGTTTAAAGTTTCCCCACGTCCTCATCCTCTCCCTCCTTTTAAGGTAACCCCGCCCTCCCTCCCCAGTGCCTACCGGTTCCCTTCAAGCAGGGAGTGGGAGACTCGAGTTTTATTTCCAGATTGTTTCTATGTCTCTCTCTCGGGACCCTCAATTGGCTACCCTTCTCCCCCTCCACCCCCACCCACTCTCAAACAGCCCCAAATTCCCTTCACAAAAATGGGAGTGTGGCGGAACCGTAGTGTTGGGAAAGCAGTGCCGGCCTCGTTTGATTTTTGCTCTCCGACTCCTAGACCCCAGGGTCCCGAAAGCAGCGCCCACCTTTATACTGACCTGAAAGGATCCGGGGCACTTTTCTCCTTCCCCAGCAATAAGGAGCTGCTACAGGGAAACAGGCCCTGGACTATAAGGACTTCTGCACACGTCGACTCCTGGTCACGTGAGGATCGCGTCATCAATGAGCTCGAGTCCCCGGTTACCCCTCCCATTTAACACTGCAGCCCGCCCCTTGCATTCCCTCCACTTGATACTGTCAATCTTTTTTCGTCTTTGCCAATCAGAGACAATAGAGCTGTTACCTTCTTCCTGCAGCTTCTATTCGTCTTTCTCGGGTTACCAGGGAGGATCAGGCCCTTGGGGTAAATCGACCATCTCTCCTTCTTTGAGGAATCATCTGCTTCCAGTGTCTCCTGCTTCCAGTTCGCCCACCTCCCCTCCTCCCCCAAGATCCTACAGTCCACCATTTCCCTTGGAGTCCTGTCTAGCATTAAAATGGGCGAAGGTGCTAGATGGGGGCGGGAGGGTGGCTAGAAAAGAATCGAGGAGTGGGGATGTGAGATTTTTTTTTTTTACTAGTTTTCTTTAATCGTTTTCTGTTTGGTTTAATCTTTTCAGCAATCAGCATACTTTAAAAAATAATATTAAAAAGAGGCCACATAAACAATGTTTGACACAGTATGGAGGACAAATGAGTTATATCAGTTTTTAAAACTTTGAAAAAGTTTTCTAATGGCTGCAAATGAAATGACAATTTTCACAAGCTATTGATATGTTAGAATAAGTTTTTTTTAATCTTATTAAAACAGTGCCGTTAAAAAGTGACCCCAAATTAATCTGTGGAAAGAGGCCCAGGTTTCTCTTATTAGCAATTTTATATACTTATAAACTCAAGTTATCAAGTGTTAGATGTCTGACCTTTTCCTGATGACTGCTGCTTGGCTTCCACTTGAGTTTCAGATGGAGGCTTCGGACAGACCTCCTCTTCTCATGTCCTCTGTAGGATCCGGTGCCTTGCTAATCAGAGGAGTCTATAGAAAAGCCTCCTTTCTGTGGAGTCAACTTTATTTTGGAACTCAAAAAATACCTTGGAAAATAACTCTCATAGACTCTTGAAGCACTCAGAAAGGAGAGACTTCCCTATATCTCACCATTTGGTGTGTGGCTTATTAGCAGGTGAAATTTTCATTCATTCATGCATTCTTGGGATGTTCTGGTACCATTCACTTTGTTCCGTTAAAAAGGAGAACTACCGACATGCATAACTGTTATGATCAAAAAGCAGCGAAAACATCATTGCTGTCAAAATATTAGTTAAAAGAGGAAACAGCTGGAGAATCAGGGGAAGGAGGCAGAAAAGGGTCTCTTATCTAGGAAGGTCACGGTGAGATGCGGGCAGCCAGCAACAGAGCCCACCATGGAGAAGAAAGGGTTGGAAAAAGGAAATATTTTTGCTGGCTTAATATTTTATAATTTATATTTAAGCATGAAGAATTTATTCTACAGTTGAGGGATACATTTTCTATTATTTGAGGGAGAGTTTTTAATATAAATATAGTCACTGAGTTATAAAGATGTAATCATTAATTATTTCCATTCCTTCAGATGTTATATTTAATGGGGGACAACTCTGATATTTTAAAAATTATTATCATATAGCAAAATTGACCCTTTTAGGATGTACAGTTCTACAGAATTTATTTAAGAAATGTATAGATTTGTGTAACTACCATCATAATCAAGCTACAAATCAATTACCTCCCCCACCAAAACTCCCTAATGCTACCTCTTTGTAATCATACCTTCCCTCTTTCCCTGAACTTCCCTGAACTCTGGCCACCACTGATTTATTCCCAAGTCCTATAGTTTTGTATTTTTAAGAATGTTATATAAGTGACATCTATAATATGTCACATTTAGAGACAAGCTTCGTTCACTCAGCATAATGCCCTGGAGGTTCATTTAAAATGTTTCACACATCAGTAACTCATTCTTTTCTTTTTACTGAGTAGTATTCTGTTATGAGGATGTTCCAGTTTATTTGTTCATTTACCCTCAGAAGGATGTCTCTGTTGTCTGTGTTGTTCCCAGTTATGAGGAATAATGAAAAGCGCTGCTATAAACATTTGTATGCAGGTTTAGGCCCCTGTTGCTTCAAACCTGACTATTAGGGTAACCACTTCTCTGACCTGTCTGCCTTCAGCGCCTCCCTCTCCCTCTTCAGTTTTTCTGGCACATTACCATCAAATTAAACTTCATTCCTCCTTATTTTCAATTTGTCATTCTCCTGCTCGAAGGCCCTGGGTGGCAACCTCACCATCTTCAAAGTAAATCTGACTTTCTGCATTGTTCCATTCAGCATTGATCAGAACTGAGCCACACTTGTCATCTACTTCCCTGCCCCGTCCAAAAAGAACTCTCATTCACTGTGCCCCCAAGTATGCCTTCTCTCTCTTTGTCCTTGCATGCCATTTGCTTCCTCCTGATTACCCTCCTCTTTCTCCAAGATCCTAGTCCTGCTCATTCTTAGGGACCTAACCTTCATCACCCAGCCTCTGAAGACACCCCAGATGGAAGTGATCTCTCCCTCCCCTGTTGATGCTGCCTGTTGGGTCTGCCTCCCTCATATGGCCCTTAGCAAAGCTTGCCTTGTACCTTTCCCCTTTCCTGTGTGTTGGGGGGGGGGTTATCTAACCAGACAGACGGTCAGGTATGTGTTGGGGATGGGGAGTGGGGGTCAGGCTCCAGCTCTCATGCTGCTTGAATGGCTCTTGTTATTTTAAACGGTGCATATCCCAGAAATCTCAGAGATTCAGGCCCTGTATGTCAGTTGGCTCACAGACAAACATTTCTGCTTGCACAAAAATTGGAGCAGAAGTTACATTGTCCCCTCCTCTACTTATTCTACTTACATATAGTCAGAACAACCCTAACACCATTTTTATGGAGCTATTGCCAAAACCTATTGCCCGGTTTTCCTAAATTCTCATAAGAGAGAGATCATTCAGCTCAGTGGTGTACCCCTGACAAAGAGCCAGATGGTACAGGCCCTCCCCTTCATCCTTGTCTCTGAGCAATTTCAGTGCATCCATATAGCATTAGCTGCCTTTGAAAATATGGTAATCACAGTAGCTTTTAAATGGAAGATTTTTGAAGACAATGGCATTATAGTAAATTAAAAGCTATTTTTCAAAAGGAGTGAAAAGGGTGCATGTATTAACTTTAACAATGAAGACTTGAGTTCTGAAAAGTAGACATCCTGAGCCTCCAACCCAATCAATACTCTGTTTTTGCACATCAGGAGGGCACTAGGGTTAGCTCCAAAGCCCAAAGTCTTCCAGGTGGTGTGAGGGGAGGAGAAAAGAGCTCCTATACAAGACCAAGATATCCAGAATATTGTTTTATACATTCCCATTAGAAGTCATGTCCCTAGTTTGGCGTTCTGAGGCTCTATGTTCAGCAACTCCTTTTGCATATTTCTTACTGCTGTTTCAAAGCTTATCCACAGAAGAGTTTGAGATGGCCGTTTCTCTCCCTCCCTTCTCTAGTGCACTATGGCTTGAAAACATCCCTCCCAGCGTGGCAAAATCTGCTCAGGTCCAAAGGTTTGGCTGCATAGCCTAGACTCAAGCAGCTGCCATCTGAGATGATTTGCCCCTTTAGAGTGCAAGCAGACCTGATACATTTCATCACTTTGCTCAACTGAGCGTAGTCCACTGATGTTCTGATGGGAGTGGTGCACACAAAGCCCAGGCTGATTTCCACTTAGATTGTGTGTATCTGCTTCAGAAAGTAAACTTTACTATCCCTCCTGTCACCGTGTTCCCTAACATTTGGAAATTTGGCATGGATAAGTTTCAAAAGATCCGCAGACCCTTCAAAATAGCCTTTGGCCACATCCAAGCAAATTAACTGATCTTGGAGCACAACTTCTCATCTCTTCTGGATAATTCTTCCCACTTCCTGAACTCATAGTTAAATGCTGCACATATTGTGGGTTATTGTGGCAAAGGGTTTCTAGTTATCTAGGGCATAAATGCTTATGAATTGCTGTGAACCTGATATGCTATGTCATAACCATTGCCATTTCAAATATCCCCATGGTGTCTATGTTGGCCACAGTAATAGTAATCCATGAGTTGATCTGCTTAGACTTCTAATATGTGACAAAATGCTCAAGATCCACCTCAGCTAGATTCTGCAGATGGCTTTGCTTAAGGCTTGAGGTTCACATCTACGTAGAGCATCTTACTGGGTTGCAGGAGGAGGCACACTTCGTCTGTACTACAGCTTGAACCAGGCAACTGTTTCTTGTGGCAAAAGCTGAGTTGTTGGGGAGAGAGTGCTGTTGCTGATGGCTGGATGCTTTTAGAAATTAAATTAATAATGGAAATAAAATTAAATTAATAATGATGTCCTCTTGATTCTGCCTTAGTTATCTGTGCTATGTTATCCTTTAGACACTCTATTTATCCATCCTAAGACTTTAACCCTGTTTTGTTGACTTTCTACTTTGTATCCCTCACTTATCTGTAAGTGCCCTAAGGACAAAAACCTTATCTGTTTCAACTTTGTAACCACTCCAATGTTGAAAGGTAAAGTTGGTGAAAACAGTTTGAATTTTCATTAATATGGGAATGGTTAAATGAACTATCCATACCATGGAAATTGTGCAGCTATAAAAAAGGAAATAATGTACATATAGTGACATCAAATTATATTGAAGTTGTATTTTTGAGTGAAGAGAGGGGCAGAACAGTATTAGAGAAGAGCAGTATTTAGAGAATACTGTTCCACATATATATATGTGATGCATACATATATATGCATGCAGCCAGTTTATTAAGTAGTTCTATTTTCTGGTATAAACATGGAATAACTTAATTTTTTCCAGTAATTGATGTCAACTGTGGCCTGTCAGATCTTCCCTTTCTCACTGAATAATGAATTCGTTTGATGACATTTCAATTTGTTTCCTCAACTACTCAATCACTTTCATTCATTAAGAAAGTTTTATTTGGGTTTCTTGAAGCTCAGCCTGGTTTTTTTTTTTTAAACTTTTTGTTTTAAAATAATTTTAGTTCTAAAGAAGTGTTTTAAAGATATTACAAAGCATTCTGTACACCCTACACCCAGCTTTGCCTAATAATTATGGTACATTTATAAAAACAAAAAATTTACATTTGTGCAATACTGTTAACTAAATTACAGACTCTATTCAGATTTCTCCAGGTTTTCACTACTGTACTTTTCCTGTTCCAGGATTCAGTCCAGGATACAATGCATTTAATTAACATGTCTCTTTACTTTATGACAGTTTCTCAGTCTTTCCTTGTTTTCTATGACCTGGACACTTTTAAAGAGTGTAGTATTTTGTAGAATTTTCCTCACTTTGGGTTGTCTTATGTTTTCTTATAATTTCATTGGGGTTATTGATTTGGGGAAAGAATACCACAGAGGTGAAGTGCCCCTTTCATCACAATGTCAGGGTTACATAATATCAACATGACATGATCATTGGGGATGTTTACTGTGATCATTTGGTTGAGGTGATGTCTTCTGGGTTTTTTCCACTTACAAAGTTACTGTTTTTCTCTTTTTGTTTTCTATTTGTTAGAAGCAAGTTATTAAGTCTAGCCCATATTAAGGAGGAAGGGACAAAACACCAAACAAACAACTCAGTCAAAAAATGGGCAGAAGACCTAAACAGACATCTCTCCAAAGAAGGCATCCAGATGGCCAACAGGCACATGAAAAATTATGCTCAACATCGCTAATTATTAGAGAAATGCAAATCAAAACTACAATAATGTATTACCTCTCACACCAGTCAGAATGGCCATCATCAAAATTCCACAAATAATAAATGCTGGAGAAGACGTGGAGAAAAGGGAACCCTCCTACACTGTTGGTGGGGATGTAAATTGGTGCAGCCACTATGGAGAACAGTAGGGAGGTTCCTTAAAAAATGAAAAAAGAGTTACCATATGATCCATCAATCCCACTCCTAGGCATTTATCTAGAAAAGATAAAAACTCTAATTCGAAAAGATACGTGCACCCTGATGTTCATAGTAGCAGTGTTTACAATAGCCAAGACATGGAAGTAACCTAAATGTCCACTGACAGATGACTGGGTAAAGGAGATGTGATATATATACACATACATATACATATATATACACACACACACACACATACACATACACACACACACATACACACACACAATGGAATATTACTCAGCCATAAAAGAGAATGAAATAATGCCATCTATAGCAACATGGATGGACCTAGAGATTATCATACTAAGTGAAGTAAGTCAGACAGAGAAAGACATGATATCACTGATATGTGAAATCTTTAAAAATGGCACAAGCAAACTTATTTACAAAAGAGAAACTGATTCACAGACATAGAAAACGAACTTATGGTTACCAGAGGGGAAAGTAGGGGGAGGAATAGATACAGGTCTGGGACTTGCAGATACTAACTGCTACATATAAAATAGATAAATAACAAGGTCCTACTTTTTAGCACAGGGAACTATATTAAATATTTGTAATAACTTATAATGGTAAAGTATATGAAAAGGAATATGTATGTGTATATATATATATGTGTGTGTGTGTGTGTGTGTGTGTGTAACTGAATCAAAATACAGTTACACCATAAACTAACAGAACATTATAAATCAACTATACTTCAATAAAAAAAAAAAGAGGAAGGGAATTAAAACTCTACCTCCTGGAAGGAGACGTATCAATGAATTTGTGGATATATGTTTGAAAACAACCACAGTAATTAAGAAATTTGGGGTCAGATAATTTGAGGCTATGCAAATATTCTGTGGATTTTGGCTGCAACAATTATTACTGTGACATTCTGATGGTAATTTTTATATCCCTCATTTTCTTCTACATTTAGTATTTCAAATTATTATGTAAGAAAGATTTTCCCCTTCCCCCATTTATTTATTGATACTATTATTTCTATCAGTATGACTCATGGATTTGGGGTTATGATACAATAAAATCATCTGGGTTTTTGTCCAAATTTTCCAGCCTTGGCAATTGAGAGCTCTTTCAGGTTGGCATATCCTTACCCTTTTTCTGCTTCCTTGCTTTCTGATATTACATGATGTTTCAGATTCATCTTGTATTATCCTTTTCCCAGTCCAATAATCAGCCATTTCTCTGAGAAGTCTTGGTTACTTTTACTGGATAATCAGTCATATTCAGTGATTAAGATCTGAGCGCAGAGTATTTTGGTTGCCACTAGGGTGTCTTTGCTTCTCAGACTTCTCAGCTGATAGAGCAGAGAGATACAGGTATGTATACTAAACTGTATATACACATACCTAGATTTATTTATCGTGTATCTGTAACTGTTTCCTTCCCTGAACATACTTGACTTGTTGATTGCTTTATTGTTTTTCACAATGCACTGAGGCATAAATTGCTCCACAGGTTCATAGAATTAAATTTGGGCTCCCTTTCAGATATAGTATTTGAGGTCATTTTTCCACATTTGTTTTGACCCCAAGAGGACTCTACATAGCTGTCTCTTTCCCTAATTCCCTAGTAAACTAGCTGGCCTAACATTTAGCTTATATCTCTAATGAATCTACTGACCTCTTAATTGTTTTTCACCACAACCTCCATTTTTTATAACACCTTTAGCCTTCAACTTCTTCACACTGTATGACAAATGAAGTCAGTTCCTTTGGAAAAGATTTGGGAAAAATCTCTAATACCAGGATCTGGAGCTAAAGATGGTGACAGTGGCACAATTCTCTCTAAGTGACGCTGCTGCTTTAGAAGCTGTGCACTTGACTCAGGATGGGCAGTACCTTCAGGTCATCTTGGCTTGCCTCTCCCAGGAGATTGAGTCCCCAGTATTCTTAGTACATTGTGCTGGAGGTAGAACCTCCTTCTGATGAATGGGTGCTGCGCAAAAGGGAGCCCCCACCTTTCAGCTCCACTCACCCGGAACTTAGCCTGAATGACAATTAACTCAAGGTGAGATGAGAAGTTCTGTCTCTTCTGGGAAGACACTGTGACCCTCCAGATGTGAGCTGTGGGGAGAAGGAGATCTGTAGTTTTGGCTTCACCCTTCTGGAATGGAGTTTCCATTATGCTGAGTTGGGAGTGGGAAGGGAAGGAGAGAATCGGTTCAACTACCACAGGTTCTCATTGTTTTTATTGTTATGGTAGGTTTTCTTAAAGAAATGTTTCTTCATTTGCTGCATGCCCTTAGGACTATTTCCAAAGAATTTAAATGGTTGTATTTTAAGAAAATAATTTTAACAATTTCACTGGGGAAGGGATCCTCAGAGTTCCTCATACTGCCTTGCCAGAAGTGGAAAATCAACCATAGTTATTTTTAATTTCCTGTCTGACAGTGTCAAGATCTGTGTCATTTCCCCTGTTCTCTTTCCCTTTGAAGTATGAAGGAGAATGTTGAAGTGATGGAAATAAAACTCCATAGCATAAAAATGTAAAGCATTGTCCTTTTCACCTACAACCTAGGACTGACCAGATAATTTTGAGTTTGAAGTAAAAGGGTGGAACCCTTCTCTCAGTGTCCAGTGAAATAGTACCCAGAACAATAGTGATGGGGCTGCATTTGAACAATAACCCCAACTAACCTTGCTCAGACTCCCAGAAAGGCATCGATGCTGCCTAGGCCTGTTTTGGTGTTTTTCTGGTGGCTTCAGTTCTGTATCTGCCTGGTGTGGTACTTCTGATGTTTAATTCAGCCCAGTCCCAAAAGTACAGGAGCCACCAGGCAAAGGGAGCTTGCAAAGGCCTGTGGTCCTCCAACTCAGGAGAAAACAGGTGTTACCACCTGTCTGAATACCCTCATGCACTGTAGACACAGCCCATGGTTTAGGTGCTAAGGCAGTCAAGCTGTGACTTGGCATTAAGTGCCTTTTTAAGGCATTAATGGTGGAGGAAGCAATGCTACTGTGAGCCTTGTTATTTAGATCTGTCATCTGAAGAACCATCACCACTATTCTGACATCCTAAAGGACTGGTTGGGCAATACTGCGAAGATAAAATTTCAATCCTTGGGTTCCAGTCTAGGCTCTTCCCCTTACAGGTATGGAACCTTGCATAAATCACATACACTCTTTGAGCCTCAGTTCAGTCACCTATATCAAAGCACAATAATACCTCTTTCAAAATTGCTTCTCAGAATTAAAAGAGCTAGAAATATGAAAAAATGGACTGTGAACATTGATGATTTACATCACTTGTAGACCACAGTGTAGAAGAATGAGTGTGAGAGCTCCATGTACTCTTTTTCCTCTGCTGCAGTGGTATCCTGATTAATTTGGATCTCTGGGAAACCTGGGGTAAACAACCTCTCCATCCCCAATCCTTATGAAGTTTGAAAAATAAACCTTTGTTGTGTGAAGCCACTGATGTTTGGAGGTTGATTGCTATCCTAACATAAGCTTGGCCTAACCTGACAAATGTATAAATGGTCCTCAGTGTTAAGCAACAGTATTACAGGAATGCTTGTTAAAATATACATTATATGTGGTAAAGCTATATTGGGAAGCACGACATTATGATAGTGGCAATTATGATGGTAAGAGAGTACTACTTAATTATCATATCAGAAAGTCAATAGATAGTGACTGAAGTTAACAAGTCAAGAAACAGCAGTTGTTAAGTCATCCATCTGATAAGAAACTCGTGTCCGGAATAAGCAAAAAACTCTTACAACTCAACAATAAAAAGACAGCCAACCTGATTTATAAATAGGTAAAGGATTTGAATACAGATTTCTCCAAAGAAGATACACAAGTGGCCAATAAGCACATGAAAAGATGCTCAGCATCATTTGCCAGCAGGCAAATGCAAATCAAGACTACAGTGGGACTCCACTTCATACCCACTAAGATGTCTACAATAAAACAATATAGGCAATGACAAGTGTTGTCAGGATGTGGAGAAATTGGAACCCTCATATACTGCTGATGTGATTGTCATATGCCACAGTTACTTAGGAAAACAGTTTGGCAGTTCCTCAAAAAGTTAAAGAGTTACCACATGACCCAGCAATTTCCACTTCTAGGTATATACTCAAGAAAACTGAAAACATATTTACATGTAAAAAGTTAACACTGCTGTATAATATATATGAAAGTTGTTAAGAGAGTAAATTCTAAGAGTTCTCATCACAAGAAGAAAATTTTTTTCTTTATTTGCTTTTTATTTTTATTGTATCTATATGAAATAATGGGTGTTAATGATACTTACTGGTAATCATTTCACAATGTATGTAAGTCAAACCATTATGCTGTACACCTTAAACGTATACAGTGATGTATGTCAATTATATTTCAATTAAACTGGAAAAAAATTTTAATTAAAATTTTATTATTGCTTCTTCCAGCAGAAATGATTAGTGTATCAAATACTACATATGTGTGTTTTCTTTAAACCAGAAACAAAACAAAAATAAATTAAGAGTACTTCATAAAATGAATCAAAATATTCAAATGAAGTTAAAGCAACTTTGGATTTAATCATTAGCATGCTCTGAGGTTATTTACATAATAAACTAAGGCAGAACCATCATTTCTATACTTGTAAATTTTGCATTTTGACTTCTCAATAAAGTTTATTTTAAAAGGCAAAAAAAGTACACGAGTGTTAAGTATTGATATATGCTACAATGTGGGTGAACCTTGAAAACATTACACTGCATGAAAGAAACTAGACACCAGAGGCCATATATTGTGATTCCATTTATGTGAAATGTCTAGAACAGGCAAATCCATAGAGACAGAAAGCAGATCAGTGATTGCCAGGTGCTGGGGAGAAGAGGGAATGGGACCACCATTATGTGCTAACGGGTATGAGATTTCTTTTTTAAGGTGATGAAAATGTCCTGTAACTAAATGATGATGGTTTTCAGAACTGTTAATATACTAAAAAACCACTGAATTGTGCACTTTCAAAGGGTAAATTTTGTGATATGTGAATTACATTTCAATAAAGTTGTTAAAAAAAGAAAAGGCAACATAAGAATATTCAGAAATATGGAGGTAAATACCAGAAGAAACCAAAAATGTACATGGTAGTTGCCTCTGGAGAGTGGGAATGTGGAATGATGACAAAGACTGCAGTTTTTAATAATAAATTATTTTACATTATTGGATTTTTAAATTAAAAATGGATTTAAAATGAGCTAAAAACAAAGGACATGTACACAGAGATATTTTGAGGACAAGTTAAAAGAGATTCTGATACACTGGGTCTGAAGTGGGAGCCAGGAATCTGCACTTTCAACAAGATAGGTGATTCTGATGCAGGTGGTCTGCTAGTAGATAGCAAACTTTGAGAAACATTACTATATCCAATGTTAAGATCATTTAGCAATGGACTGTAGTATAATCCCTCTCTTGCTATGATCCTTCTGGAGTGGCAAGTTTCAGTTGCTAAAGAATGAAATTACACGCTCAAAGCTATGTATTCGATCAGGGAGAGAACTGGGCCAAGACTTGAGGCCTCTGACTCGATAATTAATGTATTGAGTTTTTTAACCTTCTATTATGCATCGTGGTTACCAAAATGAGTAAGATAAATTCTTTGCTTTGAAAAGGGCAAGTCTAAGGAGCTAATTATATTGTCTGGAAAATACATTACTTAACATTTTACAAAGCATTTTTCCACATTTCATGTCGGGATTAATAAAACTGTATCATGAGAAGAGAGACCTCCATAGTCTAGGGAACATAGTGGAGTTTAACCTAGGGACTCTGGGGAAATCAAAGGGGCTTTGTTACCTTGAGGACTTCAGCTCACCAGCAGTGGAGCCCTTAGGAAGGTACAGAACCCATGAGAAGAGTCACAGTGCCCGAGTCATGGCATTACCCAGAGGAGAATGGCACCCACCTCTCAGCTGTCTGGACTTATTCCTGAACACACGTAAGACCTCCCTCAGCCCTCTCCCAAACATTTGTTGGGGTTCCAGTCCTGCTAGGGCATGGCAGAGGGTAGGAGCCAGCCCAACACAGCTCACGTACTCAGTACCTCATCTGGTCTTCTCCACAGCCGTGGAAGGCAAGATTTATCCTCAGTTCACAGATAACAAGACTGTTCCCTACAGCAATGGATCCGTAATAACTGCCAGGTTGATTCCTCCAGCTTCAAGTCCGAGAGATAATGGGAGTTTTACGCGTCACTTCACACCCTGACAACTTTGAGAGGCTCCACTGCCTTCATAAACTCACCGAGCCGTTATTTTGATTGCTTGGTACATATTTTCCTATTTTTAAAATCTTTTATTGTTTATTTTATGACAAATATAATCTGTGTTTTTCAGGGGAAAAGGTACAGATGAAAGGATGATCTCTATTGACATCACAGAGAGAAAACCACTATTTCTTTTAGTCTAGTCAGTTTCACAGTTTTCCCTGTGCATGGATGTAATATGTAACTTTTTTTTTCAAGAATGGGATGATGCTATCTACGTGGTTCTGAAAACTGGGGTTTTTTTAAATTATTATTTTACAGTGTACCATGAACATCTCTTCCATACACATGGGTGAAAATCCCCTACTGAAACACAGAGAGCACTGTAGTTGGGTCAAAAGGCTGCTGGTAACAAGAGTGACACCTAGAGCAAAGTATCAGCTTAAGGTTAAAGCACATAGTCTGGCAAATGCCTGCCAGGGAAAGCAGGGTCAGCAATATTTTCATCAGAGGAATTAAAATTGAAGGCCAAAGGCACTAAACATATGGAAGGTCTTCTAAGTCCTTCTGGCCCCTACCTCCGCCCCTCATTCCCCTGACACCCCGTTGCCCCCTTGGGGTGAAGGGATCCTGTACATCTCTTTGCATCCAATTAAAACCACCCATTTTCTGTTTTTTCCTTAGCTCCTCCTGAGCCCGTGACATATCTCCACATTCTCTCATCATCTCCTCACTGCCCAAATGCCTTTCCTGTAAGTCCTCCTGACGGTCCTTGGGGGAATCATCCGTCCCTCGGTCCGTTTTTCTTTTTGCTTTCCGGGGCACATAATCTTCAGCCGGGCGCTTTTCGGCAGCCCTCAGATGGCTTTCTCGCTTTGCCTGGGATTCAGGCTTGCCCTCACCATGTGGTTTTCCCTCATCTTCAGACTTGCCCTGCTTTTCTTGCTTCCCCTCACCATCTGGTGACCCCTCATCTTGTAGCTTTCCCTTGTGCCCTGTCTTCTGCTTTACTTCTGGCTTTTCTTCATCTGAATTTCCTTTATCTTCTGTATCTACTGCATCCACTAACTTGCCCTCATTTTCCAGGTTTCCTTCATTTTCTGGCTTTCCTTCATTTTCTTTATGGACCTTTTCCATGTTGAGATTTGTCCTCCCTTGCCTGTCCTAGGAGACAAAATGGAGACAAAAGAGACGAGGACTTAGCTGGTGAAATACAGGTCCTGATGGTACTTGCCGTTATGATTTAGGGTTTTCCTCAGCCTGTCCCAACTTCCAGGTGCACTCCCGCGCATATGTGTTTTCCTTTCCTTGCCACGCCACACGTTCACATAAGCCAACGTTGCAGAAACTTCTACAGGTGCTTCTCCCTACGTTTAAGTGGGCTGTGCTGATAAGTATATAAGAGCAGGTTTGTCTCTAAACTTTGCTCTGGCCTTGGCTATGCCCATATCGGTTTTAACTGGGTAGTCCCCGCTTAGACCCACCCACAAGAATCTGGGCCAGTTTCTTTTTCCCGTTGCCTACAGTTGCAAGACTTATAGAAGTGCAGATAAAACAGAACAGTGGCCAGTTCTCAGATTTCAGGGATACCCTAATATCTAAGGGGCTGCACAGAAGCCACGCCTCCCATTTTTCACTTCCTTGTTCTCCCCTCTTTCCTCCCCAACTTCTGCTCAGGCTTAAGTCACTCCTACACCCAGGGGTCCTGGGGCAGTTGCCCTCTCCCACTGACCTGCACCGATACTGTAGGTCTTCCCTTTCCTTGTGTGGGTTGGTACCTACAAGCACAAAGACCTGTAGAGAGACAGGAGAAAGACAGTGAATGAGGGCTTGAAAGAAAGAAGTGAATGACTGGCAATGGGAACACTGATTTTCTCAGACTCTAGTTGTCAAAATTTGCCAACTCCTTCCATCCCCTTGCCCTTTCCCTTGCTTCTCTGATCCCTCTCTACAGCCCCACCCTAACAAGCCTCCATTCTTCTACAACTGAGAGGTGGCAGAGAGAGGTTATTTCCAACATGTTTCTATGTTTCATTCCTCCATCCAAGTTTCTTTATCTTACTTTTTCTTGTACTAAAATGAGTGAGGTTCAGGACAGTGATCCAGCTGTGCTCAAGTCTCTGCCTTCCAAACCCCCAACCCTGGGGCACCCAGATAGCACAGAGAACATCACTTATTCGGAAAAAGGTGATGTCAGAGTCAGGGGGCCTGGCAGAAGTGTGCAGAGCATTCCTGCTACCCCCTCCCTCTCCACATATACAGAAAGAGCACATTTTCCTGCAATGCAAGAGACAAATTATTTCCAAACTCAGTAAAAATTTTGGTCCATGTTACCTCCTCTCAACCCTCCCTAGTTCAGAGGCCACTCCTCGCAATAGGGAGCTGGTCTCCAAACTGAACCCCAGTCCTCCTCTGTAGCACCTCTCCTCCCCATCTCGCCCCCCTGCAGTCCACCAATTCCGGCTCCAAAATGAACCAAAGGTGGAGAAGGGATACAGAGAATGCAGGCCTGGCCCATTTGCGAGGGAATCTGCCCTCTCCATCTCGAGCTCACAGGCTGTTCCCTCCTCCCACCGCCCCTCAAGAATCGGGCCATTTCCTCTCCATCCCCCTCCCCTGGCCTTCTCTCACTGTCGCGGATAACCTGCCTCTTAGGAAATCCCAACTAGTACCCATTGTCAACCCCTGGCCCCTCTTCATCTCCTCCCACCAAGCTCTCCTTTTCTTGCATCAAATGGATGGGCATCGGGGAACGGGTAGAGAGAATTCAGTCCTGGACCCGCTCTGGTCTTTGCCCTCTGCCACCCCCACCTCAGTGGTCCGCAGGCGGCGGTGAGTTTGTAGTGATTTCAGAGAGATGCCTCCTTCTCACATTTGTTGCTGCCATAAGCCAGTACTTATCCAGGGAAATAAGAGATGGTTCCCAGACCTCTCCCCCAACATTCACACAATTTTCTGCGCCAAAATGAATGGGGGTGGGAAGAGGGTGGCATCTGGAAAGCAGAGCGCATCCTGTGTAACCTCTGTCCATTACTACCCCTACCTCTGGTGTCCTCCTCCCCGCTCCGGCTGGTACTGACCTGCAGGGCTATAGGGCAGTTGCCCCCTCGGTCCCTCAGTCTGAAATCTATCTTCCTCCACGGAAACAGGGAGCTGATACCTGGAGGAGCAGGACTTCTGCATACGTCGGCTCCTGATCACGTATGGGAAACGTCACCAGTGGGCTCGGGTCTCTAGTTCTCCTCCCACCCGCAGAAAGTGCGTCAGGAGCCAGCCCACTTCTTCCTTTCACTAGCCCCCTTCCGCCTCCCCGCTCCCCCTCCCCGACCCTCCCCTCCCCTCTGCGCTTAAAGCCGTCACTCTTTTTGGTCTTGGCTAATCCCAGAGGTCACATGTGGCCCCTGGCCCGCGGTGGTATGTATTTGTTCTTCTGTCTTATCAGGGGTTGCATCTTCTCCTAGGGCTACTGGCCCCATTGGGACATCTCTGAAAAAAATTTTTTCTTTCTCCCCTTTGATCTCAAAGCACCTACCCCTTTGATCTATTTCTCCACTCAGACACTGATACTCCTTCTGCCTTCCAGACCTTCATGTAATAGGTACAGGGTGGATTGTCAGGTAAGGAAGCAGGTATTAAAATGGGAATTTTAATTTCCTCTAAATAATTTTTTCAGTTGTATTTAATTGATTGCCCTCAGCATGGGTTATTCTTATAAGCAAAAAGTTAAATAAAGCTATTTCCATTTGGGAAAAAGGACGTGTTTAAGATAGAGGAAAAAACCAACAAGATCCCGAAATTCTGAGGGGAAATTAAGTTCCTAATATTAATTTTTACTATATAGAAAATGGATTTGATTGGGTACATACAAAAGAATTTTTAGTTTTATAAATAGCTGGTTCTGTCATGTTCTACTGAAAATACATGTATTTAACATTCCCAAATAATTGCTGAGTGCTACGTGCTCTCGCTGGAATCTGATGGCTAATGTACTGTGTCAGTCTTGAAAATTTGACCCATGGCTATTTTCATTCGGAGGTTTAGCTGGGGACAAAGGCAACTGAGGATCTGAGGGATGCAGGCATGGTCTGATCTTCCCCGCTCTATCAGAGGAAAGGAATATGCTGTCCCCACCCAGTTTCTGGGTTGGGGCAATTTCATTTGAAATGTGGGATTAGAGTATCCTTTCCAAGTGGATATCCACTAGAGTTGATGTGATTCATGTTTTTATAACTTCTTGGTATTGTAAGGAGGGTGAGATGCTTGTAGAATTTGAAGGCTGTGTTGGTCCTGGGAGCTTGACTTGCAAATTTTTAAAAATTATGGTAAATTATCATAACATAAATTTATCCTTTTAACCATTTTTAAGTATACATTTCAGTGGCATTAAGTACATTCACATTATTGTGCAATCATCACCACCATCCATCTCCAGAACTTTCTTCATCTTCTCAAACTGAAACTATGTACACATTAAACACTAATTCCTATTCCTGCCTCCCTGCAGCCCCTTGCAAACACCATTCTGCTTTCTGTCCTTAGGAGTTTGACTACTCTAGGTATTTCGTATAAATAAAATGTACAATATTTGTTTTTCTGTCTGGTTTACTTCACTTAGCATAATATCTTCAAGAGTCATCCATATTGCCACATGTGTGAGAAATGCATTTTTTCAAAGGCTGAATAATATTCCATTTTATATATATACTGCATTTTGTTTATCCATTTCTCTGTCAGTTGGGCACTTGGACTTTTTCCACTTTTTTCCAGTTTTATTGAGAAATAATTGACATCGTAGTCATAACTGATTATAATCTGTAGATTACTGTGTAGATGTACATAAAAGTTATGTGACTTAATTTATCGCTGTCTAGGTTTAAGGTATACAGCATGGTGGTTTGATTTACATATATTGTGGAATGATAATCACAGTAGGTTTAGTTAACATCTATTATCTCATATAGATACAATAAAAAGAAAAGATAAATTTCTTTGTGATGAGATCTCTCAGGATCTACTCTCTTAACAACTTTCCTATATGTCACACCACAGTGGTAACTGTAGCCACCATGCTGTACATTACATCCCCATAACTTATTTATTTTGTAACTGCAAGTTTATACCTTTTGACTACCTTTCTCCAGTTCCCCCTTCCCCTTCCTCTCATCTCTGGTAACCACAAATCTGATCTCTTTTTCTATGAGTTTGATGGGGTTTGGGGGGGACTTGGGTGTTGGGTTTTTTTAAGAGTCCACATATAAGTGAGATTATATAGTATTTGTCTTTCTCTGTCTGATGTGTTTCACTTAGCGTAATGCCTTCAGGGTCCATCCATGGTGTCAAAAATAGTAGGATTCCCTTGTTTTTATGGCTGAATAATATTCACATATATATCACTTTTTATCACTTCACCCATCAATGGACACTTAGGTAGTTTTCATGTCTTGGCTATAGTAAATAATGCTGCTTCGAACATGGGGGTGAAGAGATCTCTTTGACTTGATGTTTTCATTTCTTTCGGATATGTTCCCAGAAGTGGAGTTGCTGGATCATATGGTAGTCCTCTTTTTAATTTTTTGAGGGACCTCCATACTGTTTTCTATACTGGCTGTAACAATTTACAACTCCACCAACAGTGCACAAGGACTCCCTTTTCTTCACATCCATGCCAGCATTTGTTATTGCTTGTCTTTCTGATAATGACCATTCTAACAGGCATAACATGATATCTCACTGTGCTTTTGATTTGCATTTCCCTAATGACCAGTGATGTTGAACATCTTTTCATGTACCTGTTAGCCATTTGTATATCATCTCCACCTTTTGCATCTTGTAAGTAATGCTGCTATGAACATGGGTGTATGAATATCCTTACTTCCCATATATCCTGGACTGGGCACTGCAGAAGCCTCCAGTCAGGAACATCCAACACTCATGGATAAGAAAAGCTCCAAGAAAAATCTATTTCCCTTACCAAGGACTAAGAAAATGATTATCTAAGAAAAGATAAAACATTTTTGGCAGTAACTACCATACGCTAGAAAAATGCCAAAGGAAAAACTGACTCCCAATCCCACAGTTTCAAGGGGGTAGGGCAGAGGGGTGATTTTCCACTTCATTCCACTTCCTACCATGTGGAAGCAGGTGGTGGCTACCTGATTCTCCAGCCCACATACTCTCTCCAGAGTAGTGTCAGACAGGTCCAGTGGTGAGCTGAGTCTCTATTTCTACCCAACAGGACCAAATTGACATCCAAGTCATCCATTTTTTTTCTGTTACCTGTGCTTTTGGTGGTATATCTAAGAAATCATTGCCAAATCCAATGTTATAAAGTGTTCCCCTTATGTTTTCCTCTAAAAGTTCTATAGTTTTAGATCCGATCATTAGATCTTTATTCTATCTTGAGTTAATTTTTGTATAGGGTATAAGGTAAGGGTAAAACTTCATTCTTTTGCATTGAATACTCAGTTTTCTCAGCACCATTAGTTGAAGAAACTTTCCTTTCCCCATTGAATGGTCTTGGCAGGCTTGTCAAAATCCATTTGACTTATATGTAAGAGTTATTTTGGGGCTCTCTATTCTATTCCATCGGTCCATTTGTCTGTCATTATGCCAGTACTATACTGTTTGATTACTGTAGCTTTGTAGTAAATTTTGAAATCAGGAAGTGTGAGTCCCTCTAATTTGTTCTTCAATTTCGAGGTTGATTTAGCTATTTAGGGTCCCTTGAGAGTTCATATGAATTTTAAGATAGATTTTTCTGTACCTGAGTAAAACATCATTGGGCATTTGATAGGGATTGCATTGAATCTCTAAATCGCTTTAGCTAGTTTTGACATCTTAACAATATTATCTTCCATGAACACAAGATGTCTTTCCATTTATTTGTGTCTTCTTTAATTTCTTTCAGCAATGTTTTGTAGTTTTCTTTTTTCTTTTTTTCCAGTTTTATTACAGTTTGACTGCACATACACATTATATTGCATGTAAATACATATATGCAGTATACTGCACATTATTTTTAGTTTTCATATATGTACTAATTATTGTTTCTAAGAGCAGATTAAATCTTTAGCTTTTTAAATTTACAGTTATCAAAGGAATAAAGCCAACTACAAAATAAGAATCAACAGAATGCGGTAATCCAATCATAAAGGACAGTCAAATGTGCTTACACATATTCAAGAAATCAAAATAATAATTAGTTCATTTGTGTCCTTATTATTATTGTTATTTTTTTTAGATTCTTCATATAAATGATGTCATATGGCATTTTTCTTTCTCTTTCTGGCCCACTTCACTTTGAATGACAGTCTTCAGGTCCATCCATATTGCTGCAAATGGCATTATTTTATTCTTTTTTATGGCTAAGTAGTGTTCCATTGTATATATGTACCACCTCTTCTTTATCCAGTCATCTGCTGATGAACATTTGGGTTGTTTCCATGTCTTGGCTATCGTAAATAGTGCTGCTGTGAACATTGGGGTACATCTGCTTTTTTGAATTTTATTTTTCTCTGGATACATGCCCAGGAGTGGGATTGGTGGATCACATGGTAAGTTTATTTTCAGTTTTTGAAGGAACCTCCATACTTTCCTCCACAGTGGCTACACCAATTTACACTCCCACCAACAGTGTAGGAGGGTTCCCTTTTCTCCACACCCTCTCCAGCATCTATCATTTGTAGACTTTTCAATGATGGCCATTCTGGCTGGTGTGAAGTGATATTTCATTGTAGTTTTGATCTGCATTTCTCTGACAATTAGTGATGCTGAGCATTTTTTCGTGTGCCTGTTGGCCATTTGCATGTTTTCATTGGAGAATTGCTTGTTTAAGTCTTCTGCCCATTTTTGGATTGGGTTGCTTGTTTCTTTGATATTAAGGTGTATGAGCTGTTTGTATATTTTGGAAATTAGTCCCTTGTCATTCACATCATTTGCAAATGTTTTCTCCCATTCTGTAAGTTGTCTTTTCATTTTGATGATGGTATCCTTAGCTGTGCAAAAGCTTTAAAGTTTAATTAGATCCCATTTGTTTATTTTTGCTTTTAATTCCAATACTCCAGGAGCTGGTTCAAAAAATATATTGCTGTAATGTATGTCCATGAGTGTTCTGCCTATGTTTTTCTCTAGGAGTTTTATAGTATCTGGTCTTATATTAGGTCTTTAATCCATTTTGAGTTTATTTTTGTACAAGGTGTTAGGGAATGTTCTAATTTCAGTCTTTTACAGTTAGCTGTCCAGTTTTCCAGCATCATTTATTGAAGAAACTGTCTTTTCTCCATTGTATGTTCTTGCCTACTTCTTCATAAATTAATTAACCATACGTGCGTGGGCTTATTTCTGGACTTTCTATCCTGTTCCATTGATCTATGTATCTGTTTTTGTGCCAGTTCCATACTGTTTTGATTACTGTAGCTTTGTGGTATAGTCTGAAGTCAGGAAGCATGATTCCCCCAGCTCCATTCTTCTTTTTCAATATTGTTTTGGCTATTCAAGGTCTTTTGTGTTTCCATACAAATTTTAACATTTTTTTTTTCCAGCTCTGTGAAGAATGTCATTGGTAACTTGATAGGGATTGCATTGAATCTGTAAATTGCCTTGAGCAGTATGGCCATTTTAACAATATTGATTCTTCCAATCCAGGAACATGGTTTATCTTTCCACTTGTTCATATTGCCTTCAATTTCCTTCATCAGTGTCTTACAGTTTTTGGCATACAGGTCTTCTGCCTCCTTGGGTAGGTTCATTCCCAGGTATTTTATTCTTTTTGGCATGATGGTAAATGGTATCATTTCCTTAATTTACCTTTCTGCTATTTCATTGTTAGTGTATAAAAATGCAACTGATTTCTGTACATTAATTTTGTATCCTGCAACTTTGCCATATTCATTGATGAGTTCTAGTAGTTTTCTGGTTGCTTCTTCAGGGTTTTCTATGTATAGTATCATGTCATCTGGAAACAGTGACAGTTTTACTTCTTCATTTCCAATTTGGATTCCTTTTATTTCTTTTTCTTCTCTGATTGCTACGGCTAAGACTCCCAAAACTATGTTGAATTAAAGTGGTGAGAGTGGGCATCCTTGTCTTGTTCCTGATCTTAGAGGGAATATTTTCAGCTTTTCCCCATTAAGTATGATGTTAGCTGTAGGTTTGTCATATATGGCTTTTATTATATTGAGGTATGTTCCGTATATGCCCACTTTCTGGAGAGTTTTGATCATAAATAGGTGTTGAATTTTATCAAAAGCTTTTTCTGCATCTATTGAGAGTATCATAAGGTTTTTATTCTTCAGTTTGTTAACGTGGTGTATCACGTTGATTGATTTGCGTATATTGAAAAATCCCTGCATCCCTGGGATAAATCTGCCTTGATCATGGTGTATGATCCTTTTAACGCATTGTTGGAGTCAATTTGCTAGTATTTTGTTGAGGAGTTTTGCACCTATATTCATAAGTGATATTGGCCTATAAGTTTCTTTTTTTGTGATATCATTGTCTGGTTTTGGTATCAGGGTGATGATGACCTCATGGAATGAGTTGGGAAGTGTTCCTTCCTCTGCAATTTTTTGGAATAGTTTCAGAAGAATAGGTGTTAACTCTTCTCTAAATGTTTGGTAGAATTCACCTGTGAAGCCATCTGGTCCTGGACTTTCGTTTGTTGGGAAGTTTTTAATTACTGATTCAACTTCAGTACTGGTAATTGGTCTATTCATATTGTCTATTTCTTCCTGGTTTAGTCTTAGCAGATTGTACCTTTCTAAGAAATTGTCCATTTCTTCTGTGTTGTCATTTTTGTTGGCGTATAGCTGCTCATGGTATACTCTTATGATTCCTTGTATTTCTGTGGTGTCAGTTGTAACTTCTCCTTTTTCATTTCTGATTTTGTTAATTTGGGCCCTCTCCCTTTTTTTGTTGATGAGTCTGACTAAAGGCTTATCAATTTTTTTTATCTTTTCGAAGAACCAGCTTTTAGTTTCATTGATCTTTTCTATTGTTTTTTTTTTTTAGTCTCTATTTCATTTATTTCTGCTCAAATCTTTATGATTTCTTTTCTTCTACTAAATTTGGGGTTTGTTTGTTCTTCTTTCTCCAGCTGCTTTAGGTGTAAGGTTAAATTGTTTACTTGAGATTTTTCTTGTTTCCTGAGGTATGCTTGTGTCGCTATAAACTTCCCTCTGAAAACTGCTTTTGCTGAGTCCCAGAGGTTTTGTATTGTAGTGTTTTCATTTTCATTTGTCTCAAAGTATTTTTTTTAATTTCCTCTTTGATTTCTTCCTTGATTCACGGGTTATGTAGTAGCATATTGTTTAGCCTCCACATGTTTGCAGTTTTTGCAGTTTTTTTCTTGTAGTCCATTTCTAACCTAATAGTATTGTGGTCTGAAAGATGCTTGGTACGATTTCAATTTTCTTAAATTGGCTGAGGCTAGCTTTGTGAGCCAGCATGTGGTCAATTCTGGATAATGCTTTGTAGTTTTCGATGTAAAAGTGTTTCACACCCTTCCTTAAATTTATACCAAAATATTTTATTCTTTTTGATGCTATTGTAAAGAAATTATTCCTTTAATTTCCTTTTCAGATTGCTCATAGTTGGTGTATAGAAACACAACCAATTTTTCTGCATTCATTTTGTATCTGCAACTTTTGCTGAATTCATTTATTAGTTCTAATGGTTTTATTGAGAATTCTTTAGGGTTTTTGACCTATAAGATCATATCATCTGTGAACAGAGATATTTACTTCTTCCTTTCCAATATGGGTACTTTTTTCCTTCACCTAATTGCTTGGGTTGGGCCTTCCAGTACTGTGTTAAATAGAAGTGGTGAAGGTGGCATCCTTCTCTTGATTCTGATCTTAAAGTAAAAGCTTTCAATCTTTCACCACTGAGTATGGTGTTAGTTGTGAGTTTTTCACAGATGGCATTTATTATGTTGAGGTAGTTTCCTTCTATTCCTAATTTGCTGAGTGTTTTTATCATGAAAGGGTTGAGTGTTGAATTTTGTCAAATGTTTTTCCTGTATCCATTGAGATAATCATGTATTTTTTCCTTTCCTTTTCTTAATGTTGTTTATTACAATGATATATTTTTATATGTTGAACAATCCTTACCCCCCAGGAATAAAGTCCACTTGTTTATGGTGTATACCCCTTTTAATGTGCTGCTGAATTCAGTTTGCTAGTATTTTTGAGTTAATATTTATATGGGATATTGGTCTGTAATTTTCAATTCTTGTAGTGTCTTTGTCAGGCTTTAGTATTAGTATATAGCTGGCCTGATAGAATGAGTTCTGAAGTGGTTCTTCCTCTTCAGTGTTTTGGAAGCATTTGAAAAAGATTGGTGTTAATTTTTCTTTAAATATTTGGTGTAATTTACCAGTGACACCATCCTGTCCTGGGCTTTTCTTTGTTGAGAAGTTTTTGATTATTGATTCAGTCTCCTCACTTATTATTGTTCTGCTCATATTTTCTGTTTCTTCAGTATTCCATCTTGGTAGGTTGTGTGTTTCTAAGAAGATGTCTGTTTCATCCAGTTTATCCAATTTGTTGACATACAATTATTCAGAGTCTTCTCTTATAATCCTTTTTATATCTGGGAAACTAGTAGTAATATTCCCTCTTTCATTTAATTTTAGGTATGTAGATATTCTCTTTTTTCCTAGTCAACCTAGCTAAAGATTTTGTTGATCTTTTTGAAGAACCAACTCTTGGTTTCATTGATTTTTCTCTACTGCTTTTCTATTCTCTGTTGTATTTATCTCTACTCTAATCTTTATTATTCCATTCCTTTTAATAGCTTTAGGTTTAATTTGCTCTTCATTTCCTACTTCCTTGAGATGTAAAGCCAGCTTTTGGTGTGAGATCTTTTTTCTTTTTTAATGTAAGTATTCATAGCTGTAAGTTTTCTATTAAGCACTGCTTTCACTGTCTCCCAGAAGTTTTAGTATGTTGTGTCTTCATTTTCATTTGTCTCAGATATTTTCTAAGTTCTCTTGTGATTTCTTCTTTGACCCATCAGTCAAAGTTTAATAAACTTTTCTTGAGTTCCTTTGGAACCCAAAATCTCTAGGTGGTCTGTCTTCATCTTTCAAGGTTTCCTATGCTTTTTGTTGTGATATGTCTATGGTTTTTTAATTGGAAGAAGAAAGTCATGGAAGGGATAGGGCTGCTCTACCTTATCCAGAACTAGAAATTTGCAGGTCAGATTTCTGCTGTTCAATAAAATTGGATCCAGCTTAGATCTGGCTATGGTCCTGCAGCTTCCCAACTGCATGACTTTCAGGCAAGACACTTGTACTCTCTGCATGTGTCTTTATTTATTGTTGTAGAGAGAAGTCTTGGGATTTCTACAAATTTGTCTCTATCCATCTCTGAGAATCCAAATGTCTTTTGACAAGAAAGGTTACATTTTGATGAAAGCTAATATACCAATTTGTTTTCTGTTAGAGTTTGGTTTTTTGAGTTCTAATTTAATTTTTTTTTACCAACTCAAATTCTCTAAGAGTTTCTTCTGTGTTTTCTTCTAGAAACTTTCAGTCTATGACAGTTTGAGTCAACATTTGTATATGATGTGAGGTAAAGTTATTCTAATTACAATGATGGTGGTCATGATTATGATTATCATCACTGATAAAGTTTCAACTGAAACCAGCTCTTCCAACACCGTTATTGAAAAGAGTGTCTATTCCCCCATTGAATTGCCTTGGAATATTTGTTAAAAGCGTATATGTGTGAGTCTATTTCTTGACTATTCTGTTCCATTGCTCAATTTGTCTGTATTTGTGCTGATACCACACTGTTTTGATTACCACTCTATTATAATAAATCTTGCAGTAAGGTAGTGAAAGTTTCTCCAAAACGTTCCCCTTCTCAAAGTCATTTGGACTATTCTCAGTCCTTTGGATTTTTTAATGTAAATTTTAGAATCAGATTGTCAATTTCTATTAAAAAAAAAACTACTGGGATTTAATTTATGCCATCGATGTTTTATAGTTTCAGTGTTCAGATCTTGCACATCTTTTGTCAAATTTATCCCTAAGTATTTCATATTTCTGATGCTACTGTAACTGATACTGTTTTAAATTTTACCTTAGCTGTTCATTGCTTGTAGAGGGCTGAATATTTTCCCTTTAAATTCATGTTCACCCAGGACTTCAGAATGTTAACTTATTTGTAAATAGGGTCTTTGCAGATATAATTAACTAAGAATTGAGATGAAGTCATACTTAATTAGGATGAGCCCTAAATCCAATGAACATATCCTTAGAAGAGACAGAAAGGACACACAGAGGAGAAGCAGAAATTGGAGTTATGCTACCACAAGCCAAGGAATGCCTAGGGCCACCAAAAACTGGAAGAGGTAAGGAAGTATTTTTCCCTAGAGCCATCACAGAGAACCTAGCACTACTGACACCTTGATTTGGACTTCTGGCCTATGGACTATGAGAGAATAAATTTTTCAGTTTTTTAAAGCCACCCAGTTTATGGTAATTTGTTACAGCAGGCTCAGAAAACTAGAAATACAACTAAATTTGTATATTGATCTTATATCTTGCAGCCTTTATAAACTCACTTATTAGCTCTAGTACTTTTTTGTATGTTACATAGGATTTTTTATGTAGACAAAGATTTGTCTATATTTTCCTTTGCAATCCTGTATGACTTTTATTTCTTTTCCTTATCTTATTGTACTGGCCTTGTACAACCTTGAATACAATGTTGAATCTAATTTGTGAAAGTGTCCATTTTTGCCTTGTTTGTTATCTTGGGGGAAAACATTTAGCTTTTAGGCACACATCATTACTTATGTTTTTCATAAATGTATCAGGTTAAGGAAAGTCTTTTCTATACCTGGGTGCTTAGTATTTTAGTTAATAATTCATTTTCAAAACTTTAGCAAATGTTTTTTCATTCTTCCTTGAGATGACCATATGTTTTTTTCTTTTATGTCAATGTGGTGAGTAACAATTTTCAAATATTAACCTTGCCTTGAATCTTTGGGATAAACCTTACTTGGTGATGGTGTATTGTAATTTTTATACATAATTGAATTAGATTTTACTAAAGTTTTGATAAGAATTTTTTGCATATATATCCATGAAGGAGGTTGGTTTGTAGTTATCTTTCCTTGTAATATAATTGTCTGGTTAGGTATCTGGGTAATTCTAGTCTTGTAGGGTAAGTTGGGAAGTATTACCTTCTTGTCAATTTTCTATGGGTTTTGCATAGAATTGGGGTTATGTCATCCTTAAATGTTTGGTAGAATTACCAGTAAAACCATCTTGACCCATAGGTTTCTTTGTAAGAAGTGTTTTAAATAAAATTTCCATTTATTTAATAGCATTAGGGCTTTCTTCTATTCTAATATAAATATTTATGCTACAAAATTTCCTGAGTACTGCTTTAGCCACATCCCACAAATTATATGTTGAGTTTTCATTTTCACCCAGTTCAAAGTCTCTTGTAATTTCCCTTTTGATTTCTTCTTTGAATTATTTACACTGTATTATTTGATGTTAATTCAAATATATGGGGATTTTTCAGAGATCTTTCTGTCATTAGTTTCTCATTTAATTCTATTATGCTCAGAGAACATACATTTTATTATTTGAATCCTGTTAACATTATTGAGGTTTATTTTATGATCCTGAATATGGACTATCTTGGTAAATATTCCATGTGCATGTGAAACAAATGTACATTCTACTATTGGTGGTAAGTTCTACAATTGTCAACTAGGTAAACTGGTTCATAGCGCTGTTCAAGTTTTATATGTACTTTTGATTTTCTGTCTACTTGTCCTATCAATTTTTTAGAGACGGTGTTGAAATCTCTGACTGTAATTGTGAATTTGTCTGTTTTCCCCTGTAGTTTTGTCAGTTTTGGCTTCATGTATTTTGAAGCACTGTAATATGTGAATATTTACGATTGGTATGTCTTCTTGACAAACTCACCACTTAAAATTATATAATGACATTCTATGACCATAATATCCTTGGTATTATTCTTTCTCTGAAATTTATTGTATCTGATACCAATATGGCCACTCAAACTACATTCTGACTGATGTTAAGATTGTTCATGTTCCTCCTACACTGCTGGTGGGAATGCAGTTTGGTGCAGCCACTATGGAAAACAGTGTGGAGATTCCTCAAAAGACTAGGAATAGACTTACCTTATGACCCAGGAATCCCGCTCCTGGGCGTATATCCAGAAGGAACCCTACTTCAAAATGACACCTGCACCCCAATGTTCATAGCAGCACTATTTACAATAGCTAAGACATGGAAACAGCCTAAATGTCCATCAACAGGTGACTGGATAAAGAAGAGGTGGTATATTTATACAATGGAATACTACTCAGCCATAAAAACCAACAACATAACGCCATTTGCAGCAACATGGATGCTCCTGGAGAATGTCATTCTAAGTGAAGTAAGCCAGAAAGAGAACGAAAAATACCATATGAGATCGCTCATATGTGGAATCTAAAAAACAAAAACAAAAACAACAACAACAAAAAACAAAACGTAAATACAAAACAGAAATAGACTCATAGACATAGAATACAAACTTGTGGTTGCCAAGGGGTCAGAGGGTGGGAAGGGATAGACTGGGATTTCAAAATTGTAGAATAGATAAACAAGATTATACTGTATAGCACAGGGAAATATACACAAAATCTTATGGTAGCTCACAGAGAAAGGAATGTGACAATGAATATATATATGTTCATGTATAACTGAAAAATTGTGCTGAACACTGGAATTTGACACAACATTGTAAAATGATTTTAAATCAATAAAGAAAGTTTTAAAAAAAGATTGTTCATGTTCTACTGCTGCTGGGAATGTAGTATGGTGCAGCCATCATGGGAAACAGTATGGAGATTACTCAGAAAACTAAAACTAGACTTACCATATGATCGAGCAATCCCACTTATGGGTATATATCTGGAGGGAACTCTAATTCAAAAAAATACATGCACCCCAATGTTCATAGCAGCACTATATACAATAGTCAAGACATGGAAGCAACCTAAATGTCCATTGACAGATGACTGGATAAAGATGTGGTATGTATATATATCTTGATAGAAGATATATATATGAATACTACTAAGCCATAAAAAAAATAAAATAATGCCATTTGCAGCAACATGGATGGACCTAGAGATTGTCATTCTAAGTGAAGTAAGCCAGAAAAAGAAAGAAAAACACCATGTGATATCACTCATATGTAGAATCTAAAAAAGAAGAAAAAAGGATGCTATGAACTCTACAAAACAGAAACAGACTCGCAGACATAGTAAACAATCTTATGGTTACTGGGGAAATGGGGTAGGAAGGGATAAATTTGGGAGTTTGAGATTTGTAAATGTTAGCCACCATATATAAAAGTAGGTTAATAAAAAAGATTGCTCTTGTATTTCCATTCTTTTGCTGGTAATCAGTTTGTATTTTTTAATTTAAAATAGGTTCTTACAGGCAGCATATATTTATGTCTTCCTTTTCTATACAATCTAACAATCTCTGCTTTATAATTGAGCTCTTTAGACCATTTACATTAATGTAATTATTGGTAATGATATGTTTGTGTTTTAGTCAACTATCTTGCTATTTGTTTCCATTTGTCCCATCTGTTCTTTGTTCTCTTTTTCCTCTAACACTTTTTGATTATTTTGAAGATTCCATTTTATCTCAGAGGAAGGGTATATATAGCTCAAATGGTAGAGTGCATTTTATCTCATATGTTGGCTTATTACCTACAACATTTTTCATGGTTGTTTTAAGGTTTATAACATAAATTTTTAACATTTCAAAATCTATGTTCAAGTGATATTAACATATAGAATAAGAACTTTAAAATTGCATACTTCCATTCCCTTCTCTCCTGGCCTTTATGCTACTTTTCACATACACTTTACTCCCACACATGTTATAAATCCTGCAATACACAGTAAGTTGTGGGCAATCAGAAAGCTCACATTGTTTCCCCTTTCTCAGAGAAATTTTTCCTCCACTGTCTGATGTTCAGTAACAGAAAACTGTTGCTTCATCTGTCTTGTCCAGATTTTCATTGTTTCAGTTAGGGAAGTAAATCCAGTCTCTGTTACTCGATTTTCATTTGAAGCATAAATGTGTCTTGATGTCTTAAATAATGGTTAATCCTGAAGGCATTATTTCACTTCTAACCAAAGTGCATTTCCTGTGCTATCTGGACTTCCTGGAAGAGTCTAGTGTGCACTCTTTCTGCTCTGCCTCTGGTTAGAAAATTCAAACTGCATTGCTTTCTTTGGTCACAAGGTGGCCCTTAAGTTTATTTTCTGAATTTCCCTTCAATGGATTTGAATTTTTTTAAGAAAAAAAAATCCAGTGGTTACTTTTATTCAAAAGTTATGAGATACTGTCTGCAGTATTATTTCAATTTTGTTACAAATATACAAAGATTCAAACATGTATGCTTGTTTATCATTTGCTAAATACCACTAAGTTTATACTTGTTCAGTTTTTCATTCATCAGATATCTACTAGATGTACATGATGTGCTAAAACTCCAATGGCCCAATCCATATCTACATTTCAAACCTTTCTTGAACATCCTTTTTCTTTGATAACAAAGGGCACACTCTTAATCTCACTGCCTTCTCTTTTCTAGACTTTTTAAGGCATTTATGGGGAAAAAAATGTCCATCTCTTTTGTGAAGAATGGCCACTCTGACAAAAGGAGGCTCACCACATAGAATGATGTCAATAGGCAGATGCAGCCAGATCTTAGATATGTCCTGTTCCCTTATTATCTTTTGCTCACTTTCTGCTGGTTATTTGTTGCCTGAGCTTGTTACATGGAGCCTGACCACTCACATACTACTCCCTCAGATGCCATTTCAGATCCAGACACTCTGTTAAGAACCAAGGGAAGCTGTTTAGCAGAAAGCATTCTGTCCAGAGACTAGAATTTTAAACTCATCCTTCTCTGAGGTTGACAGGGTATCTTGGATCTGCCTGTACATGGAGGAGATGTACATTTTTTCTGGGAATATGCATGTCTTATCTTCTATCAAGATATGCCAAGGATTCACACATGAGCTTATAATTTCTCTTCATGAAGGAAATACTGAATATCTTTAGGCCAATAAAGTCAGAATGTGTGTTTTCTATAGAAGCTTGTGCTAACATTGGCAACCGAGAGTGAGAAGTCTGGTAGGTCACAAGCATCTCTGTTCATCAGTTTTTCTGTCTTTTCAACTCTAGCCTTTCTCTTTATAAACTTCTGTCTTGGACAAACGTGTCTTGTGTCTCGAGCACCTGGAGGAGGGAGGGTTTTGGAATTGATTAGGAATCTGATTCATGAAGTCTGTTTGTTCTGTTACATGATATTTTCATCTGCCTATCCACTTTTCCCTTTGGTTTCATAAGGGCTACTGTGATGTTATATTCTAGAGCAGAGGTTGGCAAACTTTTTCTGTTATGACCAGATAATAAATATGTGGGCTTTGCAGGCAGGACATATCATTTCTTTCACAACTACTCAGTTCTGCCCTGTAATCCAAAACCAGCCACGGACAATGTGTAAATTAATAAATATGGCTGCTTTTCAGTAAAACTTTATGGACACCAGATTTTGAATTTCATGTAATTTTTACATCACAAAATATTCTTGATCTTTTACAACCACTAAAAAACGTAAAATTTATTTAGCTCAAAAAAAATAAGCAGTAGGCCAGATTTGGCTCATGGGCTGGTTTGCCAACTTATTCTAGAATCCTAACTTTGAAGTTTATTTCCACAGAAGACTCTCTTCATACCTAATATGTATTTCACCTACTTAGCACATTGCAAAGCAACTTTATTTCCCAAGTCCTATTGGGACACTTAAACCCAGTAGTCCTCCAATAGGTTCTCGTAAAGATCTCCACATTTGGGCATCCACTGACACAATCTCCTGGTATCCAACTCAATATAGAATTTTTTTTGCATTCATCAGGTTGGGAAAGTGGTGTGAGGAGGGACTGCCTCAAATTTTAAGTGAGCTTTTCCCTCACATATTTTATACAGTCTAATGAACTGGGGAGATTTCTTGATAAAGAATAACAACTAATAAAGAACTAGACAAACAAGGTCTTTCTGTGAAGCTAAACAGGGAGACAGGATTTATCCAGTTTATAGAACAGAGTGAGGATTCAATTCATTGAGAATTCCAGAGAAGTAAGTGGGACTTTCTCACCTTTATTCCTGAACATCAACAGCCCAGGGAAAGGATGGGAATGGGGCACAGCAGCAGGGGAATGGAAGTAACACCTTTGTCTATTGGACTTGTGAGTATAGGAAAGACCTGGGAGAACTTCCCCAAATAGCTGAAGGTAATATCTAAAGGGTCAGATTATGCATATGCCAGTGGGAATAAGAGCTTAAATAAAGCTCACAAATTTATTGCCTCATCAAGTGCACACAGAAGCCCTGGGAGGTGATTATCTTCATCTTGCTGATAAACTGATTTTTAAAGAGATTATGTCTCATCATTAGGTTTATACTTCTAAATAAGAGATCGAGGAAAGCTGAAACCGAGATTCTGTCACAAGTGCTTAGAAAGTGTTTAGTAAGTGCTCACAATGATTTCATCAGGTGATCAAGCTCTTTAAGTAATACTTGTTCAGTTTTGAAAAAATGAGAAAATAGAGATAAGAAAAATTATTGATAATTCTATCATAGATACCTTAATTTTTACTTTATATATTTTAGATGGTGTTCATATATAAAATATATATGACTTTAAGAAAAAAGAGAATGCTTTTTTAAACTGTTTTATTAACATCACAATATATAATGAACATCTCTTCATGCAATAGATAAAACTCTCCTGCTGACAGAAATTTATGGATTGGGTCAAAAACAACAATTAGAAGCTGGTAAGAGGAGACCCACAAGAAACAAGTAACATCAAAAGGCTTACAACAAAGATACATCACGAACATGTAAGTTTAGGAAGCAGGTGTGTTTCCCTATCAACTTCAGGGAAAACATCAGGATTCAAGGCATAAGGCAAAACTCATCATGATGGTCATGGTGAGGGGGATCAGTGCTAACTGCCCTCAGACTATGACTCAACTGCTTTTCCCTCAGCTTTTCCATCAGCTGTCTCACCTCCTCCCCAATCCTCTCCATATTCTCTTCTCTCATCCTTGCCTGTGGCTCTCCAACCCTCTGAGTCATGTCCCATCTATACTGCAGGATGGGCTGCCTAACACGGAACCGCCTACGATTTCCTCTAGGTACACGATATTCACCAGCTTTCAAAGGGAGGGCCAATGGCTCTCCTTTATTAGCATCTTGTTCCTTTTCATCTGTTTTTTCATTTTCCTCATTGGTGTTTTCCATGTTAATATTTTTCAGCATCTGTTCCTCTTTGGACGCCATCGCTCCTAGGAGACAACAGACAAGAGAAGGGACTATTTTCTTGGTGGACCGATCAGCACCGAGGACAGAGGCCCTACTACGCACTTCTCAAGATAAGGAGCCCCGGATGTCAACGGCTTTTCACATTTTCATTTTCCCACCTGAGAGGCTCCCTACGCCCGGTAGGGGGCCGACAGTCCGAGCTCTCCCCCCTCCCTCACCCAAAACCCACCATTTTCCCTGCCGATCCATGCCCAGGCCTCTGCAGGCACCAAAATGGAGGACGGGGTTGGGTGGGGGCAGCATTTGGGGTCTCGGGGTTTTCCACCCGTTCCCTACCCCCTCCTTCCCCCGCTGTCCCCCGCACCGACCTGGGCCTATCCTTGCTGTCTCCTGCTTCTCCCGATGCTCGCCACGAGTGCGCCGCCGCGACACTTAGGCCCGCAGACCTGCAGAGGGCCGGGGTCGGAGGGTAGGGCAGGGGGCTGCCGCAGCCGGGAGCTCGGCCCCCTCCCGGCCGTGCGCCCCCAACCCGGGCCGCCCGCGCCCCCACCCTCGGCCACCCCCAACCCCGACTCCGACCACCATTTTCCCCACCGAGAAGAACGGGGGCGGGGCGGGGGTGTCGGAAAGGCTCGCGGTGCAGCGGGAGGCAGGTGTTCGCGAGGGGTCGTCGCCGCAGGGCCGTCCAGCCCGCCCCCATCCCCGGGCAGGCCTACGGCTTTCTGCGGCCGAACGCCAGGCCGCCGGGGCCGTGGGGGCTGCGGTCTCCGCCCCGAGGCAGCCGGACCCCGGGGGACGGTCCGCGAGCCGCGTCCGTTCGCCCGCGCCACCTCCGGAGACCCTTCCCGGGGACCCCCTCCAGGTCCCTTACCTGCTGCCTCTCCGCCTCCTACTCTTGGGGGCCGCCCCCGGCCCGCACTCCCTCAGGGCCACCGGGAACAGGGACCAACAGGCAGCGAGTGACGGTCAACTCTGAGGCGAGGGGCGTGCGAGTCGGCGCCGGCCAGTCACGTGGGGCCTTCGTCACCGCGAGCGACCACGCCCCCGCCTGCCCCGCCCCCGCCCGCCGCCCCCCCCCGCCTGCCCCCATTCGCCCCCCCTACCTCCCCGGCCCCCGGGTCCCTTCTCAGGGCACCGGCAGGCCTCGTGGGTTCCCGGGCTTTTCTCTGCCTGCCACGGAAAGGCAGTATCTTCTCGGAGGGCCGTTAGCCGTTCCCACTTCTCTGGGGACTTGTCTTTCCCCTCCTCTGCGCCCAGGATCCGCCTCCTTCCACCTGCTGTCCTTTCTGCTACCAATGCTCTCCATTTTCCCTCCACTAAAATGCATAGAAGAAACGTGTCCGGAAGAGCCCGGGAGGGTGGATTTAAAAAAATTCTTAATGTCTCTCTGTTTTATTCCTTTTATTTTAAACTAAAACAGTCAATGTACTTTTTTTAAAAAAAGGAAATAAATAATTATTTTTATTTGCAAAACAGGAATAAAGTTGGGAGAAAAAAAACCCAACCACCTGTCTCTCTTGCTAAGTCATTATATAAATATAGACTACAGGCAGCTACGTTTTTAGAATTTGGAAAAGGACAGGGCAGCTGATGGCTCCTCTTGTGAGGGGCCCCTAGATATATGAGGCCCTTACATGAGGTGAGCCAGTAAATGTGTAGTGCCATAGAGTCTTGTTTGTTTTTAAAAACTAGAACAACAGAAATGCCTTCACAAATTTCTGGTTCAAAAGGCAATAACCATGTCTTTATTTGCAAGTCGCATGGTCATGTATTTATAGAATTTTAAGGGAGCTAACAATAAACCTACTACAGGACTAAAAATTTAATTTAGTACAGTTGTAGTTGTAGATAGATACACAAAAACTAAATTCTGTTCCTGTAGGCTAGCAATGAAAAATTGGAAATCGAAATTGTGTGCGTGTGTGTGTGTGTATGTGTGTGTGTGTGTGTATGAAATGTATGATAGCTTCCAAAAACATGAAATATTTAGGAATAAATGTAAGGAAACATAGAAAACTTACACACTGAAACTACAAAACTGCTGAAAGCACTGAAGATCAAAATAAATGTGAAAATAAACCATTATTCTAGATCAAGAAATTCAGTACTGTCAAGATATTAATTCTCTCCAAATTGATCTATAAACTCAGTGCAGTCAAAATCAAAAGGACAGCAGATGTCTGTATAAATTGACAAACTTACCTCCAAACTTTTATGGAAATGCAAAGAACCTATAATAGACAAAGTATTTTGAAAAGAAAACCACAAATCTGGAGAATTGCATTATCTAATTTCCAGACTTACAATGTAGTGTACAAGGTAGTGTAGCTGTGGAGTGTATATAGACATTGGATTTATCAAAATTAAAAACTTCTGCTCTTTGAAAGATATGGTTAAGAAAAGAAAGCAAGAAGCTGGGAGAAAATACTTATAAAATGTGTAACAAAGTGTTTGTATCCAAACAATATATAAAGAGCTCTTAAATTTCAAAATAAGAAGGCAAACTGCAATTTAAAAATGATCAAAGATTTGAATAAGAGTTTCACAAAAGTACATATACAAATTACCAATGAGCCCATGGAATGATGCTCAATCTCATTAATTGTCAGAAAAATGTAAAAAAAAAAAAAACTCAGTATGAATATCACTGTACACCCATCCCAATAGCTAAAATTAAAAAATCTGACAATCCAAAGTATTTTTGAGGACATGGAACAACTGGAACTCTCATTCATTGCTGGTCAGAAGTTCAACCACCTTGAAAGACTTCTTGACATTTTCTTGAAAAGTTAAATATTCCATAAATTCCACTCTTAAGAATTATCCCTAACAGAATTTAAAACGTATTTCCTCAAAAATATTTGCATGGGAATGTTCACAGCAGTTTCATTAATGATAGCTCCAAAGTGGATACAATTCAAATGTCCATCAAGAAATCAATAGACAAACAGATTGTGATGTGTTTATGCATTAGAATACTACTAAGCAGTAAGAAGGAACAAACTACTGGCACAAGCAGTAACAGGGATGCACTTCAAAAAATACTATACTCAGGAAAAGCTATCAGACACAAAAGAGTTCATTCTGCATGATTCCACTTATATAAAGTTCTAGAAAAGGCAAAACTAAATTACATTGATATAAATTTAAAAGGATCATTGTTTGCCTGACTTGAAGGTTATGATTTTTCTGACTGTAGAAGGGCATAACAGAACTTTCTCAGCTGAGGGAAATGTTCTCTCTCGATGGAGTGGTGACTTCACTGGCAAATAAATTTGTTGAAATCATTGAATTGTATAGTTAAAATGTGTATATCATATTGTATCTAAATTATACCCCAATAAAGGTGATTAAAAAATCAAATATCTAGGAATACATCTAATTAAATACTTGTAAGACCTCTACATTGAAAATTATAAAATAATTTTTAGAAACATTAAGGATCTAAATAAGTGTAGAAATATGTATTGGAAGACTCAATACTTTAAAGTCAATTATTCACAAATCGATCTAAGTTCAAAGGAATCCATATAAAAATCTCAGCAGGTTATTTTTTTGTTGACCAGCAGATTCCAATTATGTATACAAAAATGCAAAGAAAGAGTCAAATATAGCCAAGACAACCTTCAAGAAGAGCGCTTTAACACTTCGTACTAGATACCAAACTTAATACAATGCTATAGTGAATAAATAATATGACATTGTGTCAAATATTAACACATATGCATATCTACACACACACGGAACTGTGAAACATACATATCGTCACTTGATTGACAAAGATGACAGTGCAATGAAGAGGAGAAAGGTTTTTTTTTTTTAATCATAGCAGATCAGTTAAATATCCATGAAAATATCTGTTAACTCCACCTTAAGTAATACACAAAAATAACACAAAAATAAACTCCCAATGGGACTCTAAATGGAAAAGGTAAAAATGTCATTTTAATGCAAAATACACAGGAAATCATCTTCATGACTTGGGAGAAGGCAGTGTTCTTAAAGAGGATACAAAAAAGACTAATTACAAAGGATAAAAGAGATTATAAATTGCACTGTATTAACATCAGAACCTCCTGCTCACCAAAGACACTGTTAAAAGAATAAGGAACCAAGCCACAAACTAGTAGAAGATTTTTGGAACACATATATGTGAGAAATGATTTGTATGTATAATGTATAAATGAATAAGAAAAAGACAGACATTCCAACAGAAAAATGGGCAAACACCTTAAATTAGTAGTTCAAAAAACAGAATATCCAAGTATCTAATAAGTTTGTGAAAATATGCTCAACTTCATTAGTTTGCAGAGAAATGCAAATTAAAACTAAAACTGATACCACTAAACGCTACCCAGAATGTCTAAAATAATAAAGACGAAAAACATCAAGTGTTTCATGAGTACAAACAGAACTGGTACTACCACTTTAGAAAACTGTGGTAGTACCACAGAATATCTAAACTTGACAGAATGTATAAAGGTAAATACATGTACACCCTATGACCCAGCACTCTCACTCTAGATATACCCATAATAAAAATGTGTGCATTGGTTTACCAATCACCATTTACACATATGTTCATAATAGCACTTTTTAAGTTGCCAAAAATTAGCAAATACCTAAATGTTCTTCATCAGGAAAATGTATGAGTTAGTTTCATATTTACACAGTAGAATTTTATTCAGCAGTAATATGTACAAATTACAACTACACATAGTATGAATGGATCTCACAAAGATAGTATTGAGATAAAGAAGCCAGAGTGAAAAGAGTAATGTGTATGAGTTTATATGAATTTAAACATAGCCAGAACTATCTATGATGTTAGAATTCAGGGTAGTGGCAGCCTTGGGTGAAGTTTCTACAGTGTTGGTAATGTTCTGGATTTTTTGTTTCATTTTGTTTTGAGTGTTTGTTAAATGGCTTTAGTTTGTAGAACTTAACTGAACTACATATTTATGATTTGGGCACTTTTATATATGTGTGTGTGTGTGTGTATATATATATATATATATATACACATATAAATTACTCTATTTAAAAAATTCCCCAAATGTAAAACAAACTTACATCATTCTCCATATAGTAAATTGTTAAACTTAAAAAAAATTCTCACACTATTGAGGGTATGTAATTTGGCACATTCTTTCTGGAGAGCTATTTGACAATAATTATTAAAAGAAAAATTCATAGTATTTGATGTAGTCAATTAATTTTTTTATATTCTATTCTACAGAAAAAATTCATAAGTGTGTGGAAGTATTTAAGCATAAAAATGTTCACTGTAGTGAAACAAATAGAACAAAACGATACAAAAAAAAATATGCAAGTATATATTATTTGACTTAAACAAATTGTCTATCCACATAATTGGCTTCTGTTAAACAATAAAAATATACTGTGAAAGTGTATCTAATGATAAAGAAAACTTTTCATATTACATGTTATACAACATAAAAGTAAACTAGAAACAGTATACTCAACGGGATTCTAATATACATCTATATGCATATATATATACATATAAACAAAGAATGTAATAAATAAAATATAATCAATCCTTATTTCTGAATATTCTTATATGATAAGTATTAAAACCAAAAACTACTAGAAACAAAAATAGCAAATAACAAACTAGGGAATATATGCACAAATATATCATGAATTCTTTTTTTTTTTTTTATGGAGGTACTGGTGATTGAACCCAGCCAGGAACTGGGCATGCTAAGCATTCACTCTACCACTGAGCTATACTCGCCACCCCATGAATTCATTTTAACCTCATTTTTCCATGTCAGAAAAAAGTGATATGGAAAAAATCCTTCCTTTCCACATGGAAAATCTATTACTTCCTTCATAAGTTTATTTAAGATACAGGATAAGCCACTGTAATATAGAGAACCCCCAAAATATAATGGTTCAAACAAGAGAGAAGTGTATTTCTGTCATATAAAATAGTCCAGAGATAGAAAGGGACTTTTGGGCAGATAAATTCGTCTGCTGTATGAGGTCAGGTGCCTTTTATTCTGTTGCTCTGCCATCTGCTAGATGTTGCCTATATACTTCATCTGAGTTCTAGAATACAGGAAGAAGGAAAGAGAAAGTAGTAGGCAAACGATTCTCTTTTAAAAAGTGATACAGAAGTTGGATGCTCTACATCTGCTCATATTCCATTATGAAGAACTAACAAAAACCATACTGTATTTGGATACAAGGGAGGCTAGGGAATGTTAATTTCTAGCTGAGCGATCAAGAGTTCTTCTAAAACATTGGGAAAGGAAATTCTGTTACTTAGAGGAAGATGGGGAAAATTGTCACTGGGGACAATTAGCAGTCTTGGGTAAAAGGAGTGATGGCAATAAAGTTAACAATCATCAGCCAAACTTTAGTAAAGTTAATCATCTGGGATACTGCATCCACACTCAACTCCGTTTAGTGCAAAACAAAGTTTTCTTCATGTCTAAGAAAAATTAACTGGGTGAATATCAGTGTGGTGGAGACCTTGATCATCCATATTTACTATAACTTTGTCATAGTTAAAATTTTGTGAACATCATGATTATTTGCTTAGGATGGATACTTAGGAATGAATTTGTGGGCTCAAGGGGCACCCGTGTTTTAATTGCAAATGCCTGAATTCTACACAGAAAGGTTGAGAAATTCAGATTCTATTACCTAGAAATAAATGAGAAAACCCTTGGGGGAATTTGGAGCACAGACTTTCTGACTTTGTGTCATAAAGAGCTTGCATTGAACCTGCTTTGAGATCATAGACACCATCAGGAGACTTAAGCACGTCTAAAGGAGAACTAAGTGTGCTTTTACTCACAAAACAGCATAAGACAGGCCAGAGTAATCAGCAGTAAGTATACTGGGTCTGCGTCCAGTCAGATGGGTCTCCTCTGTTTCCCACGCTACTCGTAGGTCCTGCCGATGTTCTGAAGCTCAGGTCAAGATCTTTTTTCTCCTCTAGGCTTTCTCTATTTCAAGCCAACCTGGCCATTGCTATCTCCTAGCTCCTATTGGCCTGATAGTTCACCCTTTCCTTTAGCTTTCTCCAAATGGCCTCATGTGAAGGGGTATTTGGCCTACTCAGAGAGAGTATATCTTTCACCAGTGTAGTGTCCTCCTCTGAGACCCAGCCCTAATCATTCAAAGCACACAGGGCTAGATTTTTAAATTTTGTCATAGTATTAAAAAAAACTTTTAATTTATGGAATATTCCAAATATATTCAAAAGTTATTTGGAAAAATATGATGCAACCTCATGTACCCACCACTAAGCTATGATAATTTTCAGTTCATGGTCAGTCTGTTTTCTATTCCCACCCTCTCTTTTCCTATTGTATTATTTTGAAGCAAATTCCAGACAACATATAATTTCATCTGTTGATATTTCAGTATGTGTCTCTAAAAGATAAGAACTTTTAAAACTTAATCACAATATTACTACACCTAAAGTAACTTTTTAATATTAAATATCTGTTCAATGTTCAAGTTTTCATTTGCCCAATAAATATCATTTTTTTTAAATTTACATTTGTTTAAATGAAGATCCAATAACACACACACATTACCCTTGATATGTCTCTTAGATATCTTTTAATTCAAAGATTGCTGATTCATTTTTTAAATATATATTTTAATTATGATAAAAATACACACATAACAAAAAATTTACCACTTTAATCATTTTAAATGTATAGTTCATGGCATTAAGTACATAGTTGTGCAACCATCACCACCATCCATCTTCAGAACTTTTTCATCTTCCCACACTGAAACTCTGTACCAATTAAACAATAACTTCCCATTCCTCCCTACCCTCCCACAGTCTCTGCCAACCACTATTCTGCTTTCTATGTCTAAAAATTTGCTTATTCTAGGTACCTCATGAAAATGGAAACATACAATATCTGTCCTTTTGTACCTGGCTTATTTCACTTAACATAACATCTTCAAGGTTCATTTATGTTGTAGTATGCCAGAATTTCATTCCTTTCATTCTGTCTTTAATTTTGCCAGTTTGATTATAATGTGTGTTGATCTGGACCTCTTTCGGTTCACCTTGGGTGGGACTCTCTATGCTTCCTGGACCTGGATGTCTATTTCCGTCCTCAAGTTAAGAAAGTTTGCAGCCATTATTTTTTTCAAATAAGTTCTCTGTCTTTTTCCTTCTCTCTTCTCCTTATGGGACCCCTTTAATGTGAATGTTAGTGCACTTGATATTGTCCCAGAGGCCTCTTAAACTATCCTCATTGTTTAAAAATTCTTTTTTCTATTCAGCATGGGTGATTTCTACCACTCCATCTTCCAGTTTCCTGATCCATTCCTGTGTATCATCTAGTCTTCTGTTGATTCTTTCTACTGCATTTTGTATTTCAGTTATTGTATTCTTCAGTTCTGTTTGGTTCTTTATATTTTCCAGTTCTTTGTTGAAGTTCTCACTGTGCACATCCATTATTCTTCTGAGTTCAGTGAGTAGCTTTATGACCATCTCCTTGAACTCTTTATCAAGTAGATTGTTTATCTCCACTTTGCTTAGTTCTTTTTCTGGGGTTTTGCCTTATTCTTCCTTTTGGAATATATTCCTCTATCTCCTCATTTTGCCTGATTCTCTGTGTTCATTTCTATCTATTAAGCAGGTTGATTACATTTCCTCATTTTGATGAAGTAGCCTTATGTAGGAGATGTCCTATTGGGCCCAGTACCATACTCCCTTCTGGTCAACAGAACTGTATGCTCCAGAGGTGCCCGCTATGTGGGTGATGTGGGCTCTTCTATTGTGATGGGGCAGACCACTCTGGGTACATTGGTAGATGGGGTTGGCTCCCAGCTCAGTTGGCTGCTAGGCCCTGCCTCGTGTTGTGACTGCAAACCTGCTCATGGGCAGGGCTCGGTCTTGAGGTGGCTGGCTGTGGAGCTGGGGGGCCCAAGGCTGGTGCCAGTCTGCTGGTGGGTGGGTAGACCTCTGTTGCTAATAGGCTAGATGGAGGATTCCAATAAATGATGCTTGCTAGCACCAGCGTCCTTGTGGTAGAAGAAGCTCCCCAAAATGGCTGCTGCCAGAATCGATGGCCCCAGAGTGGGTCCCAGTTGCCTCCTGCCTCTCTGGGAGGCTCTCCAAGATCAGCAAGTAGGTCTGACTCTGGAACCGTTCAAATTACTGCTTCTGCACTAGGACTTGGAGCACGTCACATTTTGTGTGCTCACTTTAAGAGCAGGGTTTCTGTTTCCTACAGCCCTCCAACTTCCCCATACGCAAGCCCTACTGCCTTTCAAAGCAGACTTTCTGGGGTCTTGCCTTCCTGGTACAGGACCTCCAGACTGGGGAGTCTGATGTGAGGCTTAGACCTCTCACTTCTTGGGGACAACCTCTGCAATTGTGATTATCTTCCCGTTCGTGGGTCACTTACCCAAGACTGTGGGTCTTTATTATGTCTCAGCCCTGCCTACCTATCTCATTGTGGTTCCTTCTTTAAATCTTTAGTTGTAAAAAATCTTTTCTGCTAGTCTTTAGGTTGTTATCGTAGATGGCTGCTCTGTGAACAGTTGTAATTTTGGTGGGAGGAGGTAAGCTCAGGTCTTCCTACTCTGCTGTCTTGGCCACACCTCTAACCCAGTTTTGATTGTAGAACTCAGTGTCTTTTAGTACAATTACAGTGTTGTACAGTTATCAACTATAGCTATTTAGCTTCAGAATATTTTCATCAACCCAAAAGGGAACCCCAATCCCCTTAAGCACTCACTCCCAATTCTCCCCTCTTTTAGCCCTTGGAAATCATTAATTTGCTTCATGTCTCTATGGATTTGCCTATATGTATATTTAATATAAATGTAATCATACTATATGTGTATGATTTTGTATGTGGCTTGTAACTCACTTGTCACTCTTTGCCCTGCTTCATGAAGTTTCACTTTATGTATGTGCAGCTTAATATACAACAACAGGCTCAAGGGAAACTTTTTAAAGATTTTGGGAGAATGTTTTTCTACACTGATCCCTCATCTCTAGTATTCTTCCTCACAAACTTCAGCCACCTCTACCACCCAGAACTCCAGTCTCTGTCTTGTCAACTCAGGAAGGCAAACTTGCCCCTCCTCTCTATGCCACCATTCATAGGATGACTTTAGTCAAAATCCAAAGCATATGTATGTACATGTATGACTGAAACATTATGCTGTATACCAGAAATTGACACAACATTGTAAACTGACTATACTTCAATTAAAAAAAATCCAAAGCAGTCATAGGGCTCACCTTGATTGCTTCTCTTCTCTCAGGGATCACATCCTTGTGTCACCAATTGTCCAGAGTCTGAAAACATTTGTAGTTGTTTAATATATTTGTCCAGTTATCTAGTTCTTCAAGGTAGGAGGATATCCCTGATCTCAATTTGCCCATCATTTCTATAATTTGGTTTATTTAAAGTATATTTTGTACAATTCTAGGCCAATTTACTTATAGAGTCCCCTCACTTTGTGTGAAGTCATGTTGGAAAAGGAACCAGCAACTCAGCCTGGTGTGCACCTAACTCACAGGAAACTTCACTCATCCTTGCCATAGCAAAGGTGGAATATACTGTGTTTCTATCTTCACCTTGCTGTGTCTTATGGATCAACAGGATAAGCAGCAATCTAACTAGGAACTGAACACCAGTGCTCCCTTCTTGCAGACCTCTCTCTGTATGTAATTCTCTTATAGCCTCCACCTCCACTTGGTTGAAAAGAGGAAGGAACTACGCTCTTCCTTTTATCCATGAGAAAGAGATCGAATTGACTTTCACCATGTGCCAACCCTGGAGTCAGAATATCTTGGTTAAAATTATATCTCCACTATTTACTGTGTGATTTGGGGCAAGCTACTTAATCCCTCTACTCCATAGTTTCTTAATATTAGTATTGTGAGTTGTAATGAGTAATAATTCAGTTAGTATATGAAAAGTGCTTAGAAGAGTGTCTGGTACATGAGAAGAATTATATAAGTGTTAGGTACTGTTGTTGTTGTAATTGTTGTCATGATAAACAACGCTGAAGTCCCCACAGAGTCAATGGTTCCTATAATTCTTTACTTCTTACCATTACCCGTCTCCTTATACTGATTTGGGGGAAGGGAAACTGGGATGATTGCTGTAGCTATGCTGGTTTACATGGCTTTTGGTCAGCTCTTATGAAGGTCCCAATTATTGGAGGTTTTTTTTTTTCATGATCCATAATGCCTCTTTGTCCTCACCTATGAGTCCCTGCAGCCAATACCAGGGAGACAAATTATATCTAACTCAATATCTTACTTTGCTTACATTTGCATGTGTTTTATTGCCAGCTTTTACTTATAAGTGGAGATTCCTTATTTTGTGAAATGTTTAGGTAAACTAAAGATGTCTGTATGTAACAGAATTGTTGTAGGATGAAGTACAATAAGGCAGGGCAGTGACATGATCATATCTGTTGTTTAGAATCATCATTCTATTGGAAGGTGGCAAAATGTAAGGCAAAGGGACCAGGAAATGTCATAGTCGTCCTGGAGTTTATGGCCGCTTGCATTACGGGAGTGGCAGTGAAGCCAGAGTGGGAATTGGAAGGATTCCTGAGATCCTTTGGAGGTAATTACTGAGACCCCACCTGCTGGAGCACTTGGTATTTGTCAGTTAGGAAGAAAATGAAGAAAAAGACCACCAATCTTATAGAAGGTGGAGATGCTGGCAACAGGGAAGGCCAGAAAAACAGGCTTATTCAAAGGATGAACTAGGGTATCTACCAATATTTTTGTAATCTTGTCAGTTAATAAACAATGACTACTTTCATATTGAAAAAATAAAGACATCCAGCAACATAAGTCTAATTCTCTGCATGCAAAGCTGTTCATAGAGAATTCAGGAACTCTCCACCCCACCAACAAACCTTTTGCCTGTATCACAACTAACCATTCCTTAATAACTGTGATAACAATGTCTCACTTTTTAAATTATTTTTGGGGGGCAATTAAGTTTATTTATTATTATTATTTTAATGGAGGTATTGGGGGTTGAACCCAGGACCTCATGATGCACACAGTCTATCACTGAGCCATCCCCTCCGCCCCTAGTCCCACTCTTTTTAAGATCTCTTCTCTTTCTCCTCTTAAGTCTTTTCTGGAACCATTTACATCAAACTGGTTAGTGGCAAGTTTGTCTTTATAATAAGACATTGTCTTCCCAAAAACAAGTTTTAAGAACACATCCCTCTTTTTGTTGCATATATTTCAAGCTAACCAGTCGACAACAAATGCACTTAGATTAGGACCAAAAGCCTCAGCAACAAAAATGTTGTGTGATAAGTAACTAAATGAGACCCATTTCTGGTAGTGCTTCTAATTCCCCAGTGTGGCTGAATAAAGTCTAAGGAAACATAAATAGGATGGTGATGTCTGGGAGAAATGAAAAACTATTTGATTCTGAATAAGAGTGTTGAGGAAAAATGGGATCAAAACAGAGTATTGAAGGAAATAAAAGAGCATGATACTGAGATCGAACTAGTTACATTTTATGATTGACTTTTGAGATCTAAAAATCTAAGAGCAAGGTGCTGTAGGATTATGGACTCAGTGGCTCACCTAATGAAAGAACCTCACATCCCAGGAGCACCTCAAAAGGGGTAGCCCCAGTTGCCCTGTACATTTTAAACTTCCAAAAATGTGTCTGCCTGGAGGGTCTATATTTATTTTATGACTCAGCAACAGAAACAGGTGGCTGGGTCTTTTTCTCCTCCTATCTTGAATCTTTTTTCCAAATGTACATATCATTATCCTATTTCTGATTATTAAAAGAATATAATATGTTTATGGAAAAAATGGGAAAGAACAGGAAATTATCAGAAGAAAAATAAAAAACACAATCTCAATCATTACTCCCTTTTTAAATTTAACTCCCCCCCCCCCCCGCCAATTTGGTTGTAAGAACTGAAGTGCAAGGAAAATGATAGCTAGTAGTGACTGGGGAGAAGGTGGGTGGAGGGAAGACTGCAGCTTTCTGCTCTTTTTGTTTTGTTTTTAGTTTTAGTATTTTTTTAATTGAAGTGCAGTCAATTACAATGTGTCAATCTCTGGTGTACAGCACCATGTCCCAGTCATGCATATACATATGTATATTCATTTTCATATTTTACCTTTCTGTTCTTGCAGCTTAGAAGAGGATGAATAAGCCTCTCTAACACAACAACTAAAAAAGTAACAATTGTTAATATGACTATGGGAAGACACAACCCTTCTCTGGCAATCAGAGAGAGGCAAATTCCAACCACAGGGAGAAGGGGCCACTTTTGACCTCTGGAATTAGCAATGATGGACATGAGTGACAGGGCCTGGTACGGGGCGGGGGGTGGGGGTGGGAAGATGGAAAGCCATTCCACTCCTGCAGCACAGCTGGTGGGAGGGGAAAGTGGGGACCAGAGTTGGAGGATGACATAATCCTCACGTGATCAGGAGCTGACGTGAAGTCCTTATATTCCCGGGCTTCTTTCTCCTCTGGGTACCAGCTCCTTACTGCCCTGCAGGCGTTCGTGCTTGTGACCAAAAGGAGGACGTAAATTCTTTAAAATCCCAGCAGGTTGGTGTGAGGGAACCGCTGGGACCCCTGGGGTGGTAGTGGCTGAAGCTAGTGACTGGAATAGGTCCAGGCTTGCTTTCCCCAAACCCCTGCAAACTCTCGGAGATAATTGTATTTTTTGAAGGAGGGTGGGGCTGGAGTAGGTGGAAGTCTCGTGAGAGACACCCAGAGATTTAGTGATAGTTTAGAAATAATCAGGTTCTCTCAGACTGGCAAGATTTCCCTTTATCCTTCTCCTCTTTTTCTCGATTCCGTTGGAGGAAATGAAGTGTGGGCTGGTGTGTGGAGAACCGCTGGAATCCTGAGGTGGAGACAGAGAAATTTAGAGATAATTTTTAGTTCTTCTCATTCAGTGTTAGCCTGCGAGGGATGCGGTGGGCGGGGCGGGGGTGGGGGGGAGGGGACTGTGGCCCTGGCAAAGACTAGGCCTGAGGGTGAGGGGTGGGGGGTGGGAGCAGACACCTAGTAGGAAGGGATAGGACCAGGAGGTGAACCGGGAGGTTGGAAATCTGGGGCGACAACGGTGACGAGGATCCTGGATTCAAGATTATAACGTGTGTCTTGTCTTCGGGGCTGGTGGATCCACAGAGACCTCCCTCCTCCCAGCCCCCTTCCTTTCTGTCTGCAGGTCCGAGGGTCTGTGTTCACAGACATCTCCAGGCAAGAAGAGGAGGAAACTCTTCCGAACCGTCTCAGGTCAGTGTGAGGCAGGCACTTAGACCCTGGCTTCTGAGTGTGGGAGTTGGGAAGGGCCCTAGATGAGTAAAATTTGCGGCCTCACTGCTCAACTCCTTGTCTGCGCCCCTTCTCCCGCCCATCGGAGAGGCCATTAGCCTCGTCTGCTGGAGAAACGGTGGGTGGCAGAGGGAGGGGAGAGGAGGTGGAGAAACGGTGGAGGGGGGGGAAGGGGCGGCATCTCCAACTTCTGAGGGCTGGACCAGTGTGGCAGGGGTGGGAGACCAGGCGAGTATGGAGCTTCCAAGAGAAACTGACAATCTTGAATCAAAAGAAATGAAGCAATCTTACTCTATATTTTCTCCCTGAACTTAAGCAGGAAACAGCAATATCATGCAAAAATCCTGCAAAGAAAATGAAGGAAAGCCCAAGCGCCGCGTGCCAAAGAGGGAGGAAGAACACCCCTATGGAGAATTTGAACGCCAACAAACAGAAGGGAATTTTAGGCAAAGGCTGCTTCAGTCTCTCGAGGAATTTAAAGAGGACATAGACTATAGGCATTTTAGGGATGAAGAAATGACAGGAGAGGGAGATGAGATGGAAAGGTGTTTGGAAGAGATAAGGGGTCTGAGAAAGAAATTTAGGGCTTTGCATTCTAACCACAGGCATTCTCGGGACCGTCCTTATCCCATTTAATGCCTTTTCCCCCTGAATTCAACTATTTTGTTATTAATATTGCCAGCATTGGTTCTTTCTGTCTGCGTTTTCTTGCTAAATATTTGCTATGATTTTGCTACAATCCTTCAGTGTTCCTTTGATTTACATATGACTCTTGTTACCAACATTTCATCTTTTGACCCACTCTCACTCTTTAATAGTGTTGTTTCATTTCGTTTGCATGGGAAGATGCTCATTGTATATTGTAAAGTAAAAACAATACGTTGCAAATGCTATATATAGATAGATATACCTGTCTATCTATCTATGTACCTTATATGTACATTTATATATGTCATAATGCAAAAAAGTCTGAATTATTGTACACCAAAAGATTAATAGTGAATCTCTGCGTGATCTGTATTTTATTTCTTTTTTTGTCTATCTGCATCTTCTCAATTTCCAAAAAAAGAATTTTATATATATGTGTGTGTATTACTTGTGTCACCAAAAAACTAAAATAAACAGACCTAATAAAAGAACCTGTCAATCACCTTTGCAGGGCAGTGAAACACTTGATAAACTCTTAATAACAGAACTATAAAAAAGAAATGTAAACTTCAAATTACTTCTGGATATCTTAGCCAGAGGAATAAAACTGACAATTATTACAGATACACTTGCTTAAGACTTGACCTTTTCATGGGGAAGACATTTGCCTTCAGGGCTGCTGTGGGGAAGAAGTGTGTTGACTCTGAGTTGTGCTGGGTGGGCTGTCGTTCCCCCCTAGGCATACAGAACCCTGACCCACTGCAGAACATCAGCTACTTGGGCGAGGGCCCTGGCATCACTCTACCAGTGCTCAGGAACAAGGCCAATAGGCAGGGAGGTGGGGGCTTCCAAGCCAGGCCTCTGCTGTTGAGCCCACCCAGGGCTCCCCTGGGTCCTGCCAAGCCTGCTGGGCATTGCTGCCTCTTCTGCTGGGTCCTTTGCTCTCTGCCGGTCCCCACTGCTGCTGGTGCGCTGGAGTCCTCGAGTGCCAGTCCCCACTGAGTTTCCTGGAGTCCCCAGTGGGATGAACCCTTAATCTGTCTTCTAAAGCCTCTCTCTGTTTTATAGTGGCACTTAACACAGGTGGGAACTGTCTTAGAATTGCTTGGGCCACAGCGTGCTGCAGAGTTCTTGGTAAAACAGCCCCTTCCGTTTTCAGTCACAGGACACCACCACAGGAATCAGACATGATGAGTCCGTTTTGGAAGATGGACCAGGGTACAAGTTTGAGAGAAGAATGTCGTGCTATAGTCAGAGTTGCTGCTCTAAGTCTAAGAACTGAGGTTTTGTGTTCTTTCTCTTGTGAGATAATCTCTCCCTGAAGGCTCCTGGAAGGCCTGCCTACTGGTTCAGAAGACTCAAGGGACATGCGTACATTGCACAAAATGATTCAGGAAATAGATTTAGGAGAACAATCCCCTTCTCTCTATCCCTTCCAATCCTGAAACATATGTACGAATTCTTTGTGAAACTAATATATATATAATATATACGTAACACATATTACATATAAGTATATACGTATTTATAAAAATATATATATACCTTTTAGTGAATATATGCACATATATGTATTACATATATTTAGTATATATACACACACTTATATATTAAAATATATATACACATACATATATAAATATCTATATATATACACTTAAGCATTATTTCCTAACTGGCCTTTTTGCATGTTGCATTTCAAAGTAAAGGCTATTATATTTCACTATATTTTATTATTTCATATTTCTTTGATTACTGCTATCCTTAATAATTGTTTACTTAATTGGAATTCTGGTGTTCTTGGCCCAGTTTTATTTCTGATTGCATAAAATTGGAAATAATCTATTTCTCTAGAAACTATAACTTACATTTTCAAAAGGAACCCAACAGAAAAGGGATTATTCCTCAAACTCAGTCTAAAAAGACTACAATAACATTGTATAATTGTCTCCCAAAAAAACTCAAGTCCCTACAATATAATCATTTGGAGTGCTTATTAAAAATGCAGATTTCTGACAAATATCTCTCCTTACACACACATACTCTTACAAACACAGTGAGTCAGAATCTTTATGCATATGGCTCTGGAATATCCATTTTGGAGTTCCCATGAAATTATGCTCTCCGTTATTGCTTCAAAAACCCTCACTATAAACCCTGTTTCAGCTGAGCAGTGCAGAAGGAGTCTCCTTATAATCAAAGAACCTAATGGTTTACAATTCGTAATTAAGCGCTCCTGAAAGTTGAAATGGTGCTTATCATAGTCGGAAAATTCAGGGTAGCCACCAAGTAAATCTATGTGAAGAATAAGCATTGTTCAGCCTTAGCAGAAGACAAAAAGACAAAGAAAAATACATAAACTAAAAGCAAGTTATTACCTATCAAATAGGAAAATCCTTACTTACAATACTTAGTTTTATTGAGAATGTAGGCATTCTCATACTCAATGAGAGGGTAAATTGCAATATTCATTTTTTTTTGCTTCTATTGACAATAAGTGCCAAAAGCTTTATATTTTGCATACTCCATGACGCCCAAATTCTACTGCTTGGAACTTGTCCTAAGGAAATAATCATAATGGTGAGCAAATATTTAGCTATAAGCATTTTTATTTAAAAATTTCACCTATTTTCAAGGATCTTTTTTAACCTAAGAATCAAATATATGGACTTTCCTATCAGAAGAAAATGAATGTAGATTCCTACTCACCACATACACAAAAATACATTCCAAGTAGATTAAAGATGAAAATGTGAAAAAACAAAAATAAAATACTGCAATGAAAATTGAGTAAGAAAAACATCATATAATCTTGTGATGTAATTATCTTTTTAAGCATGAAAGAAAATCCAGATGTTGTAAAGGGAAAATATATAATATCCAAAGGCAAGAAATAGACAGCATGGGAGGAAAATATTTGCAATACCATGACATATAATGGGGAAATATCTCTAATACCCCAATAGATTTTACAAATGGAAGAGAAAAAATAAACAAACCAGTAAAAATATGGACATACATTACCCAGAATTCCACTCCTTTGTATTACTATAGAGATATATGTACATGCATGCACAGGAATACAGAGATGGATGTTTATTGTGATATTGTAAGAGCCAAAACATTGGAAATAGCCTAAGTCATCAAAAGGGAAAGGTCAAATAAACTGTGGTTTATCCATACCAAAAAAACTACACAGCAGTTAAAAAGAATGAGATTCTTCTACTGAAGCTTCTCCAGAAATATTGTTAAGTAAATACACTATATATCTTTATGTCGCTATTGTCACAAATCATGAATTACCTAGTTCATCTTTACATACTGCTATAACCACACTTTCAATTTCAATCTCCTTCCCACAGTTAAACACTTACCAGCTTTATGGATATTCATCTAGAAATTTATATAATTGTGTTTTGCATTTGAACTAAATATTATAATGTTACATTATGACTTTCAGGAGCTCTTAACCATGAATTATAAACCAGTAAGCTCTTTGATTATAAGACTACTTCTGCACAGCTCACCTGAAACAGGGTCTATGGTGAGTGCACATATTAACATAATGTTAAAATTATTGTTCTATGCTTTTGTCTAAGTCATCTAGAAAAAAAGAGGAGTTTTAAACCAAATATGCAAAATTACTTGCTTTAGAGGAGTTATAAACCAAATATGAAAAATTACTTGCTTTTATATTTAGCTACGCAGCTCCCGTTATCATTGTTGTTTATTTCTTCATGTGACTTTAAGTTACTTACTTATTTTGTGTCTCTTTATTTCAGGGTGAAAGTCTTATAGGACTTTCCAAAGGTCAGTAAATGCAAATACAAATGAATGAACTTTCTATACTATGAATACAACTTATGTTATTCAAACCATTCCCCTGTTAATTAACGTTCAAACTGTTTCTATGTTTTACTCACTACAAGAATTGCTGCCTGCAATTAACATGCTCACACACATACTCAAATTACTGGTGCTTTTTTTTCTGCAAAATAGATTCTGGAAAATAAGACTGCTTGGTCAAAATGTATGTGTTCTTCATTATTATGTATAAAATAGATAAACAACAAGGACCTACTGAATAGCACAGGGAACTATATTCAATTTCTAGTAATAACATGTAATGGAAAGGAATCTGAAAAGAAAAAAACATGTATAACTGAGTCACCTTGTTGTACACCTGAAACTAACATTGTAAATCAACTACACTTCAATGAAATTTTTTTAATGTACTTGTTCTTTTACATTTCCCAGCATCCCTTGCACATATGTTGGGGCCATCAAATGTAATATAAGGCACTTCTAAGGCTTATAAACAATGTTTGGTGATCTCTCCACTCTCCTTTCAGTAACCTTGGAAACCATACGTGCCATCTGGGCCACATAACTGTGAGATGAATGCAGGCCAAACACCCAAATAATCAGTGGAGCAGAACCATGCAGGCGAGCCAACAACTCTCACTGAACTGACATGAAGGAGTAATAAACCATTTTAGAGTCACTGAGACGACCTAGTTCATCTTAATATGCATCTTTAACCACACCTTAACACAATTTCAATCCCTTCCCCACAATTAGACACTTATCAATTTGATGGATATCCACCTAGAAATTTATATATTTCTGTTATGCATTTTAACTAAAAGCTATAAGATTACATTTACTGTTCTACTGTTTTTACTTAACAATATTCTTGGAGTTGCTTCAATATACAAATCTCATTCTTTTTAACTACTGTGTAATTTTCTTAGATAGATCACAGTTTATTTGACCTTTTCCTTTTGATGACAGGCTATTTCCAATATTTTGACTCTTATAAACAATTGTGCAATAAACATTCATCTATGTATTCCTGTGCGCATGTGTACATATATCTCTATGTTAATATAGAGCAGTAGAAGTGCTGGGTCATATGGTATGTATATAATTTTACTGGTTTCTTTATTTACCATAATGTATACCAGAAATCTATCTATCACCTCTAAAATACTGATGAATATTGATGCAAAAGTCCTCCACAAAATGCTAGCAAACTAAGCCAGCAGCATATTGAAGGGATTTTGCATCATGATGAATTGGGATTTATTCACAAAATGAAAGGGTGATTCAACATATGAAAATCAATTAATATAATATACATTCCATTAATATAAGAAAGGAAAAACACATTATCATCTCAATTGCATTTGATGAACTCCAACACCCTTTCATAACACAAACACTCAATAAACCAGTAATATGAGAGGATTGTCTTACATTATAAAGGGCACTTATGAGAAATTCAATGCTAAATTATACTCAACAGTGAAAGACTGAACTCTTTTCATGTGAGATCAGGAATAAGAAAAGGATGTCTGCTTTCACCAGTATTGTACTAGAAGTTCCAGCCAGGGAAATTAAACAAGAATAAGAAATTAATTGAATCCAAATTGGGAAAGAAGTATCTTTATTTGCAGATGGCATGATACTATGTATAGAAAATTCCAAAGGATATATGAGAAGGCTACTAGAGCTAATAAATGTACTTGGCAAATTGCAAGATACAAGATCAGCCATCCAAATTCTGTTGTATTTTTATACAGCAGCAATGAACAATCCAAAAATGAAATTAAGAAAACAGTTCTACATATAAAAGCATGAAAAAACCCCAGAATACTTAGGAATAAATTTAACCAAGGAAGCTCAAGACTTATACACTGAAAATTACAAAACTAAGGAAATTGATTAAATAAGATCTAAATAAATGGAAAGATACTCCATGTTCATGAATTAGAGAAAAATATTAAGGTGGCAATAATTCCCAAAGTTATCTATAGATTCAATACAATTCCTATCAAAACAAGAGCAGTCTATTTTTTCAGAAATGGAAAAGCTAATAGTAAATTCATAAAGAAATTCAAGAAATCCCAAATATATTTTAAGAAAAGAAAACTTTAGGAAAAAATAAAGTAAAAAAACTCACTCTTTCTTATTTCCAAACCCTACAAATTTATAGTAATCAAAATAGTATAATAGTGGCACAAGGCTAGATATATAGATAAAAGGAATAGAATTGAGAATGCAGAAATATATGCTCAACTGATTTTTGACAAGGATGACAAGTCCATTCAATGGGAGAAAAAATAGATTCTTCAACAAATGGTGATGAGACAACTGGGTATTCACATGCACAAGAATGACGTTAGACCCCTACCTCACATTATATTAAAAAATAAACTCAAAATGGATTAAAGACCTAAATATAGCAGTTGAAACCATAAAAATTTGGCGACAAAACATAGAAGCAAATTTTCATGATCTTATATTTGGCAATGGATTCATAAAAATGATACCAAAAGCAGAGCAAAAGAAAATAGATAAATTGGACTTCATCAAAATTAAAAACATTTGTGCATCAAACGACACTATAAAGAATGTGAAAAGGAAACCTTCAGAATGGAAGAAATATTTATAAATCTTATATCTGATAAGGGTCTAATATCTAGACTACATAAAGAACTCCTACAAGTCAATAACAAGAAGACAAACACCCTGATTTTAAAATTAACAAAGGACTTTAATTAACTTTTCTCCAAAAAAGATATACAATTGGTCAAAAGTAACATAAAAATATGTTCGACACTATTAGTCATTAGGGAAATGCAAATCAATACCACAGTGAGATACCCCTTACACCCACTAGGATGGCTCTAAACCATAAAACTGAAAATAACAAGCATTGGCAAGGACATGAAGAAATTGTAACCCTTATAGATTGCTGGTGAGAATATAAAATGGCACAGCCCCTGCAGAAAAAAGTTTGGCAGTTCTTCAAAAAGTAAAAGATAGAATTACTGTATGATCCGATAATTCCACTCTTAGGAATGGAACACCAAAGTATTTAAAATAGGTATTTAAACAAACAGTTGTACACAAATGTTCATAGCAACACTATTCACAAAAGCTAAGTTGGCAACAATCCAAATGTCTATCAATTGATGAACTAATAAATGAAATGTAGTATATCCATACAATAGACTATTATTCAGCCCTAAAAAGGACTAAAGTATTGATACATTTTACAATATGGATGAGTCTTGAAAACATTATGCCAAGTAAAAGAATCAAAACACAAATGGTCACATATTGTATGATGATTCCATTTATATGAAATGTCAAAATATGTAAATACATAAAGACAGAAAACAAATTCCTCTGAATTTTGCTGTGAACCTAAAACTGTTCTTTAAAAAAAAAGTTTTTAGCTTTTAAAAAAAGCATACACAAATGGAATTATACCCCCCCAAAAAAGTTAGTCTCCAGGACTTCTGGATTGATTAATTGCGTAGAATGAGAGAGAAGGTGTCAAGTTTGACAGTATGTTGGCACCAATCACTGAGATAGGGTTCACTAGAAGAGGAGGAACAGGTTAAAGCAAAGTTATAAGGTGGGGAAAGGTATAGCTCAAGTGGTAGAGCATATGCTTAGTGTGCACAAAAGTCCTGGGTTCAATCCCAGTACCTCCTCTAAAAATAAATAAAGTAAATAAATTAAACCATCCTCCTCCAAAAAAGAAGTTATCAGGGCAAGGGGAAGATTGCAAAATCATATTTGGATAGATTGGGTTTGAGATGTCTATGGTATATCCAGGTGGGACTATTTGACATATTGTAGACAGAAAAGTGAAAGTATCTTATAACGGGATCTTAGGAAAACAACATTTGGGAAGCAATAGAACTTAATGTCTAGGACCACATGCTATGTAGTCAGACAACCTGGATATAAATCCCAGATCTGACTCTTCATTTAGCTGTGCGAACTTAAGTATGTTATATAACTTCTGTGGACCCCATCTCTACATAAAACTTTGGCTAGAATGACCTCCCTACAAAAGTACATATAACCCTGCTTATAACATATGTGCAGACACACACACACACTCAGAGGCAACTTGGATGCAATTTTAGGTAGTCTACAGACTTCTTCAGTGAGAATATGCAGTCTAGGTTAATCAATCTGGTCAGAAGGTGAGAGTTCCTTGGAAACTGACCTGTCTGGTTCAGAAGCCACTGGGGAGATGGTCTGGTAGGAAGCAACACTGCAATAAGCCAAAGCTCCTCTTAGGGCTCTAGAAATGGTAATTTGAGGGTGAAAGGTGCAGCAGATTGCACCTCATAATCCAGATGGGATACAGTAGACGAAGTCTAGGGCAGCTTCTACCTGGGCTCTGTGAATTAAGGCAGAGAACAGGCAGACTGGCAGGGGATAGAAGCCGTAGTACAGAGCTTTCCTGGTAAACAGAGAATGGTAAACTCTGGGGGGTCACTTGTGGCTCCTTGAATTGGAAGATGGTTGAAAGGCCCAATGATCTAAGGGAAAGTGTGAGTGAGGAGGACAGTATACTCATATTCCAGATCAGAAGCATCTATTTTAAAAACCCAAAGCTTTTATTATGTACATAGCCAATCAAACACACTTTGTACTTGGTACAAATTATTGCATTAAAGGTAAAGTTGTATTTCTATTGAAACCAACAATTTTCTTTAGGAAATGCATTTTTTCCTACCTCGAGTGTTTTCTTTCATCAAATAAAATATCTTTATTAAATTTTCTGATTATCAGAATAAGAGAAGTTGATGGGGAAAAGGGAAAGAAAGAAAAAAATATTAAAAAGAAAAATCCCTCCTTAAATTCTATTCATTCCATCTTGACACCATGCTCTGTATTAATTTTACGCATGTTTAAAACACAGATAAAAGGAATATCAGTGAATGTTGAGAAAACAAGTAGACGTAGGAGATCGCTGCCTGGGGCGCGAAGGGAAAAAAGAGAAAATATGTCGGTGAAGATGTGCCAATGGCCAGTAGCCTAAGAGAAATTATAGCCCTTCTCGGGTAAACAGAGACAGGGAAATGAATGTTATAAGGAGAAGGGAACACTTTTGACCTTTCAGATTGGCAAAGACAAACATGTGTGATGTGCGTGAAATAAGAGGGCAGGGATAGAGTGAGGGAAAATTGGTGACTGGCATCCACTGGTGACATAACCTTCCCATAACGAACAACTGAATTATGTTGACGTAGTTCTAGTCCCATAAATTCTCTGAGGTACTAGCTCACTTTTGTCCCAGAAACAAGAAAAAGAATGGAAGGAGCAATTAAGTGCTGTGAAACTCTGTGGGTATAGTATGTCAAAATGTTGATTATAATAGTACACGGAAAGGATACAAAGAAACAAATCAAAATATTCACCGTTACTTGAACATTGTATTCAGAGAATAAATCTAATTAACTTATGTTTATGAGTGCTAAGACTCATAGGTTTTTCATATTTTAACATTTCTGAAATTGGAATGTATTTTACAGTGGATGTTTACATGGGATTGTTTTTCCTGAAAAGAATATTGAAATTAAGTGATATATCTTACAATTAAAAACGTTTTTGGTTCAAGGAAATATAAGATATTTTTTAATGAATAAAATAGACATAAAAATGACTAACTTTTTTGTAAGCGTGTTTGGAGATAAGCTGGTGAAATAAAATTTTTGTTTTCAAAAATTCAAATTGTGGAAATATAGACAAAATCAGCTACTTGTGATGGGAGAGGAAAAATAGATTAGGAATAAAGATCAAAGTTTTCTTTTGAGTATTTTTTTATTTTTAATAAAGCTAGAGTCATTTTGTAAATATTGTGATTTCCATTGGGATTGTATTGAATCTATACAACAATTTGAAGAGTTTGTCATCTCTTGGCTATTAATGCATTTATGTATTCTTTTATGTAAGTATTCATTAAGTACTCTCGTTAATATTTTGTAGTTCACTGTATAGAGGTATTGCACATCTTTGTTAGATTTACTCCCAAGTATTTGATAGTCTCTTACACAATTGTAAATGGTATATTTTTATTTCTTTTTCTAATAGTTTGTTAATGATACATACAAATATGATTCAATGTTGAATAGTGATATTGTACCCAGCTACTTGCTAAATTTACTTATTAATACTTACAGTATGCCTGCAAATTCTTTTGGAATTTGTATATAACAATCATGTTGCCTGCAAATAATTAACAGGTTTATTTCTTCCTTTTCAATTTTTTTTCTTATCTTTTTGTGTAGGCTACGACTTACAATACATTTTTTAAAATAGAAGTGATGAAAGGAATCTGTCTCCACCACACTATCAAGTGACAAACCCTCCATTTTGTACCATTAAAGTATCAAGGTTGTTGAAGATTTATTAATTGTTATTATTATTTAAGATTCTCTTTATCATATTAAAGAAGTTACCTACTGTTTTTAGTTGATAAGGAGTTTTTTTTTAATTATAAATGAGAGGGTAGCTTATTCACATTCTGATTGCCTTTGAAGCACAAAAGTTTTTAATTTTGTTGATGTCCTGTTTGCCTTATCTTTTCATTTGTTGCTTGTGCTTTAGACATTGTATCTAAAGAACCATTGCCTAGTCCAAGGTCACAAAGATTTACACCTATGTTTTCTTCTAAGAGTTTTGTTGTTTCAGCTTTTATATTTAAGTCTTTGGTCTATTTTGAGCTAAATTTTACATATGGTGTGATGTAAGGGTCCAATCTCATTCTTCTGGATATCTGTTCTCCAAGAATTGCTTGTTAAAAAGACAACTTTTCCCCCTTTGAATGGGCTTGACACTCTTATCTAAAATCAATTAACTATAGATGTATGGGTTTATGTCTGAGTCTTCAATTCTGTTCCACTGATCTCTGTGTCTATCCTTATGCTGGTATCACACTGTTTTGATGACTGTAGCTTTGCAGAGAATTTTGAAATCACGAAGTGTGAGATCTCCTACTTTGCTCTTTTTCAAGACTGTTTTGGTTTTGGGGGATCCCTTTAATTTCCATATGAATTTTAGGATCAGTTTATCAATTTATGCTAACTGGTAGCAGGATTTTGATAAAGATTGTATTGAAATTTCTTTCAAAAATACTATGTAGTTTTCAGAATATGAGTTTGCACTTCTTTTCCAAATTTATTCCAACATATTTTATTTTTTTTTCCATGAATGTTGATAGTAGGTGTAGTTTTTTGATGCTATTTTATTTTATTTTTTTAATTTTGGGGGGTAATTAGGTTTATTTATTTATTTACTTACTTAATGGAGGTAGTGAGGATTGAACCCAGGACCTCCTGCATGCTAAGCACATGCTCTCCCACTGAGCTGTACCCTCCCCACCTTTTGATGCTAATTTAAATGGATTTTTCTTAGTTTTATTTTCAGTGTTCTCATTGATACTGTATTGAAATATAATTGATTTTTGTTTCAAGTAAAATCTTACTCTATTCTCCTTTAAAACAGACATTCACTGCTTACTTAAATCTTCTCTAAGAAATAGCACAAATTGAGTATAGCAACTAAGAGAACTAATGGCCAAAAGTGAGTACAAATAAAAATTCAGTCAACAGGTTGAATACTGAGAGAAGCAACATAGTAACAACAGATTTTTAGATTGTCATTTCTGTATTTTGTGGGTTTTATTTTGGTAAAACATTTATAAAATAAAACTTTCCATTTAAACCATTCTTAAGTGTACAAATCAGTGGCACTGATTACATTTACAATATTGCGCAACTATCACTCCTATTTCTAAAACTATTTCTTCGGAAGGAGGAGAAGCGCTTAAAGCAGGGTGAGCGAGTGCGGGAGTGGGGTTGGACCCAGAGCTGAGGCCTCCCTCCCGCCTCAGTAGATGAAGCCCAGGGCGGCGGCAGCAGCGGATGGGCGGTGTTGGGGGAGTGACTGGGCAGTGCCGGCGCAGGAGATGATGTTTCCAGTTATGGCGACGCAGGGATCACAACCAACACAATCGCCACAGAAGCGCTATGACATTATCTCTCCCATCAGCTTAGCAGCCCCCTAGGAGCCTGACTGCCTGCTTACACGGAAACTAATTGAGACTCTGAAGCTCTTTGGGGTTTTTGAAGAGGAAGAGGAACTGTGGCGCAGGATTTTAAATTGGGGAAATTAAATAACCTGGTAAAAGAGCGGATACCAGAAATCAGTGAAAGCAAGAATCTTCCACAATCTGTAATTGAAATTGTTGGTGGAATTTTTTTTACATTTGGATCTTATAGATTAGGAGTACATTCAAAAGGTGCCAATATTGATGCATTGTGTGTTGCACCAAGATATGTTGATCGAAGTGACTTTTTCACCTCGTTCTATGAAAAGTTGAAATTACAGAAGGAAGTAAAGGATTTAAGAGCTGTTGAAGAGGCATTTGTACCATTTACCAAATTATGTTTTGACGGGATAGAAATTGATATTTTGTTTGCATGATTAGCACTGCCGACTATTCCAGAAGTCTTGGACTTACGAGATGACAGTCTGCTTAAAATTTTAGATATTAGATGCCTAAGTCTTAACAGTTGCAGGGTAACCGATGAAATTTTACATCTAGTACCAAACATCGACAACTTCAAGTTAATCCTGAGAGCTATCAAACTGTGGGCCAAACGCCACATCTATTCCAATATATTAGGTTTCTTCCGTGGTGTTTCCTAGGCTATGTTAGTATCAAGAACTTGCCAGCTTTATTTAAATGCAATAGCATCAACTGTTGTACATAAATTTTCTTAGTATTTTCTAAATGGGAATGGCCAAATCCAGTCCTACTGAAACAGCCTAAAGAATGCAATCTTAATTTGCCTGTATGGGACCCAAGGGTTAGTATATTATTTTTTTCCCCTACAAATTCACACTGTGCAGTAACAAAAATCATCTGCATAAAAAAATAAATAAAAATAAAGAATAAAAGAATAATAAAACTATTTCGTCAACTCAAGCAGAAACTCTGTACCCATTAAGCAATAACTTCCCTTTACCCTCCCTCCCCCTAGTCCCTGGTAACCTCCAGTCTCCTATACGTCTCTGTTAATTTGCCTGTTTTAGATATTTTATATCCATGGAATCATACATACGATATTGTCCTTCTGTGTCTGGCTTACTGCATTTAGAATTTTTTTTAATTCATCCATGCTGTCAGCAAGCTTCAGAACTTCATTTTATGAATGAATGCTATTCAATTGTATGTGTAGACAACATTTTGTTTATACATTCTTCTGTTGATGGGAACTTGAATTTTTTCCACCTTTTACCTATTTGAATAATGCTGCAATGGACATTCATGAACAAGTGTATGTTTGTGTTCCTGTTTTCAATTTTCTTAGGGATATACCTAAAAATGGACTTGCTGAGTCACATGATAATTCTGTTTAACTTTTTGACGAACTGCCAAAGTGTTTTCCATAGCAGCTTCACTATGTTACATTCCCACCAGCAATGCTCAAGTGTTCCAATTCTCCACATCCTTGCCAAGACTTGCTATTTTCCATTTTTTTCCCTTGATTATAGATATTCTACTGGATGTGAAGTGGTATCTCGTGCTTTTACTTTGCATTTTGCTATGATAAATGATGTTGAACACCTTTTCATGTGCTTATTGGTCAGTCTCCAAAGTTTCCAAATTATATCTTCTTTGGAGATTCAAGTCGTCTCACCATTCTTAATTTGCTTGTCTTCTTGTTGAGTTGTAGGGTTTCCTTTTGTGTTCTGAATATTAAGCCATTGAATTGTGGTCGGAAGAGATACTTTGTATTATCCTAATCTTTTCAAATGTATTGAGACTTGTTTTGTGGCCTAAATGATGTTCTATCCTGAAGAAGTTTCCATGTTCACTTAAGAAGAAGAACGTTTATTCTGCTGTTGTTGTGTGGCATGTTTTATACGTTTGTTAGGCCTAGTTGGTTTATAGTGTTGTTTAAGACTTCTGTCTTTATTGATCTTTTGTCTAGATGTGATATCCATTACTGACATTGGGGTGTTGAAGTCTCCAAGTAGTAGTTTAGAACTGCCTATTTCTCCCTTCAATTCTGTCATGTTTGCTTCATATATTCTGGGGCTCTATTGTTCCATATATATATGCTTTTAATTGTTTTATTGATGAATTTAACTTTTTATCAATGTATAAAGTCCTTCCTTGTCTCTTGTGACTCTTTTAAACTAGAGTCTATTTTGTTTAATAATCCTATAAATATACAGCTCTCTTTGGGTTACTATTTGCATGAAATATGTTTTACCAGCCTTTCAATCTATATGTGTCTTTAAATCTAAAGTGAGTCTCTTATAGACAGCTTGTATAGTTAGAGCATGGTTTTTATCCATCCTGGCAATATGTCTTTTGATTAGAGAGTTTAATACATTTACTTTTCAAGTAATTACTGATAAGGAAGGACTTCTACCATTTATTTCTGTATGCCTTATACATTTTGGGGGCCTCTTTCCTGTGCATGGGTCTCATGTTCCTGTTTCTTTGCATTGACAAGGACTCCCTTCTTGACCAAATTTTAATCAACTCCTTTGAGTGGTCTTCTTGACTTGGCCCTGTCCTTGGGCTGTCAAGAACAGTTTTTAGTAAAGAATCCTGTTGAGCCCAGTTCTAGCAAAAATCCTGCTAAGACAGTTTAGCAAGAATCCTCCCACACTTGAAATTCAATTAATTTCCTCTGCTCGTCACTCTAAATACCTTATCAATTTGCTTCTGGTAATTTTTAATCTAATGACTCCCTTTCCCTGCCTGCTGATTATAAATACCCTGCTATCACTGTTGTGTTCAGAGTTGAGTTCAATCTCAAGGAAAAAGTCTTCCTTTGATATTTAACTCTGTCCATTGTAATTTTTCTTTGACAGTATATTTTATATTTTTTGTTGAAATCTGTATGGTTTAGGTAATAAATTTTAGCATCTTTGGATGCTGATTCACTTCCCTCTTTTCCTTACTCCTTGTTTTGGTTGTTGTTTCCTCATTTGTTTTGTGACTGGGCTAGGCTATGTTAGTGAAGCCTATTTCCCCCGCTGTGTGAAACGTTTGGTATCGCTCTTCAAATGGTGCAAACTTGGGCACATGCACAGGCATCCTGGGATTACAAGTGGTTTTTACCAACACTCTTTTGACTATCTCTTTCTCTGATCTCCTTGTTAAACTGTCTGCTTCATTTGGTATTACATTTGGACTTTTAAGCTCTGCTAATTATAGACTGATTGCTCTGTTGTTTTCAACAAAGCCTTGGGGCATTATATGCTCAACAGTCTGATCTTATTAAATTCAGTCAGGAGTAGCTTTTGAGGCCAGTCTTTGAAGTTTATTCTGACCCCCAGCAAATTCTTCTTTACTGACTCGTTCCCTGATTTTCTCTGTGTACTAGCTGACCTATGGTTTAACTTATTGTTCTTAATGAAGGGAAGCATTTTGCTTTCTAGTATGTCTTTAAGCTTGATCTTCACCAGACTGTGCTTCAAATGGTCAGTTCTTTGGGGGAGAGCTTAGGAGCCCTCTGTTTTTAAGGACTGCTTCTTTCCCAGGGCAAAGACTCTGAGCTGCTTACGCTAGGTAGGGCAGTAGCCTCTGGGTTTTTTGGCTCGCTTCTCCTGATGTAGAACCTCTGCTCTAAGAGCAAGCTGGGATAAGGGCAATCAGGGCCCGTATGTTCTTGGTCTGCCACTGTTGGATAGAGCCTTTGCCCTATGTGTAGTGACTGGTTAAAAGAAGGGAATCCATGACCTCTTGGCCATAGTCACCAAGAACTTAGCCTTTTCAACTCTAATTTAGAGGGAATGAGAAATGCTGGGGCATGCCCTCCCAGTGAGATATCATATTTTTTGACTGGGAGCTGATGGGAAAGGGAACCCTGTCTTCTTGGCCAGGTCTGTCCAGAACAGAGTTTATTTTAAGCTGAGATAGGGGTGGAAAGGAAGGAGGAAGAAGGTCTTTGTTCAAATACCATAAACCCTTACTATTTTTGCCAAGTTTTAGTAGATTTTTCTTGAGTTAATATTTCTTCACTTGCTGTTTTCCCTTAGGACAATTTCTAGAGACATTAAATGTTTTTATTAGGTTTTTTTTTTTTTCTGTTTTGCTTGTTTTGCTCTCAAGTGGGTCTTCATAGATCCTTCTTCTGTCATCCCCAAAGTGGACATTATGTCACATTTTAAATTGCAATTCAAGTCATTTTGTAGATATGAGACTGTTCAGATTTTCTAGTTTCTCTTTTTTCCCGTTTGGTAAGCTGTGTCTTTTAATAAATCCATACATTTAAACTAAATTCTTAAATTTGATGATATGAAGTTGCTCATATTATCCTTTTATTATCTTTTTAAAATCTGTAGAATATGTACTGTTCTCTCTTTCATCCCTGACATTTATTTTGTGTTTTCTCTCTTTTTTTCTTAATCAATTTTTTAGAGGGTTTTGATTTTATTAGTATGTACATAGAATCAAATTTTGTCTGTTTCTTCCTTTTGTATGCTTACTTTCTCTTTGATTAATTTCTATTCTTAATTATTTCTTGCCTTTAGAATTGAGTCATAAGATTTATGTTGGTTTTTTCTCCAAAATGTATTGACAAGCAAACTTGGATCATTGATATTTTTCACCCTTTCTTCTTTTCTAATATATGCATTTAGAAACATAGAATTTATTACTAAGCACAGGTAGCTGCTTCCCACAAGTTTTCGTATGCTGTGTTTTCATTATCACTCAATTAAAAATAATGCTAAATTTGATTGTCATTTCTGTTTTTACCCATGAGAATTATACTGATTAATTTCCAAACACTTTGAGATTTTCTTGTTGTTATCCATTTATTAATTCTTAGCTTTATTCATCTGTCATCAGAGAACATATTCTGAATTATTTCAATAATTTGAAATTTGTTGATATTTGGTTAATGGATATAGTAGAAGGTCAAATTTTAGCAAATGTCCCATTTCCCTAGAAAAGAATTTATACTCTGCAATTGTAGGTTGTATTAGTCTATATATGTAAATTAGGTCAAATTTGTTAGTTTTGTTGCTTAAATCTTCAGTACTTCTACTAATATTTTTTCTGATTCTTCTGTCAATGTTTTGTAGAGGTATATTTGCATGTCCCACAATGATTTTAGATTTCTCTATTTCTTCTTTTATTCTGATATTTTTTGTATATATGTTAAAGCAATGCTATTAGAAGCATACAGATTTAGAATTTTAGTGCCTTAATATTAGCTTGACCATTTTATCATTATAAAAAATATCTCTTTATCTCTAGTAATATTTCTTGCCTTAAGGCCTGCTTTGTTGGGTATTTTCATAGCTACATCAGCTTCTCTTTGGTTAAGGCACAAATGCACTATTTTTTCCATCTTTCTGTGTCCTTACATTTAAGGTATGTCTAAGTGGCATATAATTTATTATTTTTATCCAGTCTGATTTGAAGTGTTCAGTCTGTTTACATCCATTCTAATTATTGACATATGTTTGTTTATGTTACTATTTGTTTTCTATTTGATCCTCTTGTTCTATGTTCCTATTGACTAAATTAGACCAGGAGTTCTTAATAGATGAAACTTGTCGACTCCATAAACTTGTGTTCAAAATTATGTGCACATAAGTGGGCGGAGGTGGATATTTTCATTTCTTCAAGGTATATGCATGGCTGAGGAGAGACTGTAGTTCACATTAGTTTCAGAAAGGAGTTTGCTATCATAGGTAAAATTTTGATGTCTTTACTGATATTTTTCTGATTGTACTATTAGTTACCAATAAACTCACATTATTCTTTCTCACCATAATTATGCATTTTTCTACTTGTCCCATTATTCTGATTTTTATTTTTTGCTTAGTGTCTTTAGCTGCATATAAATAAAGAATTATGATACCACCCTGGTAAATTGAGTTTTTTTCTTTATTAATGTCCCTCTTTACCTATATAAATGCCCATTGCCTTGAATTCCACCTTATCTGATATTTAAAAAGCAATACCAGTGTTCTTATAGATATAACTTTCATAGTATAACTTTTGACATTCTCTTAGGCTCACTCTTTCTCTGTTCTTATATTCAATGTGAATCTTATACAATTATCTTATAGTTTTATTTTTACTTGGAATACTGAGGGACAGAACGGAGATTTAGACCCAACTAGAACTGACAGGTTCCAACACCTGGACTCCTAGAGCCTGAGCTATATTGCTTCCCTAAATATTGCGAGTCCTCTCTCTTCTCAGTCTCCATGCTCTCCTTAACTGAGTCATTCACTTCTGCAGTTGTCACTACAGTCTTAGTGATAAGGACACCCAATTCCACATGTCTAGCCCAAAATACTCTTTGGCCCTACAGACTTTAATCCAACTCTCTAGTGGAACTCCCCTCCTAAATGTCCCAAGGGTAACTCCATCTCAACAGGTCCAAAATTTGTTCCACCATTAGTCGAGAGTAACCCTGTTTCTTTGTCCTAGGCTTTCCTGCTCAGTGATGTTTAAGCTGCAATGCTGGCTTTGGTCACAAGGTGGCCCTTTACTCTACTTTTTAATTTTCTTCAACAGACATCCAAGTCTTGTTAAAAGAGAAAAATGAATCTGTCATTATTTTAAAAAACAAGTTTAAGGGGGTATTATTTATCCCACAATATCTATTTGTTTTTGAAAATGTGTATGAATCAAAAAGATTGAAGAAATCTATTTGGCACATTTCTCTCCCATGAAACATGCATTCATACAACAAATGTCTATCTTCTCCCTTTGCTGACAGGTGTCAAATTTCTACCAGATGGCTTTTCTGTGTCCTTGCTTCTACTTCCCGATAGTTTCTTCTCCCTCCTAATTTCATCTTCCTTATAACTTGGGATAATTATGATGACCTCTCAAGTACTCAATGTTAGGGACTCCATTTTTTTCCCTTTTACTTTTTTTTCCTTTTTGGTTCCCAACATTAATTGCCTGATTACCTCCATGATGCCCAGTTTTATTCAATGTGAGGGAAAACATGATTCCTTTTAGAAGAAACAACAGGACTGGAATTTGCCACTACTAAAATGTTTTCAAAAAAACAACATATTTAGGCACATGAAAAAATGCTCAATCACTAATTATCAGAGAAATGCAAATCAAAACTACAATGAAGTATCACCTCACACCAGTCAGAATGTCCACAAATGACAAATGCTGGAGAGGCTGTGGAGAAAAGGGAACCCTCCTTCACTGCTGGTGGGAGTGCAGTTTGGAGCAACCACTGTGGAAAACAGTATGGAGAGTCCTCAAAAGACTAGGAATAGACTTACTGTATGACCCAGGAATCCTGCTCCAGGGCATATATCCAGAAGGAACCCTACTTCAAAATGACACTTGCACCCCAATGTTCATAGCAGCACTATTTACAATAGCCAAGACATGGAAACAGCCTAAATGTCCATCAACAGATGACTGGATAAAAAAGAGGTGGTATATTTATACAATGGAATACTATTCAGCCATAAAAATGACAACATAATGCCATTTGCAGCAACATGGATGTCCCTGGAGAATGTCATTCTAAATGAAGTAAGCCAGAAAGAGAAAGAAAAATACCATATGAGATCGCTCATATTTGGAATCTTTAAAAAAAAGACATAAATACAAAACAGAAACAGAATCATAGACATAGAATACAAACTTGTGGTTGCCAAGGGGGCAGGGGGGTGGAAAGGGACAGACTGTGATTTCAAATGTAGAATAGATAAACAAGATTGTACTGTGTAGCACAGGGAAGTATATACAGGATCTTGCGGTGGCTCATAGCGAAAGAGAATGTGACAATGAATGTATGTATGTTCATGTATAACTGAAAAATTGTGCTCTACACTGGAATTTGACACAACATTGTACAATGACTATAACTCAATAAAAAATGTTTAAAAAACATTAATTCAAAATCATATTTAAGAAAACAGGTGGCTGTCTCCAGTTGTTCCAATCATTGCTTTAGAGAATTTATTTGTCTTGTTCAGAGGCTGAGAGCACTGACTCTGGAGTTTGGGTTATATGCTGGTTTTACAACTTACTAGCTGTACAACTTCAAGAATTTTACTTAGCTTCTATGTGCCTCAATTTCCTCCTATGTGTAGTGAATACGTTGATAGTATAGCCCTCACAGATTTCTCCTGAGGAATGGATTGATTAGTACCTGTAAATAGTTTAGAACACTGACTCAAATTAGGTACACCCGAAAAATATGTTATGAATATTATTACATTAACATTATTTTCTGCATGTTCCAAATTAACATGATGAGATATATATATATATTCAGAATTGTTTTAATGGTAATACGATTGAAACTGTACAAAAATATATAAAAACCTGACATTGACGCAAATAACAATAGAAAAATTACCTTTTATCACACATCCATTCCCAAATGTCACTGGTGTTGAATTCCTTTCTGTCTTTTTCTGTTTGTGTATGCACATTCCCATATCTATTCATACACCTTACTTTCTTGATTATTAGATAACAGCTTCAGCAACATACACCATTAATTCAGTAACACCTTCGAGAAATAATAAAAAATCACATAAAAATTTTCACACTTATTTTATGATGTATCCCAATATGAGAAATGTTGAATGATTTTAAAAAATCGATCCTGACATAGAATAAGACAGTTTAGGTCATGCAATATATGCATTGCTAGGATCCCTGATATTTTGTTGCATTTCCTTGTAGTCTTTTTCTAGGCCTATTTGTACTTACTACAGACTGAATGTTTGTGTCCCTTGAAATTCATATTTTGAAACCTAATCCCTACTGTGGTGGCAATTGGAAGTTGAGCCTTTGAAAGAGGATTAAGTCCTGAGGGTGGAGCCCTCATGAATTGGATTAGTGCCATTATAAAAGGGGCCCTAGAAATCTTCCTTGCTTCTTCCACAATCTGAGGGCCCAGAAAGGAGATTGCAGTCTGTGAATCAGGAAGCACGCCCCCTCCAAAAAACAAATCTGCCGGCACCTTGATCTTGGACTTCCTGCCTCCAGAACAGGGAAAAATAAATTTCTGTGAATTAAGCCATCCAGTCTATGGTATTTTTGTTATTGCAGCCTGAATGCATTAAGGCAGTACTCAATATAATTGTTTCCACTGTACTACCAGTGGCTCTCCAGTGTTAGTACACATCAGAATCTCTCAGGGGAGCATGTTAATAATATATGTTTTAGGACCCAGTTGGAAGTGTGCTTGATTCATGTAATCCAGGGAAGGAGACCAAAGCCTACATTGTCAATAAGAGAGAGTGTTACTGAGTCCAAGCTCCTACTGCTCACCACAGGACAGGCCAATACATCAAGAGATGAGATGTTGGGGCAAAGAATAGCAACTTTATTGAGAAAACCAGCTGACCAAGAAGATGGTGGACTAGTGTCCCAAAGAATTCTTTTACCAGAGTTAGACTTCAGGCTTTTATACTAAAAGGGGAAAGAGTGTGGCTGGTTGTTGCAAGCTTCTTGGTGTGCACCAGACCTTGGAGGGGGTGTGATAGTCCTTTGTTCTTATAGCTGTCCAGGTAGATCTGGTCACAACGTTCCTGTAAACCTCCAACAAGACCAACTCTGTTCTGCAACTTTTTATCTCTATATAAATGAAAAGTGTTATACTTTTAAAGGTCAAGCCTGGGAGGCAGAACCTTGATAAAGGGCTATTATGTATATTCCAGGCTATCAGCAACATTCCTTTACAAAGGTACAGAGCCAGCATGACTAAGCACAGGCAACAGGCACAAAGTTAAACCTAAAGTAATAGATCCAATATGGGGTCAAGTTTTTCCTTCTACAATAGGAGATTCTAAAGCAGGCAGTCTGTGTGACACACTTTTGAAAATCTCACTAAATTTTATTCATGTTTTAATTTTGCATGCCATCTGTCCTCTACTGGGGTCCTTGGGAAATGCAAGTCTTTGCCTCTAGAGAAGTGAAATGACTTACCTGCTGTTCTTCAGCCAAGAGTAGAACTAGGGAAAGGACTTGAGGATCCCCACAGAGTCAAAATGGCCATATTGAACATTTATTCAATATTTATAATATGTCAAACATTGTAATAGACATCAAGAGTATAAGGTTAATAAAGAAACTGTATGTACTATGAGACTAGAACAGTTCTGCAGAGGAGTAATTGCTAACACTTTGAGCAATTTTTTTTATCTTACAAAATATTTTAAACTCTTTCATGTAGGGATAAGATCAAATTTGGGGAATGTTACTCAGTTTTGATCAAAGAAGATGAATATCTGTGTAATTTTTACACTTCATGTGTGTCTGTTGCCCTAGTGAGTAGGTCTGCCAAGAATTTTTTCTATGAGAGACTGTGGAGTGTCCTGAGAGAGAAGTCGTCTCTGGAAATAACACAGCAGGCAGAAAAAGCCAATGTTTTCACCATCTGAAGATTATTCCTATAAATTTTTACTAGTAGGAAAACAACATAATCTTTATTATAGTTAATATAGTAAGTGGCTGACTCTAACTGTTCAAGTCATCATTTTATTTTTTATCATTTATTTTATTAATGAAATCTCTTATTCATGTCTAGACTCAGCACTCTCCACCCAAAAGGAATCATGTCTGAGTCCCTGTAGAGCTGAGGACCTATAAGTAAAATAAGAGAGGCCTGTTTTTACTAAAATCTTGGTTAAGATGTTATTTCCTGAGGCACATTTATGTAGTACCCACCTTCATAAGTGTGACAATGGTTTCATAGAAATTAGAAAGGCTTTGTCATCTTGAGGACTCCAACACATCAACCTCTGTCAACATAAGGAAAAAGACAAAAGAGAAGTAACAGTAGTGTCTAGATGACATGGCAGCATTCAGAGGATGGTAGCACTTACTTCTTAGATGCCTGAAATTTTTCCTGGGCACAGGTTAGATATCCCTCAGCCCTCCTTGAATATCAATGGTGTTTGGGGTTCTGAAAGGGCAGGAGTCTGGGGTAAAGTCCCAGCTAACGAAGTTCACACATACAGTACCTCATCTGATCCACTCAGCAGCCCTGGGAGGTAAATAATATTCCCTTTTGACAGATGACAAGGGTGACCTTTTAAAGTAATGTCAGGGTAATGAATACTAGGGTTATACTGATAAACAAGAAATTCTAAAAAATAACTTGAAATGCATTTTTGTTCTTTAAACAAGTTTTATTAAAGACACTTTTTTAAAAGACACTTTTTATTTAAAGACACTTTGATTACATTTAATGGTAAAAGTAATAAATACAAATTTGGGGGAAAATACAGCTATCAAAAAGAAAGAAATTAAATCATTTACAAAAATGACATCTAAAGATAAACACCCACATTTTAGTATGTATACTTTAAGACTCATTGTTAATATATGTAATATATAAATACATATGCTTTAAAAAGAAACAACAATAAATTTATACACTGCTTTCTAACTTTTTTTTTTACTTTCGAAATGTATAATGAATATCTTTCTATTCAAATAGGGGAAATACCTCTGCTTACAATGAAAAACATGTTGATTTTGGTCAGAATGCTATATCCAAATAGATGCTGGCGATACTGAAAGTTTTAAAACAACTGAATGAGTAAAATCACATCAAGAAAAGGCAAAGAAACAGAAAGCAGGGTTGAAAAGTATTAACCTCAAAAGAAACCTCAGTTTTCAAGGCATAAGGAAAATTCATCATGGTAGTAATGATAAGGGTGATCCTACTAAGGCCAGATGGACTGTACCTTAACTTCATTGCCCTCAGTTTAACTTTCTCATCTCTTCATTGAACCTTTCCATATCAACAAGCCTAAAATTCTGGGAAAGTAGAGCCCAGTCCCCTCCAGTAGTGCCTTCAGGCTTCTGGTTTTCATTCCGTCCCACAAGGTGAGATTTTCTCTCTATTCAGCACAGAGGCCAATTCCCCTCCTTCTTTTTCCTTTCTTTTTTATTCCTGGGGGGCATTTTCCATGTTGAGATTTTTTCCCCCCTGCTTATCCCACTTTGGACTCCATTACTCCTAGAAGACAAAAGGCAAGTGAAAGGGCTGAATGTTTGAGGGAAAGATCAGCACCAAGGACAGAGGCCCTACTACGCACCTTTCAAGATTCAGATATCAAAGGTTTTTGAAATTCTATTTTACCCACCTGAAAGGACTCGTGCGCCCTCTAGGGCCGCCAGCCGGAGCTCCCCTCCCCCACTCTTGCTTCTCTCTCTTGTCTCCTTTAAAGCACACCATTTTTTCCTGTACGTAGATCCTTCCCCAGTTCTATTCAGGCACCAAAAGGGAGAATCTGAAGGCGAGCCTCAGACTGAGCTCCGTTCCCGCCCCCAAAACACTGTTCCTTGCATCGACTGCGCCTATCCTTGCCGTCTGCTCCGCCGCCGCCTCATTCTCGCCGCTAGGTGCGTGGCCCTGACCCGATGACCATTAGATCCTGCAGATGGTTGGGGTTTGGGGAAGCGGGGACTGCTGCAGAAAGAACTCAGTGCTGATCCGCGGCCGCTCAGCCCTTCCTGGACCCGCGCGGCGCCTCCCAGCACCATATATTCCAGCTTTGTCCCTCTTTATCCAACGTCTTTCTCCATAGTCATCCTCAGCCTTTGGTATTCCTCCTCTTTTAAATACACACAGCGGTGGAAGAAGGATGACTATTTAAAATCAAAATTTTACTCTCCATGTCTCTTTGTTTCCTTCTCCTGTGATTTGTGTCCACACCCTTACTTCCAAAATGTTTTGCACCCAAATGGGCATGGACCATCGGGAGTAGGGGGTGAGTGGAAAGCTTTCCAGCATATACTCGAGTACCCATATTCATATACTGGTGACCCCAGGATCACCCAAAATGGACTTCAGGTGAGGAAAGGGTGACCAGAAAGCAGGCACTTTTTGAAGGTTCTGCCCTCAGTCACCAGCCATCTCCCTGCCAGAGTTACCGAAGGCTGCTTCAGATGGAACACAAACTTACAGCGTTCAGGACCACTGCTTTTCCCACATTTCTTGACCAGAAGTTTTTCCTCCTCTGCAAAAGGAATCATTGCTAAGAGAATACAAAATACAGGGATTTGGGCCCAGGTAGACTCCCGACAAGTGATGGCCACATCACCAGGGGAGTTCAGGTCCCCATCCTCCCTCCCACTCAAGCAGGGCAGCGGGAACCCTCAACTCCTCCTTGTCATGTCACCCTGTATCTGGAATGTCTCTTTTCCTACCTTCACTTTCAGGAGGCCAGATATAGTGTTTGGCTTTCTCTAATCATAAGGGAGAGGCAGCATTTTCTCTTGGAGTTATTGTCCATTTAAAATTTTTGTGGAATTAGCCCTTTTCCTTATTCTAACAGCTCCCTGACCTGCTCTTTCTCCCTGTCTCCACTCCTGCTAACCATTATTTTCCCCTGAAGCCCTTACCTGCACCAAAATGGCCAGAAAGCTAGGAATCAGGAAAAGAGGCTGGGAGTGGAAAGTGGAACATCATCTCTCTTCTATGTACTTTTATGTTCCAATTTGTAAATTTAAAATGCTTTGTTTTTAAATTACAGAAATACAATATTTACATTTTGTGGAGGAAGAGAATGGGTATTTATTCTAAAATTTCTCTTTTCATTGGAGTATCTTGTTATTTGGCTAAATTAGCATGTATCAAATAGAAAATATTTTCCATCATAAACAAAGAAAAGAGCAAATTTTTAAAACATGAAAAAAAATTTTAAACATGCTAATTGTTCACAATCTTTAAGACACACTCTTTGGGGAGAAAAGTAACTTAAAATAAAAAATAAGATTAAATACTAAATAGTAAATCCTTCATAACTTGGTCATAATTATATTTTTCATTTAGGGAATGCTTCTAGTGACATTTCCCAAATAGCTTTTAAAAAACAGGCTAATTAGTTTAAAAATGGTAAACCTAAATTTTTCTAAAACAAATCAACATTTTACATGTTCAGCAAATGAATCCTGTAGAGCCTAGTAAGTATCTTATTTTTGTCTTGTTTTAGAAAAATGATCTATCTTTTCTACATTTGGGCTTCTTTTAATCTTCATAAATACTAATTAGTTCAGTTATGTTCTGTTAGAGGGATGCAGCCTGCTCTGGCCTCTCTACCTTTAGGAAACTCAGGAGGGGCCTAGCCCTGCAACAGAATTGCTGCCTGCCGCTCCATCCCCACCCTGGTGGCCCATCTGCTAGGCTTAGGCCAGTTTTCAAGGAACTCTTTCTTACCCACCGACCATATTAATTAACCTAGACCAGATGTTCTCAACCAGGGAAGTTTGTGGACCTCCTGAAAATCAATGCAAATTTGTGCGGGTTTGGGGTTAGTGGGGTACATGCATTTTTGTGGGAAGAGTGTTTGTACCTTAGGAACTTGAGAAAGCCTGATACATGAGCAGGGCAACGTTGTGAGGACCTGAAGCTATGAAGTAAAGACGAGACAAAGGAGGGGGCTATGACAGGAAAGAAGAGTCTGAGACAGCAGCTGAGCCAAGTTAATGGCAGAACACTGCAATGCTCAGGTCCTGGCTCCTAGAGGTCCATTCAAAACTGGCTGTCAGTTTTTAGAGTCCCTTAAGATCCTAGTCTTTTGGTGACTGAAAAAAAGCAGCACAACCTAAAAGTTGAGAATTATGTTTTATTCAGTGAAATTGCGAAGGACTTAACCCTGGAAGAAAGCCTCTCAGATTGCTCTGAGGGACTGCTAAGAAGAGTTAAGGGAGGAGCCAGGATATACAGGAGTTTTTGCAACAGAAACCTGGTAGTCAGAACATCAAAAGATTACTGTTAATTGGAGAAAAACTGGACATCTCAAGTTAATGAATTTGGTGCTTTTCTCTATATGGGAAGATGCAAGAATCTGGGCTCATTTAAATTATTCCTTTAATATGCACCTGAACTATCTAGGGTCATTGTCCTGCTTTTCTCCATCCTGAGTCTCTTCAGGGTACGCCTTCAGGGCAGCTGCAGTGGCTGTTGGCTTGATGGCCACAGCATCCTTTGTTTACTGGTGTGGCAGGTGATATGCTTCATCCACATCTTCTTTACTGTGTCATCAGTTTTCACATACATTTCCATAAATGGAGCCTACCTAGCTGAGCTGGCCTAAGTCTCTATTCCTTACAACCAATGAGATGAATTGAAACAATAGGTAATCTTTGGGAGGAGGGTACAGAACAGTGGTAGAGTGTCTGCTTAGCATCGCACAAGGGCCTGCAAGATAACCCATCAAAAAATAATAATTTTTTTAAAATAAAAAATAGTAATAAGTAAAATAATAAATACATAAATGAATAACCTAATTACCTCCCCCCAAAATATTTTTAAAATCTGTAATAAAATGTTTCTTACAAAAATTAACAAAATAACAGTAGTTATCACTGCCTTAAAACTGGTGAAAAGACATCAATAGACTATTGACCAAAGATGACATCTATGTGGAGAATAAGTTATTCAGCTTCACTAGTATTCAGAATATACAAATTAAAACTTCAAGATACTCTTATTCCCCTGTCAAATTGGGGAATTTTTTTTAAAAAATCATACCTGCAATTTTATATGAGAACATTCGCATGGACTGTAAGTACACATTGTAAGTCTGTTAATTTATCTTGAAGGCCCATTTGGGAATACACATTAAAAAAATCATAAGATTTTTCAGACTTTTAGAAATATTTTGTTAGGAAATAATTATGTTGTGTGCAAAGATTTTAGTGATGGCTGGGTTTATGATAGCAAAAACAAAGAGGCAACTTAACATTAAACAACAGGGAATTGACTAAATAAATTATTGTTAATTTTAACATGATGTATAATAGTTAATAGCATGGAAATATTTACATTACATTGTTAGCTAGAAACTATAAATAATACAATGACCCAGTGTAGTAAATATATATAATCTCTTCCATCCCAGTTATAAGCAGGGTGGCAGGAACTGGAATTCCATTCTCTTCCACCCTGAATCTGGGACACCTATATTTCAATTTTAAAATTGTATATATTTACATACAGTCGTCCCTCTGTTGCCGGTGGATGCAACCAGTATTCCAGGTTCTTGTCCTGTCCTAGAAAGAATTCAGAGACAAGATGTAGTGGTTAAGAAAAATAAAGTGAGGATTTATTAAAGGAAGGATAATACACTCTAAAGAGGAGAGTGGGCAGGCTCAGGTGGGCGGCTGCCCTGTGTTTCCGTAGCAAGCTAGTTACATAGGGTGTAAAAATGAATGGGTGGAATATTCACTGGGGAGGGAAGGGCCTGGGTTGTATTCCCTGATTATCATCCCAACTCCACCTTCCCAAAGGGAGGAAGGATTTTTGTCCTTATTTAGTCTGGATCGGAAGTGTCATGGCATCGGTGCATGATGGGTACATCTGAATTGCAAGGCTAATTTTATTGAAATGAGGGCATAATGAGCAAAAGGTTACATCAGACACTGGAAGTTCCTGCCTTTTCTCATCTTTCTTTGTTGGTCTCCAAGCCACTCATCACCCCAAAAGGTGTGACCCCTTATCATCCCAAAGTTTCCTGCTTTTCCCTCTCTGCCCAGGGACTCCTGGTGCCCACATGACATATGGTTTTCTGTGTTTGGCTTGTGCCCCTCCTTTCTGCCCAATTCCTGCCATTTGGTCTGTGCCCCGTTTCTCTGCTCATATCTAGCTATCTGCCTGCTCTAACACCTCCATATCCTCAGGGGGATTGGTTCCAGGATCCCTCACTGATACCAAAATCTTCAGATGCTCAAGTCCCTTACATAAAATGGTGTAGCATTTTCATATAACCTTTCACACATCCTCCTGTATACTTTAAATAATCTCTAGATTACTTACAATACTTAATACAATGTACATGCTGTAGACCTTATGTAAATGGTTGCCAGCACACCCTCAGAAAAGTCAAGTTTTGTTTTTTAGAAATTTCTGGAATTAGTTTTTTTGAATACTTTTGGTCCACAGTTGGGTGAATCTGCCAATGTGAAATCCATGGATATGGAAGGCTGACTGTATGTGCTCTCTCTCTCTCTCTATATATATATATATATACACATATATATGTATTTGTATTACATATGGGTGACAACAGTGAGTAAAATGGGTTATCTTAAAATGTGTATTTCATTGTTCTGTGTATGTAATTCAAGTGAACTGCAGAAAATTTTGAAAATATTATAGACATGAAAATTTTTAGAAACCCAAACTCCCATAAAACATCTAGGTACTTATAAGTTTAAATACTTTTATATGATTTTCCCCCACTAACATTACAGCTTATGTTAATATGCTGTAAACTAGAGATCTAAATATGTCAGAGGTAAATTTGACTAGGTGGGATTTCACTTTATATGCTGACTTTAGAATATAGCCCCCACTTAAGATGTAACTCCACAGCACTAACACATCCAATCAGGAATGATAATTGAGAAGAAAGGTCTGAAAGACACATATATATGTAGGTTGACGACACCTAGAAAGTGCCTAATTAGTATCTGTTGAATGAACAAATGGATGAAATGTATGTTTGAGAGTCATGAAATAAATGAAGTTGATTGTAGATTTTGAGGATTTTCTTTCCTTCTATATGTATTTTTAATTATAACTAGGATAATTTGCACAGTGTTTATAACCTGCTTTTAAATAGTAATCACTGCCTTTATTTGCAAAAGCAAAACATTTTCACTGAAAAAACGTCAAGGAACTGTAGATAAATGTCATTTGTCAAGCAAAGCCAGAAATACAATCCTTTCTTGTTTTATATATATATATAGCGTTGAATTGATAACTATTTTATAATATGCTTAAAATATCATATTATTGCCAACAATATTACTTTTCCTAGCAAGAAATTTTCCTAGAAGAAAAGATCTCTCATTGGCTAAAATTTGGAAAGAATTACCTCCTGTCCCATGTATGATTAGTACTACAGATTGACTCAAACTTGGATTGGAAGGAGGCATTGTCAGAGCATGGGGAGGAGAGCCTTGTTTTAATGGATACTAGTCACTAACGGGGCAAGGGAAGCAAATGTGAGGTATTCAACCACAAGGACCCCATACCTCCAACAGGAAGTCGAGGCCTTGAATCAATCCTGCTCAGCTACAGAGAAATATATATGTGAAATATGTGTCATAAAAAAAGATCATACAGTTTGCAGACTATTCTTTATTGTAGAAGTTATGCATACCCACTGAGAAAATTTGGAAGAATCTATAAAGAAGTATATAAAAGAATATATAAATCAACCATAAATGCACCAAACACCCAATCATACCTACTTTTAATATTTGGATGTATAAATATAAATATCTACTCATATATATTATTTTTAATGGGACCTTCTGCAGGTTACCATTTGTAACTTGCTTTTTTCATCTACCAATATATTATAAAAACACTTTCATTTCAATAAACATATGAATATCTTTTATTTGTCAGCTATTTTATTTCTCCTGCATATTTTCAAAGTTTTAGTTCAATCATTTTTTCTGAATGTTATTAATTAAAGATAAATTTTAAATACATTAATGCAACATTTAGAAAGTAAAAGTTCTCTTTATATTGAATACTCATTTCAAATACAACCTATGGGAATAGTTTAGTATATAATCATTCAAATTTCTAATAGGATAGAGAAGTACAGTCAGATGCTACAATAACTTGACACTGGAGATAACATGTTTGGTGATGGGCATGGGGAGAGGGGAAAACGTAAGGATGATGTTTAAGCTCGGGTGCTGAGTAAACAACTGTTATGAGGTGGCATCGAAACACAGCTGAGTCTCCAATGGATTTGGGTTGTGCAGTGAGCTAACCAAATAGGCTCACATCAGTAATTCCATTCATCTCTCAATAATACAACCCAGAATTTTACAGGAATGAGTTTTGTAGATCGTATTAATCACGCTATGGTAGAATTTCATTATATACTATGTTTTAAATACACAAAAATAAATATATGTATGCTGTGACAAAAATGTACTACCACATGTGTTAACTGTCAATTTGCCTTCTTTCTTAACAATATATGTTGGACATTTTTTCATCTGAGTAAATATAACTCCACATTAGTATTTTCTCATCACTGCATAGTATTGCATTATTCAATGCTCAAATCTTTCTTAAACCAATCCCCTTTTAAGAATATTTAGTTTTTTCTTTTTTTAAAAAAAAATATCTATTACCACAACTACTACAATGACCATATTTAGCATGGGAGTATTTCTGTATGATAAATCACTAGAAGAGAAATTGATGTGTTCAAAAGCATGTATATTTTAAGGTTTGATACTGCCAAAGCGACCTCCAGAAATGCAGTATTTTACTCTATTTTTTATTATTTTTTTGCATCTTGCTTGTAATTTTATTTTTTAATTGAGGTGTAAATGACATATAACCCATTGCACTAGTTTCAGGTGTACAACAGTGATTCAACATTTGTCTATACTGTGAAATGATCACCACAAAAAGTCTAGTTCACATTTGTATACTATTTTACATTCTCAAAGTGCATGTGAATGCCTGTTTTCCATACCCTCACCAACTCTGAGTATCATCAGTATTTTTCATCTTTTCTAATTGTATAGGTGGAAAATTAACTCTCACTTCTGTTCTCAGTAGATCTCATTTTGAGGGGGGAAGGTATAGCTCAAGTGGTAGAGCACTTAGCATGCATAAGGTCCTGGGCTCAATCCCCAGTAGCTCCTTTAAGAATAAATAAATAAATAAACCTAATTACCTCCCCCCACCAAAAAAAATTTTTCAAAAGAAATAAAAAAACAGATCTTACTTTAATTCTATGATATTGTTGTTACAGAATTAAATTAACTTGTTCCTCATTGTAAGACATTTAATTTCCTTCTTAATTGTTCCTATTATAAAGAATTGTGTTGAATATCCTAACAGTCATTTTCCACTTCTAAATGGTACATACCATTGGTGCACTTTGAATTGTTTTAACAGAATTACAAAGTTTACTTTCTCTAACATGTAGCAAAATCATCTGGGAGAATCGTTGGTTTATGAGAAAATGTGTGCACACATGTGTGAATTGTAGGTGCAATGTGTACATGCTTGGCTGCACATCTGCTATTTCCTAGAACAATTCTCTTTCCTTCATTGCTGCTTTTCACCTGTGGCTTCTCTTTGTATATTTAGGTCCTAGTCAAAGAACTGATGCCAGGAATTCAGGTCTACAAATAAACCGTGTGGTCGTAAATCATTGTAACTACTGTTAAATATTTTCTCAGGGTGAATACCCAAGAATGGATTTACAAGCTCAAAAGGGAATGCATATTTTAAATACTTTGCAGTTGCCTAAGTACTATCCAGAAAGGTTGACCAATTCACATTCCATAACCTGGAAACAAGTGAGAAAGTCCTTGGGGGTAGCGCAGAGCATGTCAAAAAGTGTTTGCCCTGAACCTGCTTTCAGACAATAGCCACGTCAATAGACATAAACACCAGTAAGGAGGAGCAAGTGGACTTGACCCACCAGGGCAACAGGAGACAGGCCAGGTAATGGTAAGGAAGACACAGGGCCTAGTGTCAGTCAGACTGGTCTCCTCTTTCCTTCCCACCCTCCATCTAGGTCCTGCCCACCTTCTGAAGCCCAAGTCAAGGTCTTTTACTTCCATGAGGCTTCCTCTGATTACATCAGGCTAACTGGCGTTTGCCTCCTCTGAGCTCCCGTTGGCCTGGCAGTCCACCCTTTCCTTTAGCTCTTTCTCCAGATGGCCTCATGTGAAAGGGGCCCTTCCTCTCCAGCTAGATCATCTATTCCAATCCTAGGGTAATCCCACAGGGGATGTGGCTCACTCTCAGGAGGATAGACCTGGAGAAGAGGCAGGAGCAAGCCTTGGATTGGGGTCCCAGGTTCTTTGCGCAGGGTGTTCTAGGGTCCTGGGAGTCCAGAATGTGGTGCAGAAGGATGGAAGTGAAAGTTCCAAGTCAGCACATCTTCTTGCCTCACTGACCCCTCAGTACCTGGGGAGAGAGCATCCAGAGGACCAAACACTGACCCTTCTAAAAGTGGGACCTTGGGTGGAGGACTTTTCTGCTCAGATCTAAGGAGATAATGTCTTTGTGCATGGTGCTTAAACCCTCTGTTTAGCTTTTTTTCATATATAAAATGGATATGACAATACCTTCCTTGCAGTTGTTGTTGGTAGTATACAATCAGATAATGGCAGCAGAGCACCTCTCCCTTTTCAGGACCTTCTAAGCATTTCTGGAACCCTTTCCATTAAGCTGGAGAAAAGCAACTGCTATTCAGGATGCTTCAACCTTTTTAAGGACAATGTATTCAAATGTTTTACTAATCACATGCTTCTTTCTATGGTCCTGAGAGCTGGCCCGAGCTCTCCTGTTTTAGAGGTAAAGCCAGGACAGGGAGAGCAACTTACTAAGTGTCCCAGAGTCAGTTCTAGGTCGGGCACTGGGACTAACACCACCTCCTGTCTTTCACACCAGTGTTCTGTCCAGCAGACCCAAATCATTATATCTTGGGTTTTCTGGTGCTCAGATACACATGCTTCCCAGAAGATAGAACACGGTGATAGAAGAGCAAGTGAAATAAAACAACATGGGGTGAGAGTTTTTTTCCTTTCCACATAATCCATTGAGCTCTTTATTCTGCCTCACAAAGGGGCACCAAAACTTATACAAAACAAAAATAAATGTTTATGCCTCTTCCTGTTATTTTTCAAATCTTAACCCTGAGAACTATGTGGTTTTTATTGGCAAATTTGTGACTTTTGTCAAAGACTGAGGGGAAGTTGAAAGGTAGCCAATGTCTGTTGAAAACTTTATATGATCTGAGTGCTTTGAACCAAGTGTTATCCAGAATTCCCAACAGATATGGTGGGGAGCAGGAGAATGGTGGGAGGAGGGTGGTATAGCTCAGTGGTAGAGTGTGTGCTTAGCATGCATGAGGTCTTCAGTTCAATCCCCAGTAACTCCATTAAAAAAAAAAAAAAGAATTCCCAACAGTCAATTCTATGAGGGGTTCGTTATTAGTCCCCTGTCCCAGATGAGGAAACTGGCTCACAGTGTGTACCAGACAACTGAGGATGCTGCAGGCAGCACAGCTTCCTGGCAAATACCACCACCAATACTCTGGCATCAAACATTACTTAGTTTCATTTTGAATCCTTTTCCCCAAATGAAATCCTAATATAATAAGAGCTTACATTTTTAAAGCACTTACCATATGCCAGGCACTATTCTCAGGACTGTACACCTACTAACTCATTTAACTAATTTTATTTTTTTCTTTTCCGACTATAAAAAGATGTAAGTTCGTTAAACAGAAAACCACAGGCCCAAAACCCAATCTCTGGTGCTAAAGCCTGTGATACCAAACCTAGACTTAATACCTGACCTAACTGCAGTTTCAGCCTCTCCCAGAAATGTAATCTTAAATCAACCAGTCTGGAATTTTCTGGTCAAGCAACAGTAATCTGTCACGTAGGCCCTCTCCATCCCCTAGAGGAAGAAGCAATCTGTATGATAAAACCCTTGCTGATCCCTTCCTCCCCATCCCCCCGCAAAAGGTGTTCTAACATAAAAATAATCCTTTCTTTTATTTCGCTAATAGCTCCCTTGCCCCACTCTCCTAACCTTTCATTTTGCACAGCCCCTGGGAACACCCTTCTAGCTGCTAGATGGATGGGATGCTGCGGGAATTGTCGAATAAAGCCAATTAGAGCTTCACATTTACTCAGTTGAAATTTGTTACTGTTTAAAAATACAAAATACATAAAAGTATTAAGTATAAAATCTAAAACTACATAAAAAAAAATCTTACTCTTGTCCCAGGCTCGTTTTCTTTTTTTTTTTTAACAACCTGCTGCCAAATCAACCCTGTTCCACAACAAGCAAGGACCAGATTGCAGATGAAATGGAGGCTGGGGGAGGGGCGATGGATGTAGGTTGAAGTTCTCAGTCCTGGGAGCGGAAGGCAGGAAAAGACAATTCTTGAAAGAAGTAAGAAAGTTTAGCTCCAGAAAAAGATGCAGCCCCTCTCTAGTAATCGGAGAAAGGCAAATAAAAATTTTCCCTCTGGGATAGGCAAAAAAGACGGACAGGGCCAAATGAATAAGGGGGGAGGGGGCAGAGGGCCGGCCCACTTCTGCCGCGCTTTTGGTGGGAGTGGAAATTGAGGACCCGAGCTCACTGGTGACGTAGGTCTCACGTGACCAGGAGTCGACGTGTGCAGAAGTCCTGCTAGTCTGGTCCTGATTCCCGTCTGGGTACCAGCTTCCTTCAACAGCGTAGACGGCGGGGCCCGCGGCTAGGGGAAGGAGAAGGAGTCAGTTTGCTGGAATTTTGAAGGTTGGTGGCAAAATAGCTGCTGCCCAGGGATTTCTAGGGTGGGGGTGGCCAAGAGCAGATACTTGAGGGAGTCCTGGTCTAGTCCATCTCTCCACTTCCCACCTCCAGATCTGCCGGGAATGATAACCCTTGGGAAACGGACTAGGGGGGGTCTCGGGAAAAGGACAAGGACACCTGGGATAGTTTAAAAATAATCATCCTCCGCCACCTCAGACCAATTTCCTAACACCTCCCCTCCCTCCAGCCCCCCACCTCTGTCTTAAAGATAGTTTGGAAATAATCTGCTTTTCCTACTCCCTGTCTGATGGAAAATTCGAGCTATCTGGCATTGTGGAGAGAGGGAGAAATGGGGGAAGAAGAAGGTGGGAAAGTTACCAAAGCCGAGAACCTTAATGGAGAAAAAAGTGTGGGGTGCTGGTCGGCCCACCAAGCGCTCGCCCCACCCCATCCCACTCCTCCTCTCCCTTCCCCCTCCCATTTCCCGTTTGTCCGCAGGTCTGCAGGTCTGTTGTTCATAGCAGTACGCAAGGCTAGAAAAGGCAAGGAAGAAAGTGACCGGATCAGTACAGGTAGGTGAGGGAAATATTAAAAAGACCCCCAGGGTGGAGGTGGGCGAGGGAGGGACTGGGGTTGTCGGCCCCACTGCGCCTCCCCCTTAACCCCTTCTCCCAGCCTACTCTGTCTAGGAAGCTCTTGTGTTATGCCTAGTGCGGGAGAAATGGTTGAGGAGGGCCTTGGAAAAGGCTGGTGGGAGGGACAAGAGAGAGGTGAGGAGGTGGAAAGTGAAGGTAAGAGCGGCAGGCTCAGTGAATCCCTGATGGCTGATTGAGTTTCCCAGATGGAAAATATTTGATGATACCTCTGAATCAATAAAAGCAAATACTGAGACCTATGTCTGGAGCACTGTTCCATTCACCAAACCTTTGACTTAACGTCTCCTTCTTGTTCCCTAGAAATAATTGTTTTCAAAGAGGAATAAGCGGAGAAACAGTAAGGAAGAGGGAAAGGAAGAAAGGAAGAGAGGCAGACAAGATGAAACCCTGTCAAAAAATGGAAGGAAAACCAGAAGATGAGAGTGAACCAAAGCTTGAGGAAGAGCCAAAGCCTGAGGAAAAGCCAGAGGAGGAGGAAAAAACAGAAGGAACTTTTAGAGAAAGGCTGATTCAGTCTCTACAGGAATTTAAAGAAGATATACACAACAGGCATTTAAGCAAGGAAGATATGTTTAGAGAAGTGAATGAAATAGATGAGATAAGGAGAGTAAGAAACAAACTTATCGTGATGCGTTGGAAGGTTAATCGAAACCATCCTTACCCCTATTTAATGTAGTTTACCTTGATTTTTCTTTTTTCTGATGTTAACATTGCTTTTGATTTGCGTCCTCTTGATTTACCTTTGGCCATCTTTCTACTTTTAACTTGTTGCTAATAGTGGCTTTAGATGCGTCTCATTGTTTATTGTATTTCAAACCAATCTACAAATCTCTGCCTTTTCATAGGAGAAATCTACTCACTTGTACAAAAAGAGGTTGCTGAATAGATATAAAATGAAAAAAAGATTACTAAGTAATATGTGAATATCATATTTTTGAAAGGGGAGAGTACATTTGTATATTACATATATGCACAGAAGAACATGTGAAGGATGAAAGACAAAAAGTACAATCAGTGGTAGGATTATGAGTGATTTTTTAATTCAGCTTATTTGTATTTTTCCTTATTCCTAGAATGTACACACGTTATTGTTAGAAATAATAAAAATTTTATAACAAAAAAGAAGTAACCAACAGCACTTAGTGTATTTCTAAAGGCATTGGGACACATAGTATTTATTGGCAGAATTTGAGAAGCAAATGTAAATTCAAATTACCACCAGACCACTTAGCTAGAAGAATAAATTTTACATCTTCTCTCATCTGTAAAATAGAGATAATGATCTCTTAAGGATCTTGTGGGGACCAAATAAAGCAATGGGTGTGAGCTCTATTTGACAGCTTTTGTCCCCATCTGCCCATGCAGGATCCCAACTCCCAAGAGGTTTTAGATACTTTGGAGGCTGGAGAAAGTAGTTCTCACCTGTGCTTAAGAACAAATTCAGGCAACTTTTAGGTGGGTACCACCCTTGTGTTTTCTCTCCTGCTGTGCCTGCCCAACCCTCCATCCTCTTCCCCTTAATATAACCATGTATATTGGGTATATATGTCCCTCCATCCAGGTCCTGTACCTCTCAGGCACCTAACATTGCTGATATGCTAGAAATCTCTAATGAAGCTCAACATGTTTCTTTTGGGCCCCCCTACAATGGGCTGACCGCCCCCCTACCAGACTGACCTCTACAGAAGTGGGGAAAATGCCCATCTCTTCAATTTAGGCTATGCAGGGCCACTTGGGCCATGATATCTTATAGATACTTTAGCAACTTTGGGATTTTAATCAGAGATCCATTCTTCCCCTTAAGACTCAGACACAGTGGGTCTGTTTGGGGGTTGGATCAGAAGACAAGTCTGAGTAACAGACACTATGCTTTAGTCAGAATTGATTCTCTGAGTCTAAAGATTGGTTTTACCTTCTGTCTCTTATTTCCTTAGGGTGAGTGATCTCCCAAAAGACTGGTGGCAGGCCCTCCTCACCAGTTCAAAAGATACCCCTAGACTGTAAATTTTAAAGGGAGTTTCAAGTCAGATTTGGGAGATATATCCATTCTTACCTGGAAACATGGAAGTGCTGTGTAAGACTTACTGTTCATCTATATTTATATCCAAATCTTCATAACTATGTATGTTTCTGTATGTGTATATGTGGCCGACAGCTGTGCCAGTTGTGTCTTATTTTTCCTCTGTGATGCTCTTTTTGGGACAATCTCCAGACTATTCAGGGTTATGGCAGCCTGATGGATGCTGGTCAGGCTGGATTCTGGCTGAAGCGAGATGAGGGTCCAGAGACTCCCTGTGCCAGTTTTATGGGACGGGATGAGTCCAGCCCCCTGGCCATCTGAGGCGTGGAGCTGGGGCAGGACGTGGAAGGTCTCCCATCCCAGGCACACCTCTCTTCAGGGTGGTCTGACTTTGTCGTCTCTGCTCCAGCCTGCAGCAGACACCAGACTCTTCTAGGCTGATGGCTGGACTGTCCTGGCCATACATACCTGGAGGACAATGACTGTCCCATTGCGGGTCAGAGCACTAGACTCCCTTTCCTCCTTTTTTCCTTCACAAAAGGACTTGATGGGAACTTTTAAAAGGGAAGAATATAAGACTTCAAAATTCACTAACTAAAAATATTGGTTGTGATACTCTTTGTCCCAGCCACGACTACTCTGGATGTAATCAGGTAACTTGGGAATAAAGTAGAAGGGCCTGGTGGTAAGTGGAGATGATTTTAGATAGTCCACAAATATTTTAAGTTGTAATACCCATGTGTTTATTTTAATATGTGTTAAATGAATACTCTCTTTAACACAAAAGATGATAGTTTAGATTTAAGGTGGTGTTATAAAGTTTCTTTTTCAAAAAAGTACCCATATTTCCTTTTCAAAAAGTATTCAAATTTAATGAGTCAGTTGGAAGACAAACATGAAGTAGAATATAATATTTATAGCAAAGGTGGTACATAGTGATATGGCAGAAATCATTCTAGTGGGAAACATTGCCCTAGCATAATTGATCTAGGGATAATGTCATGAAACACCTGTCATACAGTCTGAGATTTTACCCTACTTACAAATTAACAAGTTAACCTGCTACTGTTAAACTCATGCTATGGCAGGAGACATCAGAATCCTGGGTCAGAAACGAAGGACATTATTACTCATGGCAAAAGCAGTAACCACAACTTCATATTGGTTTGTACAGTTCCTCATGATCCTTAAGTCCCATAGGGTGACACAGCCCACTATGGGTGTGTTATATCCAGTGTACTGTATTCTAGGGAAGATACTCTGAGTTTGGAGAATTCACTCATGAGCAGAAGCAAGCCTGCTCTGTGTCCAGGAAAAGACGTTACCTCATCCCTCAAAGTTGCTTGCTGCAGACACAGCCCTCAGAAATGGCCTGTCTATGTGAAGAGTGGTCAGGGCCCTACCTTCTTGGTATACCCAGAAAGAATGTGCAGGGATGCTCAGAGCCCAAGGTAGATTGCCTCTCCCAGTAGTAACAGTTTTTTTCCGGGCAATAAATCTTAATGTGCATGGCAAGCCTTTCCTAACATCACAAATTTTGATTTTATAATTAAAATTTAAATAAAGTTGATAATGCATTATACTGTAGAGTGTAAATGGAATTTGTAACTCTGTCTAGTTTTTACTTAAATACATAAAATTTGGAAGGGGGGAAGGATATAGCTCAAGAGGCAGAGTGCATGCTTAGCATGCACAAAGTTCTGGGTTCAATCCCCAGTGCCTCCTCTAAAAATAAATAAATAAACCTAATCACCCCCCCAAACTAAATACATAGGATTTTGAATGAATCCTAATTAACTGAATGAAAAGAACATCAACTAAGAACATAAAAGTAAATAATCTATGAGGAACTTTGAAGTTACAGTAAGACATAGCTACCATGACACACAAAGTTAAAGAAGTAGAGGAGCAAAACCAGTGGATTTATCAGGATGCTAAGGACAGGAGTAATCTTATGTAAAATTTTTCACTGAGAAACTGCCAGGAGTGTGTGCACGTTTGAAAGTCAGCCCCAGATCCCATACACGTGTAATCACCACTGCCTCTATAAAAGGAAAAGGCAAAAGCTAAGAGAAAGGCTGGTCTGTTGCCTCTATAAGGACAGTTCAAGGTAGAGTAAGGGTTGTGGGAGGGGGGCTTTTCACATATAATGGTATCCAAAAGCAATTATTTGATATTATGACACCAGCGTTTTGTAAGAGCCATTGCAAAAAAAGCTGCATCATTTTCCGGATAATTTAATTGGGTATGGAGCATCTTTTCATGTGCTTATTGGCCATTTGTACATCTTACTTTGAGAAATGTCTATTCAAATATTTTGCCTAAACAATCCCTTAATATTTTCACTACAGTGTAGGTAAAAAATCTGTTTAAAAGAATGAGGTAGATCCATATGTACTACATATTCATCAGTAAAAGAAAAATGAAGGACAGTATTACACACACACACACACACACACACACACAAATATTAAGATGAAGCCCTTTAGCTCACAAAGGGGAGGGATTGTGTCTTTTAAAGTGACATTTTGATATCTGATGAGGCTTCCTGCCATCTGGTTGTTTAAGAAATAATTATTTTTTTAAAAAATTCTCCTAATACGTAATTTTATTATCCTTGAATTGCAACTGTCAAAAAAGTTTCTTGGACTTATGCAGAGCCCTTCTTCCCTTCCATGAGATCTGAGTCTTTTTCCAGATGTTATGTCATTAACCTACTATTTAATTGAAAAGGAAGTAAGGCTTAGAGAGATTAAGTGTCTTGGCCAAGGTCACCCATCTATTAAATGGCATGCCTGCCTAAGGTCAAAGCCCCTTGCTTCTAATCTCTGCTCTGCAACAGTTGGTATATAATAAATAGTAACAACAACAACCAACAACCATTTGTGCTAAATGGACTCCTATCAATTCCTTAAAGCTCCATGCCCTTTCAAGTCCTGATCTTTGTTCCCACAGTTTTCCCTGCCTGAAACATTCTCTTAACCACTCCTTACCCACGTAGCCTAGATAACTTCTACTCATTTATCCCAGAATTAATGTTACTTCTTTTTTTAAAAATAGCTTTTTTGAGATATAATTCACCTACCATACAATTTACCCACCTAAAGTGTTCCATTCAGTGGTTTTTAGTTTATTCACAGTTATGTGCAACTATCACCACAGTCAATTTTAGAACATTTTCAAGTCAAAAAGAAACACCATACATTAGCTATGACCCCTCCCCCATGCCTCTATCCCTCCAGCCCTAAGTAAATACTAATCTACTTTCTGTCTCTACAGATTTCCTTATCTGTAACATTTCGTAAGAATGTGCTCATATAAAATGTGGTCTTTTGTGACTACCTTCTTAGCATATGTTTTCAAGGTTCAACCATTGTGTAGCATGTATTTCTTCATTTCCTTTTATGGCTGAACGATATTCTATTGTATGGATATGCTGCATTTTGTTTATCCATTAATCCATTGATGGATATTTGGGCTGTTTTCATCTTTTGCTTATTATGAATAATGCTACTATGAACATTTGTGTACAGGTTTTGTGAGGGCATATGTTCTTATTTCTCTTAGGTAGATATCTAGGAATTGAATTGCTGGGTCACAGGGTAACTCTATGCTTAATTGTTTCAGGAACTACTATACTGTTTTCTAAACTGACTGACTTTTATACCTTCCCACCAGCAGGGTATAAGTTTTCCAATTTCCCCATATTCTTGACAACACTTTTTATTCTCTGACTTTTTGACTGTAGCCATATTAAGAGGGGTGAAGTGATATTGTGGTTTTGATTTGCATTTCTCTGATGGTTGATACTGAGCATCTCTTCATATGCTTAATGGCCACTTGTATATTTTACTTGGAGAAACGTCTATTCAAATCCTTTGCCCATTTTTTAGTTAGGATATTTGCCTTTTTATTATTGAGTTGTTAGATTTTTTATATATTATGGATACAAGTCTCTAATGAGATACATGATTTGTACATATTTTGTCCCATTCTGTAGGTTATCTTTTCACTTTTCTGACAGTATACTTTGACATCCAAATCATTTTAGTTTTGATGAAGTTCAATGTATTTTTTCTTTTGCTGCTCATGATTTTGGCATCATGTCTACGACTCTTTTGCCATATCCAAAGTCATGAAGATTTTATCCCTGTTTTTTCCTCTAAGAGTTGTATCATTTTAGCTCTTAGATTTAGGTCTCTGATCTCTTTCCAGTTAATTTTTTTGTATATGGTGTGAGGTAAATGTCTCATTTCATTAGTTTACAAGTGGCTGTCTAGTTGTTCCAGAACTACATGTGAAAGGACTACTTTTTTCCCCATTGAATGGTCTTGGCACCTTTGTGGAAATCAGCTGACACATGGTTTTATTTCTGAACTCTCAATTCAGTCCTATTGACCTATATGTCTATCATGTGCCAGTATCATACTTTCTTGATTGCCATTGCTTTGAAGCAATTTTTAAATCAGGAAATATGAGTCCTCCTACATTATTCTTTTCAAAGATCGTTTTGGCTATTTAGGGTCCCTTGCAATGCACACAAATTTTATTTACATCCCCACCCTCACATATGAATTTTAGAATCAGCTTATCAATTTCTACAAAGAAATCAGCCAAGATTCTGAAAGGGATTGCACTGAATCTGTAGATCAATTTGGGAAGTATTGCCATTTTAACAACGTTAAAATTTTCAGTTCATACACATGGGATCTTTCTCCCATTTAATTGCATCTTCTTTCATTTCTTTCAATAATGGTTTGCAGTTTTCAGAGTATAAGTTTTGTACTTCCGTTATAAAATTTATTTCTAAACATTTTGTTCTTTTTGATACTATTATAAATAGAATTGTTTTTTAATTTCTTTTTCAGATTGTTCATTGCAAGTGTAGAGAAATACAACTGATATTTGTATATTGATCTTGTATCCTGCAACCATGCTGAAGTTGTTTGTTAGTTCTATTAGTTTATCAGTGGATTCCATAAGACTTCCTATATATAAGATCAAATCATCTGTAGAGATAGTTCTACTTATTATTTTCTGATATGGATGCCTTTTATTTCTTTTCCTAGCCTAATTGTCCTGGCTAGAGCATCCAGTGTAATGTTGAATAAAAATGGTGAGCGCACACATCTTTGTCTTGTTCCTGTTACTAGGGGCAAAGCATCCAGTGTTTTAACATTAAGTATAATGTCAGCTGAGGGTTTTTTGTAATACCTTTTATTACACTGAGGAGTTCCTGGTTTGGGGATGTTAAAGCAACCTTGCATTCTGGGATGAATCCCACTTGGTCATGATGTATAATTGTTTTTTATATGTTGCTAGATTTGTTTTCTTAGTATTTTATTGGGGATTTTTGCAACCATATTCATAAGAGATACTGGTCTTTTTTTTTTCTTATATCTTTGTCTGGTTTTGGTATCAGGACAATACTGGTCTCATAAAATAAGAGGAGAAGTGTTCTGTCCTTTTCTATTTTTTTGGAAGAATTCTTGAAGGATTCTTGAAATATTTGATAGAATTCAGCAGTAAAGCTATGTGGCCTAGAGTTTTCTTTCTAGGTAGTTATAGGTCTATTCAGATTGTTTATTTCTGAGATGGTATTGATAGTTTATGTTTTTCTAGGAATTTGTCCATTTCATCTGTTATCTAATATAATGGCATGCAATATTTCATGCTATTTCATTTATAATCCTTTTTCATATCCATAAGGTCAGTTATATTGGCCCCTCTTTCATTTCTGATTCTAGTAACTTGACACACCTCCCTCTCTCTCCCTCTCTCTCCCTCCCTCTTCTTCTCTTTCTCTTCCTCTCTCTCTCTCAAATCAACCTAGCTAAAACTTTGTCAATATTATTGATCTTTTCAAAAAACCAGCTTTGGTTTCACTAATTTTCTCTATTCTTTTTCCATTCTCCATTTCATTAATTTCTGCTTTAATCATTATTATTTCCTTTCTTCTGCTTGCTTTATTCTTAGTTTACTCCTCGTCCCCAGTGTTTTAAGGTAAAAAGTTAGGATATTGATTTGAGATCTTTCTTCTTTTTTAATGTACGCATTTACAGCTATATATTTTCCTCTAAGAATAAGTTTAGCTTCACCCCCATAGGTTTTGGTATATTGTGTTTCAACATACCAAAGTTCCATGCCATAAGTTCTCATATGCTGTATGTTTTGTTTCATTTTTCATTCTTCTCAAAATATTTTCTGATTTCCATTTTGATTTGTTCTTTGATGCATTGGCTATTTAAGAGTGTTTTGCTTAATTTCCAGATATTAGTGAGTTTCCTAATTTTTTTGTTATTGATATGAAATTTTATTCCACTGTAGTCAAAGAAGTATCTTATATTATTTCTAATTCTTTAACTTTACTGAGGCTTGTTTTATGGCCTATCACATGGTCTACTTTGAAGAATGCTCCACATGCCCTTGAGAAGAATGTGCATTCTACAGCTGTTGGGTGGCATATTCAGTGTCTATTAGGTCTAGTTGGAGCATAGTGTTCTCAAATCTTCTGTTTCCTGGTTGATCTTCTGCCCAGCTTGTCTATTTTCCCAAATAGATGTTCTTCTACTTAATATATGCCCTTAAGACCATTTCTAAAGACTTTAAATTTTTGTTTTTATAAATTTCACTAGTTTCACTGGAAAGCAGGTCCACAGAGCTCCTCATGCTGTCATGTCAGAAGCTGACCTCCTAGACATTGCTTCTTCCTGGATGACTTCACTGGAAACTGGGTTAAGTCCTCTTACTCAGTGCTCTAATTGCCCCTTCATTACTTACCACACTCTCCTTCTGGTTTCCTCCCATTAAGCCATGAGCTCCACAAGAATATGAAGGCTTTATCTGTCTTACTGTCTTTTATATCTCCAGGGCTTGCCTAGCACATAGTAGATATTCAATAAATTATGGATTGAATAAAAAGTGTACTTCTTATATTTTTATTAAGTGGAAAGTGCTATGTCCTGGGAATCAGAACTCCTAAATATAGTACTGAGATTCAGATGTGGAATGGGCAGGCAGTGCCTATCACAGAAAACAGCTCTAACAACAGATGGATAAAAGAACGAATGAGATATAGATTTGGGATTTATTAATAAATGAAACTGAGTAGACAGTAAGAGCATGAACTTAGGAACTAGACTATATGGTTTTGAATTCCTGCTCTACCACTTCCTATCTGTTGCACAGCCTTGTTTTCCTCCAATTCTCTTATTTGTAAAATGGGGGATAATATAAGCACCAACCTCATAGGTTTGGGGGAGGATAAAATGCAATAATGAATATACATACACAAAAATGCTTGACATATACAGCATTTATATAGGTGCTATTATATTTTATCACTGTATATTTAAGAAAAGTAGGATAATTCTGTACATACTATCTTATAACTTGAATTTTAAAAAATAATAATTAATGATTTTTTTCCTTCTACTTGCAAAAAGGATACATTTTCCTTGGAGACAATTTAGAAGATAGGGTTAATTACCATCTGATGTCCAGTATTAGAAATGCATCTTTAATCTCAAAGATGAGGTCAACTATATGGGAGGGGATGAGGGAGGTACAGGGAGACACCTAAGTGTAAAATATGGCCCAAGATACTATCATGCTGCTAAGTCTCAGATTCCTGGTGGAAGAGGTAGACCCTGACTCTGAAGCTGGGGTAGAGGCATAAAGAGAAGAGGAGGAAGAGAGGAAGGGAGGAAGGGAAGAATGTATGTGTGTCTGTGTGCCCTGGTGGGGGGGAAAGAAGGAGAGTTTACTCTTCAGTTAGATAAAAATCATCTGCACTAAAAACACATAAAAATTATCAGTTTTACTAGTCTTTAAAAACAATTTCTTGCATATTCTCATATCTACCTAATTTATCACAGAATATTTAGAAAATGTGGAAAATCATACATTGGATTTATGATTTTGGCCTATCTCCCATCATCACAAGAGCCAAAAGCAATTATAAATGAAATGTTACTGTATTTCCTTTGATTTTATATACAATATGTATAAACCTACAAGGCTAATTAATTAATGAGTAAATACATTTAAAAAAACAGTATTAGCTAAGAAAGTGTAGATGGCCCTATTTATAGTTCTGCCACTGTCTTGTTTGGTAACCTAGCCAAGCCTCTTAATTTTTCTGTCTCAGTTTCCCAATTTGTAAAATAGGCTCTTGGATTAAAATAATTCTAGGGTGTTCCAGTTTTGACAATACATGATCTGTGAAAGCTTAGGACTGCTAGTGAGATCATAAATCATACCCTATAAATCCAAAATTAAGCAAAGGCACAGAACACATGACTGTAAAATCCAATGTTCTATAACCCTGCTAATCCATTCTTTTAGCCTCACCATTTATTTTGTTCTCCTATTTCCAATTCTTTTTGGTGCCTTTGCATATCATACCCAATCAGTACACAGACAGATAACTGTGTGTAGACAAATATTCAAATATGCTAAACATTTTTTAGTAAAAATTAATTTCTTAGAAATCCTTAAGATAGGAAAAATATGAGTGGAACAAGGCTGGGGGACTTCCATTTTAGGTCCTATTCTAAAGTTATTTTGTACTTAACAATTGTAACCAAACAAGTGTCACTAACATATTGACTGCCTTATCTAGCTGGAGGGAAAGAAATTGTAAGAGGTACCTACCAGTAAAGTGTGTGATGGTTTTAAAATTCGGCTCCAGATTATTTGGCATTCCTTCCATCAAGAGTTGGAGTCTATTGTCCCTCTCCTTGAATCTTGGCATAGGACTTGTAACTGTTTCAACCAATGGAGTATGGCAGAACTTATCTTATGTGACTTCTAAGGTTAGGTCGTAAAAGGCCATATAACTTCCACCTTGTTCACAGGGAACATTTGCTTTTTTTTTCCTTTCTATTTAATTGAGTTACAGTCAATTTACAATGTCGTGTCAATTTCTGGTGTACATCACAATTCTTCAGTCATACATGAATATATATATATATATATATATATATATATATATATATATATATATATTCATATTCTTTTTCACCATGAGCTACTACAAGATATCGAATATATTTCCCGGTGCTATACAGTATAACCTTTTTTATCTATTTTATATATACCAGTCAGTATCTACAAATCTCCAACTCTCAGTTTATCCCTTCCCACCCCCCTCCCCCCTGGTTACCACAAGTCTGTATTCCATGTCTGTGAGTCTGTTTTTGATATAAGCTCACTTGTCTTTTTTTTTTTTTTTTTTTTTTTTTTTTAAGATTCCACATAGGGAACACCTGCTTTTAAAGCTCTGAGATGGCCATGTTGGACAGGCTACACGTGGGAACTCTGGCTGATGGCCCTACTTGAGTCTGTTCTTCAGCCATTTCAGTCTCAGCTCGTGCAGGACTCAGCTGTTTGAGTCATCTACAGCCTTTCAAGTTACCCCCGGTCATCCAAGCCATGCCAGCTGAAGCCCCAGATATCCTGGAGCAGAGAAAAGTAGTCCCTGCTGTGTACTTTCTGAACCTCTGACTCAGAATCTGTGAACATAGTATCAGTTATAGTTTACACCAGTGAATTTTGGGATGGTTTGTTACCTATCAATAGGTAAATGGAAGAGTTAATGTGTCATGCTGAAGGTGCTAGCCATAGGCATACAATAGTCATGAAGCCAGTGTGTTATCAAGTCAGCCCAACAGAGTTGGATAAATGTGAGAAAAGGTGAGAAAATGAATGCAGAGACTGAGTCTACTCTTCTATTATTTCAGGGTAAGAGCCATCAAACCAGTTCACCCTCTCTCTGTCCCCTCAGGGCACACGAGTCCCAAACTAAGACTCTTGTGTCCTAACTCAGCCTTAGAAATTTAAAATTTTTTCTGCTCAACAGTTTGTTATCTATCTTCAACTCCTCAGAAAACTCCAAGGACAAGAGAAGTTCTCAATCAACACCTCATAACATTTTAGTGAAGGTAACATTTCTAGGACAATTTTCACCTATCTTTAAAACATCACTTTGTTTTAAAGATCACTTTAAACAACACCAACCTCTTTTTAGCATGACATCTAATCTGGAAAAATACACAAATGTATTTTTTCATCTAAGAACATTTTGTAGTTTCAAACAAAATACTTATTCAAGATGAGTCAAAAAGAGGACTAAAAACTCCACTTCTTAAACTTCGTATTCAATGATTTGTTATGTCACAGCAGTTTCTTTACTTTCAGGGGGTTCTTTCTAGATAATTCCTAATTTTCATAAAAGCTTTTCCATATTGCTCTAAATACAGACCTCTGAATGAAAAGCAACCTATTAGCCTCAGTAGTGGATGCATTCAGCCAACAAGTATTCACTAATCAGCTACTGGGTACAAGAAATTCTATAAGTCACTGGGTTTGCAAAATAGAAGACAACAGATGTGTTTTGGGCCCTCACAGATTTTAAAGACGAGTGGATCTAGCTAAGGACAGAACTATGTTCTGCCTACTCTTCAAATCTTGTTAGAAACCATCTAATAATAGTACAAAATTAATGAATCAACCTTCATTGACGATTCATCGGTCTCTGTGGTAAGTAGTTGATATATGTGATTTACTTCTTCTAACAACCCCTGTTTCACAGAGGAAGCACAGTGACTTTGCTAAGTAATCAACCCAAAGTCACACATCAAGTAAGTAGTAGAAACAGGATTTAACCCCAGACATTTCTGATGCCACAGCTCATGATGCTAATCAGCACCCTTCGAGTCTATATCACTAATAGAGATACCTGTATGAAGAGTTATTAACTGTGAGACAGAATCCAGGAATTACCAGCATTCTTTTAAACGACAATTATTTTGTAATTTGAGCTTTTGGAGCTATATATCAATATCTCTATGTATCTCTAAAAGCATGTGTATATATACATACATACACATATGTGTATACATTTAATTTTATATATTTCAAACTACATATGCACTAGGCGTATACTTTTCTTCTATTCAATATTTCAGCTAGTTTAGCAGGGTAGGAGATTACATAGGAGTTTGAAGTCAAAACTAGAGGCAATAAGCATTTGCCTAGCCTGCCTTGCCTCAGTACAAATAACTCTTTTGGTTCCTTTATCACAACCAACACTTACTAAATTTTTTTTTTATAATAATGCCACTTTCCTAAAGACATCTCTATTTTCTAGCTGAGATAGGATTTTTTTAGTTACTTCAAGTTAAAGAAAGGAAAAGTTACACTAAAGATGAGTTTCAAGTTTAGTTGCTTAACATACCCCCTGTTTATTTCTAATATCTTTTTTCTCCAAAGACTGTGTCATCAAAAACATCACATAAATTTACATAAAATGTCCAAGAGCTGACAACCGGACTTCTTCCTGAAGATTTACTTTACAGATCATTTTCAAAACACCAACTGTATTCAGGAAGATGCCTCTATTTTTAAAAAAAATTTTTCTGAAGTAAGCTAGTATGTTTCAAAAGTGATGTTGATATCGTGTGGAGCCCAGAAAAAATATTTTCTCGGTGGTACAGGTGAACATAAACTATAAGGCTTTTCCATTCCGCAGGATGAAATATTTCCTTCAAAAATGAAACCTGGTAATTAAAAAAATTTTAATGGCATGTTGATTTTTTTAAAACAGGAAATAAAGGGAAATTATCAGGAAAGATATGTACAGCCTACTCCATTCCCTTGCTTCTCTTTCTGTTAAGTCCCTTGCTCTCTCCTCACTCCACCCCTCAATCTAAATTTCCCAGAAGGGTATGAATTCAGGGAACGTGGTGGACATTGGTGACTGTGCACATGCAGGGTGTGTGTGGTGACGGGGGGGGGGGGTGTCACGGCCAGCAAGAATAGGAAAAAAAGCAGAAAAAGCCAAAGCCAAGGCCTGGAGCGGGAGTGGGAGGGGTGGAGGGTGTTGCAGACCCTCCCTGGTAACCAGAGAAGGGAAAACTCCAACCGCAGGGAGGTGATGCCACTTGTAGGCCCTCAGATTGGAGAGGAGCGAGATGAGTGACAGGGCGGTGTGAGCTGGGGCCCCGCGCACAAACAGGAGGAGGGGTTTGTACGTGTGCACTAGGCGGGAGGGGAGCGCTCCTGCTGCACCGACCGCAGGAGTTGGGGGCGAGCTCGGCGGTGACGCGAATTCCTCACGTGACCGGGAGCTGCAGAGCGACGCAGCCTTCGGTGCAGTCGTCACTCCTGTCTGGGTACCAGCTCCCCACTGCCCTGCGCGCGGCGGGCTGGCATCGGGCCCAGGGAAAGCGGAGCAGGTAAGGGCCCTGGGGCCCGTGCGCCGACGCCAGGGAGGCAGCGGCCCGGGAACGCCAGAGGCCGGCGCAGGGGATCAGCGCAGCGAGTCCCGGCCAGCTCTCTCCACACCCCAGAATTCGCGGAGCACAAATACGGCACCCCCTGGGGTGGGGTGCAGGGGCCATACGGTTTCAGGGAGGGCAGCAGAGCAACTAAGAGCGATGGGAAGTCATCCCGAGTTCCTGCAGGGAAATGGTGAACCCGGGAGGGGGGTGGGGGTGGGGGCGGGGGACGCAGGGCGGGGGGCGGCCTGGGTTGGGGGCGCACGGCCGGGAGGGGGCCGAGCTCCCAGCTGCGGCAGCCCCCTGCCCTACCCCCCGACCCCGGCCCTCTGCAGGTCTGCGGGTCTAAGTGTCGCGGCGGCGCACTCGTGGCGAGAATCGGGAGAAGCAGAAGACAGCAAGGATAGGCCCAGGTCGGTGCGGGGGACAGCGGGGGTGGGGCGGGTGTAAAGCCCAGTCTGAGACCCCTCCTAACGCCCCCAGGCCCCATCCCCGGTCCTCCATTTTGGTGCCTGCTGCGCTCTGGGAAAGAATCCTGGGCAGGGAAAAATGGTGGGCTTTGGGTTTGGGGGAGGGAGGTAAAAGGAGAGAGCTGGGGAAGGGGCTCGAACTGGAAGCTACCTAGAGGGCGCCCGAAGCTCCTGAAGTGGGGAAAAAAAAATAAATTTAAAAAATCTTTGATATCAGAGCTCTGAATCCTGCTGGTCAGTGCACCAAGCATTCAGTCTGTCTCCTTGCCTTTGTCTTGCTTGTTGTTCAAAGAAAAACAACCAGGAAAAAAAAATCTCATCATGGCCAATATCCACCAGGAAAACGAAGAAATGGAGCAGCCCGTGCAGAATGGAGAGGAAGACCGCCCTTTGGGAGGGGGCGAAGGCCACCAGCCAGCAGGAAATAATAGACGGGGACAAGCTCGCCGACTTGCCCCTAATTTCCGATGGGCCATACCCAATAGGCAGGTCAATGATGGGATGGGTGGAGATGGAGATGATATGGAAATGTTCATGGAGGAGATGAGAGAAATCAGGAGAAAACTTAGGGAGCTGCAATTGAGGAATTGTCTGCGTATCCTTATGGGGGAGCTGTCTAATCACCATGACCATCATGATGAATTTTGCCTTATGCCTTGACTCCTGCCATTTTCCGTGAGATTGATACTGTGATTCCCCACTATTGTTCTTTTCCCTTGCATTTTCCTGATATGCCTTTACTGATCCGTTTGCTGTGAACCTTATGTAATTTCCATGTGTCAGGTGGGTTCTGTGTTACCAGCTTCTAATTGGAGATTGCCTTGGCACCCAATCTAAGTTTCTGTCAACAGTAGTTTCACCTATTTGCATGGAAAAATGTTAAGTTAATAAAGCAATTAAAAAGCAATCTGTACATTTATTATTGTCTTATTAAAATATACATATATAGTATACGAACCCTCCAAATATCTGAAATCAAATACCCTAGGATGTTAATTGGGTCACCTGTTTCTGTGGTTGGATAATATGTGACTTTTTTTCCCTTTTATTATTTGGAGTTTCAGAGGCAGTGAAAACAATTTTTCAGTAAGTCTGTGAATGTACATAATTACTGGTTCAACAACCTTAAAGAAGAGTGAACTTCACATGTTTTCCAGTCTTAACTGGAAGAATAAACCCTCCCTTTAGTAGATACATGCGTTTAAAGAGTCAGTCTTCTCTTCTGTGAAATTGGGAGTAATGCTTACCTTACAGGGCTGCTGAGTGGAATAATGAGCTGTGGAACTGTTGGGCTGCCTCCTATGCAAATCCCCAGCATTTGACAGGACCCTGGCCCTCATCAGGTACTTGGGAAGTACTAAAGGGAGATTTCATGTAGGCTCACAAGTCCAGAGGGCAAAAAAGGTGGGTTCCACCTTGTCATTCCTCTCATATTTGCAGTACCCCTGCTCCCCTGATTACTGCCTTGTCAATTGGGCATACTTTCCCTTCTGCTGGGTGCTGTTTCTGTTCCTGTTGCTGATGTGCTGGAGTCCACAAGGTAACAGAAATCCACTGATCGCTTTGCAGTCCCTGGTGAGCTAAATCCTCCCTCCACCTTTGACTTCTATAGAAATGTGCGGAATGCCTTTATCCCCGCTTTGGAGTTACATTTACCCAAGTGAGTACCATTCCCATGGTTCTTGCCCCTACAATGGTTCTGAACAGAATAGTGCTTTTTGGTTTTATTTTTATGCCCCTCCTTTTGAAAGAACTCAGATATGAAAGCACTGGGTCCTAGCTCAGGAGACACATCTCGATGTCTTACCATGGTGTGCCCATAATTGCACTACTGCAAACCTCCAAAACACAAACAGGCTGAAGATTTATTTTGCCTGTGTTTGTACCCTATGTGGGGGGTTTTCTCTTAAAAGAGTCTGGGCCGGCCTGCCTAACCAGTTTAACACAGCCAAAAGACATGTAAATTACATTAGAGGAACACATTTTAAAGCTGAAACACTTCTTTCCCATTTCTATCCCTTCTATACCTGAAACGTGAAATTGCTTTGTGAGTTCTTAAAAACTTCATTAAGTATTTGGCATTGTCATGTTTATGTGATTGTGTGCCCCCCTCAAGACAGTGATTTTGTTTTAATAATCCTGGAGCTCGGTTTCTAGTTAGTGTCTGACATACTAGATATTAATTATTTTGATTGATATAATTAACTGTAATGGAGTTCAATACTGTTCCTGACTGTTCTTAATTAAGTGGCTCAAGCAAGTAACTTTACCTGGAAAGCATGAGTTTTAATTTCCAAAGGACCATAGCAAAAAAAAATCTCTAACCTAAAATCTGTAATCTTTTAAAAAAAACTTCGTATGTGCCAGTGTTTACATAAACATAGACCCCTTACTTGCATCTTAACTACCTAGAGGAAATGTTAACAATGCCGACACTTGGGTGCCTTTCCCAATCCCAACTCCCCTTGTCATCCCTTGAATCACCCGATTAGGAATTACTGTTTTGACAGCCCCTCAGGTGATTCTGATGCATTTGAGTTTTGCCAGCATAGGCGTGGAGAAAAGCTGATGGTGATCACACCATTTTACAAACATTGTGATCTAAATTACCTTACTTACTTGATTTTGCAATGAATATACCTTCCTGAAATTTGATGTATCTAAAATTGGATTGCATTAAACAATCAATGTATGTCTATCTTTAAATGACTACTGTTTTTTAATCTTCCCAAATATCCTGTTAATAAATGCATTATTATGAATTTATTACTAATAAATTTATAAAAATTATAAAATTATTAAATACATTAGACATTCTCATTTCTATGCAAGCCTGTGCCCTTTTACAGCACTGATTTTGTCTTAATCACCATGGAGCTCAGTTTCTAGCAGTCTCTGATACAGTAGATATTTAATAATAATGCATTTGATTATTACTAAAGATTTTAGCATTGTAATTTATCTAAAATAATATATAACAACAGTTAATATTGGGTCTTTGTGGGTGGTTTATTTCTTTACACTCTCATGTTTTAAAAGTTTCTATGAGGAACATTTTTAAATGAAATATTTTTTATAATTATGTAACACAAGGTCATTAGACGTACTTAGATTATGCAGAAAATATAATGAAAAATATAAACAAACCATAATCATCCAAAGAAAGCACTCATAAAATTTTTATCATCCCATATTTAGTCATGATTAAACGAGGCTCAGAGCCTCTTAAGAGGAATACTGCCTCTTTCAAAGCCCCTGCCAAGGAGACATGTTTAGCTTGTTTATTTTTTCTCTCTCTTATCCACTCCTTAAAGCTAATTGGATCACATTTGACCAACTTTCATTTAGGTCCAGTTTTTCAAAACTGTGAAAATAAGAGTCATCACATTTCAGCAGGTCCACTCCCAGTTGTCAAATGTGGGAACATTAAATGAATACATTTACTTACTAGAAAAGAACTATTTATGAAGCTTAAAAGTTGTCACATTAAGTAGAAAAAGGGCTGGAAATGGTAATAAAATGGGCTAAATTATATGTCTATTCGTCTTCTTCCATGAGATCACATATTTCATGTAATAAACATGCTAATTTTGTTTAGAAAGATCCCATTTAAAAAATTTCAAGCATATTGCATGTAATGTAGTTGCTATCTCGTGTACAGTCGGAATGCTTTCTAAGTAACATAAATATACATAACCAAATAAGTAAGTCATCCCTATAAATTAAAAAAATCTTAACATTTATTTGTATTTTTTATTTCCCCCCAAACATTGTTTAAAAAGTTACAATTAGCCTGTTTAGAAATTTGCTCTTTCTCTTGTAGTCGATGGAAATATTTTCTATTTAGTAAAAATAAACTTTGGTGAATTTTATATGAAGAGAGAAATCTTCAGATCAATGCCAATTAAAAAAATTATTTTCCCATAAATGAAAAGAGCTGGTGTTTCTGATTGTAAAATAGGCATCCTAAAGTGGTTTTGTTGTTGCTGTTGCTTTGGAACAGAAGAGAAAATGTATTAAGAAGAAAAATTTTGAATCTTACTTTCAACACCCTGTTTCCTTTACTGAGATCACATGAGTGTAGACTAATTTTAAGTTTTTATCTGTTTTTCCTAAGTTAACAAGTATTACTTAATCACTAATTATATTAAAGTTTGAGTTTTTAAAAGAGGATGCAAACTGAATGGGTCAATTAACTTAAAGACAGTGAAAAACTTGATGGAAACTTGTTAAAAAAGCAAAAACAAACAAGAATAATGAATTTCAGATTATTTTTGAATCATTTAGCTAGTAATATAAACAGTGGTTATTGTCATGACAATGCCTTAGTTCATTTTACTCTGTTCATTGGTAAAATGGAGGTAATTTCCAGGGCTGCTGTGAGAACCAAGATAGGTAAAGAGTGTGTGAGCTGTGTTGAACTATTGTACTCAATGGTGAAAGAGTGAATGGTTTCCCCCTAAGATAGGAGCAAGACAAGAATGTCTGCTCTCTCCTCTCTTGTTAAACATAGTTCTGGGAGTCCTAGCGATTGCAGGAAGGCAAGAAATTGAATGAAAGGCATACAAATTGGGAAAGAAGAAATAAAGGAAGAAGTAAAACTGTTCCTATATACAGATGACATGATTGCCTAGGTAGAAGATCCAAAAAAACCTACATTTTATCTTCTAAATAACTCCCACATGAACTTGCAAAGAAATGTGTTTCAAAGAATATCTTAAAAAATAAAATAAGAGCATTATTTGCTGATGTGTAGAGTCTCTCTACTCTCAACCATTGTGACATCAGACTACTTATGAAATGCTGGTAGGCTTGGCTCTCCTGACTCTCCACCAGGCTACAGTCTAAAAGGAGTTCATGTTAAGCTAAGGGAAAATTGAAGTGACTGGGAGAAATCATCCCATCTCACCAAGTTGTACACCCAGGACCACAGAAGACTTGTCACTCTCTGCCCACCAGGGAACATCATAGGGGTTGAGAGTGAGAGTCTAGCGGTCACATAGGCTCAAGGGGTTTGAGTCCCAGCCTTGTCACTTTTAATTAGCTGGTGCTGCAGACAAATCCCTTCAGCTTCCACTTGCTCTTTGGTAAAACCAGTGTAATAGTGGTAGCTACCTCATAGACTGGTGCTGAGAATTAGATGATGCAAGTAGAGCACTTAGCACAATCCCTGTCACGTAGTACAGGGTATTTACGGTAAAGGTTACTTACAAAACCTGTACAAAATGAGAAACTTTTCGGTAGATAATGACAAAAATATGCAGAGGCAGAGACAAGGAAGTTTGCTGAGCTTTATGTGTCCTGCTCTTATGTCACATGGCATGGAGACCCGTGGTTCGTTGAGCAAAGCCAGAGCCAGCTATTCAGTACCAAAGGCGATAGTAAGGGACTCCACCATCTTCTCTTTTAGTGTATTCTGTTATTTGTTCTTTTCTTCTGAGAGCTGCCGACGCCAACGGAGTCTGAGACTCTTTCATCTCAGGGAGGCTGCATCTCCTGGCATTAAGTTGTCCGACGTTTTTTCCAAATTTGAAAGGCCATGCGGGACACTAATGTGATGAGGAGCAGAAGAGAGAGGATCAGCTGCAACATGAAACAGTGGTAGGGAATTGTGTCTGACCAACCAGCCATTGTGACGGACAGATTTCTCACTCAAAGAAGGCCCTCTTCACTCTGCCAACAGCACAAGTCCATAATTTTGAAGTGTAGGAAGTGAGCCTTCCCACGTCACAAATTCTCTGGGTTGTCCTCTTTCACTCACTCTAAGTTCACGGGGATGTGTGACTTGGGCAAGAGGCTTAAAGGGAGTCTGACCACAGGGGTTCAATATCTGTTGACCTGGCAACAGGCTGGCTTCATTATTACCTGCCTATTTTTCTCCCCTCTGAAACTTCCTTTATTACCCTAGCATTCAGGGCTGCTCATCAGAGTCTTGGTTTCCAGTTCAGCCTTGGGTAGAGGAGCTATTCCTAGTTTTCTTAGAAAATTTATTCCCTGGCTAATTTATTTAGTGTTTCCCATTTTGTATTGAAAAAATGACTTGTGATTCTTTTCTGCCAATGTATTGGGGGGCGGGGGCAGAAATGCTGCAGCATCACCAAGTGTCCAGTCACTGCTTTGTCACATGCGGTCATCTCCTTCTGGGCTTACTCTTGTTTTGGGTAGATTATGCTGGACATGGGGTTCTTCCCCCAGGGCCCTCAAGGAAAGAGCTCATCCAGGGGTTCTCTTTTCACCCTCCTCCTCAATTAGTCTCAGGGAGTGGAGGTCATTTCTCAGAAGCACTTTGCCTGACCCTCACTGGAGGCAGCACCCCTCACTTTGCTGGGGTTGGGGGGGGGCTAAATTAACTCTTTTAAAAGAATCTACTCCATGAACGACCTTACTCTATGACTAAATCTCTCCACATTTAAAACTGCTGGAACTAAACAGAACATCCCTCACAACAAAGAGCTCCCTGACCCAAAATGTCAACAGTGTTGAGGTTGAAAAACTTGCTCTAGAGCAAGGTAAACATTACTATCCATCCTGTGTGCACAGATTCGAGGGTAGAATCCAACTTTAGAATCCAACAACCCTGGATTAGAATAACCATGCTGCCTCTTAACAGGCATGTGTTCTTGGGAAATGTATTTAACCTCTATGAACCTTAGCAGAATGTGCTTTGGGGGGAATGTGTTATAACAAGGAATACTGGTATTTGCATGGACTTTACACATTTTCTAAATGGACAATGGGTTACTTGCTAATTAAGAGATAAAGCCCACTAGAGCTTTATTCATGTCAAATATGTTATAACTCAGACTTTTTAAAAAGTATAGTAAGTACTATAAAACGCAAACATGGACACAACCAAGGTTATGAAGTAAAACATTACAGAAAGTAGGTGCCCCTATGTAACTCACTGACTGCCTCACCCTCAGAGGGAACCACTATCCAAAATTTGTCATTTACTCACAAATTCATCCATAAATGAAACATGTCATTGCTTTACACATTTTTAGCTCTAACTATATAAGTAATATATTCATGTATCATATATTGACATTTTTTTCTCTGAAAATCGTGATCTTAAGATTTCTCTAATAAGGTGACTTTGGGACTGTTTTGATACTTTTAGCCATGCTACCATGAGCATGCTTGCACATATGCGCGAGAATCTACAGGCCAGACCTAAGAGTGCAACAGCTGACAGGACCTCACTTCTTTTTCTCATAGATGTTGCCAAATGTCTCTGCAAAGAGATTGTACCAGTTTGTCCTCTCCCAGCAGTATTTGGAGTTTTCGTGGCTCTACAATTTCAATGTAAATAGGATGCAACATAGATACAAACTCAATAGTCAGGTTTTCTTTTCAAACTCAAGAATTACTTCAAGATATATTCTGAAGCATAAAGTAAGCATAAAGCTGAACATTTAGAAATAGGCATGTGAAATGTACCAGTTATAGGGAAATATAATAGAGAAAAATAAGATGTACTCTAACATTCTAACAAGATCATATTGGTAAATATTAAAAACATCATGAAATCCATTGTTTGCATGGATCTTGAAAAACAGGTGCTCTCATCTTGAAGTGGGTTGGGATACCCATTAGTAATGAGATTTCGAAGTTCGACTAGACAATAAATATTTTTAAATATTAGATGATCATGCTCTTTAACAAAGCCTTCCCACTTGTGGGAATTTATCCTCCTGATGTAACCAAGCAGGACTCTATGGGGTCTTCCCGGGACAGAACCCACCCCCACCATGTCCTCTGCCTGCCTCTTGTTTGTAGAAAAACTTCAGCCTCCTAGGCCTTCCCCGGGTTCCAAAGAATAAATTTATTCAAAGAAGTGAGAAAATGCAGAAACAAAGGAAAATGGTCAAGCAAGACAAAATGATAATAGTTTAGCCATCAAATTCAAGGAACTTAAGTTCCTCCTTAAAGGCTATAGATAATATTCTGAGCCATATCCTTTGAGATGTTTTGCAGATACTGAAACCCCACCAGGTGGAAGAAGTTAACTGTATGTTGCCCACAAGCACACAGTCCCCAGACTGCGTGGAACCAGACTCCTGATTACCTCACCACCAACCAATCAGAAGAATGTCCATGAGCTGATCACGCACCCTGCAATCCTTTCCCTCACCCTGTCTTTAGAAATCTTTCCCTGAAAGCCTTCGGGGAGTTCAGGCATTTTAAGCATTAGCTTCCCATACTTCTTGTTTGGCGCCCTGCAATAATGCTGCACTTTCCTTGACCACAACCCGGTGTCAGTAGATTGGTTTTATTGTGCATGGACGAGTGAACCCAAGTTCGGTTCAGTAACACTGATGCAGTCAGGGGAGGCCCATACATCATCACTCATATTTACACTAAAAGAGTATTGTTTATCTGAAATTCAAATTTAACTGGGTTAAATTCAATCTGGCAACCCTACACATGGAGGGTAGAACCAAGGTGCTCCAGACAACAGCACCAGCTGAACTAGCAGATGCCAGCACCAACACTCACTCATGTGAGTGAGGGCTCCTGGATGTCCCAGCCAAGTGGAGCCTCCAGCTGACGGCAGTCCCGGGTGACAGACAGCATGTGGAGCAGAAAAACACCCAGCTGAGCCCAGTCAACCTAGAAAATTCCGAAAGAGAAAAAATGGGTATTGTTTTAAGGTGTTTTGTTTAACAGAAATAGATATACAAAACATGTGGCTTTGTTAAATCTCCCTCTTTTTCTGTGGTCTGTTATCATTGGATATGATAGGGATTCTTTTATTATCCTTCCAGGCTCAATAGGACTTTGTTAAAAATTTGGCTATAGTCCATGTTTAAGTTTATGTGTGTGTACAGATTTTCAAACATTTCCTCAAATTCTTCTTGAAGAAATCTCCAAGGGAAATTTTCTTAATATGTGATTTTCACCCTATTCTTGGAATTTAATCTAATTCCACCTTTCCTCCATAAGATGTCTCCATGCCACTCATGCCTGTTAAGTAATAAAAGGCTGTTGCTAAAAACTGTTCAATGAGCCACATGGAAAGCTATATCCTCAGAAGGCTACTTGGTGAGTACTCAAACAGAACAAGGGGAATTTATTCACTTTGAGAAGTATTCCTCAAAGAAGTTGTCCTGAAACCCTTTCTTTTGCTACAGGGACAGCTTTGTAAGGGAACTTCTTTTGTTGGGCACATGTAGACAGGGCTCCTCCACCAGACAGCTGATAGATATGCATTGCAGTCCTTGGCCTTTGTGACTATTCCATTGTAGCACTGTTGGGTAGATAAGTCTATCCAATTCTGGGGTTCATTAATAGGAAATGCCTTGCCTACAGATCTAAGCCACTTTTCTCCAATATGACTTTTATAAGGAGTAAAGTTGATACATTGTTCTCTGTATTCTTTTTTCGTATTTCTTAATTGATTTAGAGCTCAAATGTGAAGCAGGGATGTATTAGGGGTTGGGGAGCCCTTTAAAGCCTAAGCATTTTGGAGCAAGACCATAGGGAATAATTGGGAGCCAGCAAGACACAGAAAGGGAAGACTATGGGCCAACTGTAAGACCCATCTCTGCAGGCAGAGCAGGACGTGTGCTCCATAGGGGCAACTTACACCATGAGTCTTGAAGTGAGCAGTCCTGGGCTGTGTAATTAGTTTCTTCTTCCAGCCTCACTAATCAGGTGAGTCGTTCCTGTGACTGAGAAGTGAGTGTATAGAGAGGCTAGGAGTGTTTTGGTCATGGATGCCCCTTCATATGGAAGAAATTAACAGGAATGGATGATCAGAATTCCCCAGGACAAACCATTGTATGACCCAACTGACTAAGTTTCTGCCTACTAAATAACTATAATGTTCTAGGCCTGCTTCCTTTAAATAATTACCAAAAATTGCTTAAATAATATTTATCTTGTGTGTTCCTAGATCATCCAGTCACTTGATTACAGTCTCTTAGTTTTCTGCCACGGATGTCTAACTACTTAGCATGGGCTGTGATTTTAAATGTTCATTCTCTGAGAGCTAGTTCATGTCCAAGGACCCTAAGATACCTCCTTTGATTTCTTTATACTGGTAATACTTCCCTCCTGCCTCACTTTAAAGAAAACAAAATTCCTGAGGACAAACACATGCCTTATTACAACAACGTGGGCAGAGTTCCACCAACCGCCCGGGTCCCAGTCTAGTGCCTCTGTTTCTCCGGTGGCAGCCTGAAGGGCAAAGATGCTCGGCTTTCAGCGAAATCCAGGGGGTGGATCGCGGTAAGGAGGCATTTCCGGTGTGGAGAACTTGCCCGCGCATCGCGGTTGCCATAGAAACCTGACGTCATTTGGGCGACCGTGGCGTATTTTTAATGAAGATGGACGCTGCCTGGAGAGAACAGCAAGTCCCGCCTTCAGGTGTTTGGGGCTGAGCTGAGGGTGTGGGTCCCCGCGGTGGGGGCTGGGCCGCCCTGGGGTGTTGGGAGACAAAGAGACCCACATCCAAGTCGCTTCCTTCCCGCTTTGGGGCTCGGTGCCCCGGCTGTCTCATAGGTGAAGACATTGGGGTCCTCCCGGCCCCCTGAGTGCGGTGTCCTGCTGCAGGGGTGTCCTGGAGCCACTTTCCTTCTAAAGGCAGAGGCGCGGGAGGTGAGACCGGTGACGATTCTCTCTGAGCCTCAACTTTCCCCTCTGTAAATGGGGATAAGAATGCTTTACCCACAGGATCGCTGTGAACGTTCAGTGGTAACACAGGAGTAAGTTGATGGCTCTGGTTATTGCGGGATCATGAATGTTTGTATGAATTCAGGACACTCCTTATTCCTTTTCAACTTTTTTTTAACAGAGGGGGGAAAAAAAAACCCTGATGAGAAGCCCGTTGTAACATCTGGTTGTTAGGATCACTAACCAATCGTATCAGTGTCATTGTCACTAACCCAGTGCCTAGCATGGTGCCAGGCACACAGTTACAACAGTAAAGCACAGCGATTGCTGGATCTGTCTCTCCCTGTGCAGCTCCTCATACCGGTGGCCCAGCTCATATCAGGTGTCTGAAGGAGGCAGGTTCTGAGGATTTGTGTTCTGATGGCTTCTGAAGCTCCTACTCCAGGTTCAAGGGCAGCGGCTTCCAGGAGACCCCAACACTTCACATTTTTGGTGGCATGACTCCTGGCTCAAGTGAGTTCATAGATCTGAACAAAAGCATGTTGTGGAATAGCTCCTGTGAGGCTCACAAACTAGCCTAGAAGTAGAGAAGCTACTTTGACCTCAACATGGGAGAAGAGGTGTAGCAGAATGGAATTTCACTCCATCAGCAGTTACCTGCTTTGTAGTAGCCCTTGAGGCCCATCAGAGATGCTTTTTTTGTTTGAAAGCAATGAATTGTCCAGCCTGATGAAGGAACTTGATCTTTAACATGCATTTGGAATAAATATACCTAAATTGTTCTCACTGGGTAAATATTATTCAGTGATTCCCATGTTTCTTTCAGATGGTTGTTGAAATATGCATTTGGTTAGAAAGTCTTCCCAGCAATTTGACATTGTAGTATAGTTTCTTCCCTGGTAGCCACGTTTTTATCCATTCTATAATGAAAAATTTTAAGAAGCCAGAACATTTCCAAATGTTAGTTTAAAATGTTTTAAGAGTTTATGTATTTTTAAAAATAATTACTTTAGACTGTTTTATTAATCTGTTAAAATAACTAAATACTCTTAAATATAGTTCTGTTTACTCTCCCAGTACATAACAGTTTCAGCTCTTTATTACCTGGCCTTTCTACCCCTCCCCCTGCAGTGTACTCAGGCAACCACTGATCTTCTCTCACTACAGATTAGTTTTCATGTCCTAGAATTTTATTTAAATGGAATCATAAAGGGATTTCTGGTTGGTTGGTTTTGGTCTGACTTCTTTCATTCAGCCTATTTATTTTAGATTTATCCATTTTGTTGCATGTATCAATAATTCATTCTTTTTTATTGATGAGTAGTATCTATAAATAGATATATTGCAATTTGTTTGAAATTTGTTGTTTTTTAATTAAAGCTCCAGTGAACATTTGTGTTTAAATTTTTGCACAGACATATGCTTTCTTTCTCTAAGGTAAATACTTAAGAGTGCAATGGCTGGATCATATGGTAGATGTAAGATTAACGTTGTTAAGAAATTGCCAAACTGGTTGCACCATTTTTCATTTTCTTCAGCACTGTACAAAAGTTCCATCATCCACAATCTTGCCAATGCTTGGTATGGTGAGTCTTTTTAATTTCAGCCATTCTCATGTGGATGCAACGGTATCAAATTGTAGTTTTAATTTAAAATTCCCTAATGATGTTATTGAGCACATTTTCATGTGCTTATTTGCTGTTTCTATGTCTTCTTTGGTGAAATGTCTATTTAGAATTTTCCCACATTTATTTATTGTAGTGTCTTTTTCTGCCTAATTTACTTTTCATAGATTTTCTGTATTCTGGATACAGATCCTTTGTCAAATATGTAACTGGCAAGTATTTTCTCCTACTCAGTGCCTTGACTTCATTCTCTCATCAGTGTCTTAGGGAGGGCAGTTTTTAGCTTAGAAGAAGTCGAATTTATGTATTAGTTTACTTATGGATTGTAGTTTTGATGTCTCATCTATGAAATATTCACCTAATCCAAGGTCACAAGGATTTTCTCCTGTGTTTCTTCTAGAAAGTTGATGGCTTTAGGTTGTATTCAGGTCTGTGATCCATTTTGATGGGCTTTTGTGTATAATGTGATATGTGGATCACAGTTTATATTTGTATATATGATATCCACTTGTCCCAGCACTTTGTTGATAAGACTATCACTTCTCCACTGAATTGCATTGCCTCTTTTTCAAAAATCAGTTCTCCATATATATGTGCATGTATTTCTGGACTCCTTATTCTTTTCCTTCAATTTACTTGTCTACCTTGATTCCAATACCATACACCCTGTCTTGATTACTGTAGGTTTATAGTGAGTCTTCAGATCTGAGAGTGTTCATCCTCCAGCCTTATTCTTCTTTTTCGAAGTTGTTTTTTTATAGTCCATGGCCTCTGCATTTCCACATAAACTTCATAATTGGCCCATAATTTTCTTTAAAAAATATTTCCTAAGATGTTTGTTGGGGTTGCACTGAGTATATAGGATCAACTTGGGGAGAAGGGACATCTTAACAACATCTTAACAATACTGAATCTTCTGATCCATAAAGACAGTTCTCTCTCTGCTTATTTAAGTCTTTAATTTTTCTGAACAATGTTTTGTAGTGTTCAATGAATAGGCCTTGCATGTTTGTGGACAGATTATCCATAAATATTTCATACCTTTTGATGCAATTGTAAAAAGCATTGTTTTGTAAATACAGTTCCCAATTACTATATTTTCACTGAACTATCAGCAAGCAAATGTTTAATAATAGCCATTGCAGGAAATTTTTGGTGGAATGCACAGGCTACTTTAGGATGGAAAACTACTTGATGCATAACGTGCTTTGACTGTGTTTCTATATCAGCTTTTAGGCATTATTGGCACTATACTGAAACTAGGGAGGGAGATATCACAGAGATTCTACAGGACATCTCCCAGGAAGTCCATCTCAATGAATTCCTGGGTTCTTGGGGGGTGAGACAGATAGAAGGAGAGAGCATGTGTGTATGCGAGCACATATGTCTGTATGTATATGTATGTTGAGGCAGCTGCAAGGAATCTTTATTGTAAGGAATACTTGAGGTTAATACTGTGGTCATGTCAGCCCTGTTCACTTCCTGCCACATAACAGGAGCCGAATCACAGTGGTTGCTGTTTGTTTTTTTCCAGCTTCACTTGGCTAGCATGGTTACCATGGTGACTCAGTGACTGCTGTGGGATTTGGTGCTGATTGAGAATCATGTTATAATTCTAACCTGAATTTATGACTGTGATAGTTGTCAAGTGTTGCTTTTCTGATTTGCTCATTCCTCTCAGGTTTATTCATTGAAATTTGCCTAGAGATAGAGTTTTCTCTTCTCCCTATTTATTTATTTTTTAATTTATATCAGTATGGCTCATAGATTCCTATTTTGCTCAAAGGGCTACTGTCTGATTGCATAATTATTTTGTTGTCTAAATTGTTCCAGAACTGGCCAATAGAAGCCCCTTTAAGCTGGCTTCTGTGTCCTTAGAATTCTTTGAGCATATACTTTGTTCTTTGAGCCTGAGTATCTCCTAATCTCTAGAAAGAAAATTATGATGCCCACCTCAGAGCATCGCTTTGAGGAACTGAAGATAAAAAGTCTGATAATTACAACCTTCAACCTGTGGCATCTAGTAGGCCCACAGCAATGTTCGTTTCCCAATCCAGCTTTGCCCACTTCATCCTGTCAATGTGATGCCTCTGACATTACCATAATAGCATGACCTCCAGGGAGAACACTTGGGCATGTGACACAAGCAAGGATAAGCCCACATGTCCATGATGTGACAGCTTCAGTGTCACTGCTGTGTGTGGAGGGGGCGGTGTGGGGGAGCTGGGGGAGGGGCAGAGCATCACTGCACAGCTTCCAGTGAACTGAGTGGGGACGGGCAGAACATCCTCACCCCTTCCCCTGCATTTCATGTTCTTTACCATCCTTTCACTTTTCTCTCTATTCCATGTGCTGTCTGATCCCCTGTCTCTCCCTTTTAGTGGAACATCTGAGGAGGGTGAAGACCCTAAGCCCCAGAAACAAGAGCTGATAGAGAAGAACCAAGTATGATGTTGAGCCTGCTAGACAGGTTCCTGGAGCAGGAGTGAAGAAGGGGTCGGCCTATCATTGGGACACTTTAGTTAAGTCACTACCCTTTCTGCCATTGTCTTCTATACAGCAGGTTAACAGTACCCAGTGCTCTGGACCACCCAGGAGTATTGTGGAGTTTAGGTATGATCCCATGTGAGAAAGCAATCTGTGCTCATAGGTGGGAGAGAAGAACCAGTGCACTTTCCAGTATTTACATTAACAGACACACCCCAGATATCATAGAATTCTGCCTGGCAGGCATTAAATTAATGCTACACAAATGTCAGCTGTTTGGGCCAAGATTTCTCCAAGTGGAAGCCTCAGAGGACTTTATTAAACTCACTTGGGGTGCTTGTTAACATTCCAGATCCCTGGGCCCACTCTACGTCTACCGAATCTAAAGCAGGGATGTGGAATGAGAGGTATCTACATTTTGAGTAATATCTCCAGTGTTTCTGATACTTATTCAAGTTTAAACACCTCTGCTGTGGATTTGCAACAAACACATCTTAAATTTTTGAATCCTTTAATATCTAATTTCTTTTTCAACCTCAGCCTTAAATATCTGTCTCTGCTCCTGCATGTCAAATAGGTTAACAGTTCCTTAATTTAAGTAATATTTATTCAGTGATTTATATGTGAGGCATTGAACAAGACACTGGGGACACAGCACAGAGAACAAGATAGGCAGGGTCCCTGAAACTTTCATTCCAGTTTGGGAAAACTGGCCGTAAAGAGGTGAATCAATAAATGGGGCAATTTCATATGGGGATTTGCACTTTGATGAAAACAAACACATAAAAAGAATACAAAATGATGGGAACAGGGATTATTATAGATGAGGCTGTCAGTGAAGCTCTTTCTCAGGAAGCGACATTAGAGCTGAATCCTGAATGACAAGAGGACACCTGGCCTGGGCAGGCCTTTGGGTCATTCGCCCTGTGATTTGTGTGGCTCTGGTGGTTGCAGGAGCGGACGACCACTAGCTCGCGTGGGTGGGGCCTGGCAGACGAGGTGAAGGTGGTGGGAGATGAGGGCAGACAGGAGCCACATGGTCCGGGCTGTGTCAGGAGTTTGGAGTTCATTCTTAGGGCAGAGGGTTAGCGTGTGGGGGTGACAGGCTCTGATTCACGTGCTCACAAGCTGACTCTGGCCGCTGTGTGGGGAGTGGACTGGACAGGGATGGGATAGCTGTGGGGATAACCCTTATGAGAAGCTTGCAGAGTCCAGAGGAGGGACGAGAGTGGATTGGCCCTGAGCTGCAGCAGTGTGCAGAGGGCGGGGTGGCCTGGACAGCGGGTGTAGGAGGTAGGACAGGTGGGACCTGCAGTGGCTGTGGGGGGTGGGTGTGTGAGGATCAGACAGGATCCAGGATGACCCGTTGGCTTTACCTTTGGTCACGTGTAGAAATGGTGGTGTGTTTCCTGAAGTCAGTTGTTCCAAGTGCTTTTGAGAGGTTCTCAAGATAACTAGGTCATTCAGCAGTGGTTTGTGAAAGTTAATGATACACACAATCTATCATTTGATGAGTAGGATTCAGTTATAAGACTAATTAACTTTATTGAACATACATGCAAACTATAAAACTATAAAAATATATTATAAGTATTTGTTTAAAGCATCTAGTGTTTATTGCGCTGTTATTGTGTGCTTAGCACTGTTCTAAGGGTTTTCATGTATTAACTCAATTCTCAAAACAACATCCCATGACATAGGAATGGTTGTTTTCCCCATTTTACAGAATATGTAAATGAAACACAGAGTGGTTCTTTCAGTTTCCTAAGATCACAGAGAGCCAGTAGAATTTTAAAAATATTGCTGTTTAGGACCAGTTATCTTTGTTAAGACCAAAACATGGAATATTATTTGTTTTAAAATGGTTTGTCTTTTACAGTAAATACTGCATAATCCCAATTTTATACATGAGGCAATTGAATGACAGTAAGGTGAAGTGAAAGTATTCATACTCACACAGTTTATAAATGACAGAACAATGGTTTGCACCTGGTCTATCTCCAGAACCCACACTTCTAGCCAATACACTTAGGAAGAAGGAAAAAAAACATAACTATATCAGCCCACGATGGATGATGTTAGGTTAGAGCCATCCGTATCTCTTTGGGTGGAAACTATGCTTCATTAGGCATTTTGCCATGTACCAGATGGTATTTATTTAACAAAAGGACAAGGGTAATGAATACAGGAAAAAAAAACGTGTTAAAGATGAACAAACCAGACCCTAGTTAAAGTGGTAAGGACAGATTTTTAATCAGTAATATACTGTTGTGACAGGGAAAAGAGTCTAGCATGAACTGACCTCAACTTCCATTTGTACAAAGGTGACTAGGCTTTTTAAAGGGAGTATGAGGGAAAAGGGAGGGGGCTGAGTAGAAGCTCCATACAGTCAGGGAAGGAAAAAGAACAAAAAGCAGGAAGAGTGTGTTCATCCATGTGAAAGCCATCTGGGTTTGCTACCTGGCACTTATTCAAGTTAGATTTCTACCTCCCACAGAGGCTGGGAGACGCGGTCCTCTCTTCAGCAGTAAATTGTGCTGACAGCCTTGAGTGTTCTCAGGCGATCACTTTAAAGGAATTTAGGATCATCTTAGGCATGAGGCCTTGAGCTCTTAGAAACTACGTTAGTATTTTGTACAAGACTATTGGCCAGGTTGAAGCCTGGTTGGAAAGAGAGCTAGGAGGAGTCTGACTAGAGTGTGGTCAAGGAGAGAATCTTTGTCAAGGGCAATATTTATTAAAAAAGAAACCACAAACAATAAAAGGGAATAATTATTATAGTTCCTATGCATTAGACAACTTGGTTGTTAAAATAATTCCTTGGACTTCCACGATGAATTATTTTCTCTTTTATGAACTCAAAGTGCTTTTCAGATGGGAATCACAGTACCCTGTGCTTTAGGCTTCAGTGGTTTGGAGGGATGGTCTGACCCCCTTTGATAGGTAAGGCCAGAGGAAAAATTCCTAGAATCATGCAGCATGTACTTTTGAGTATGGCTCCTTTCAGTCAACATGATGTGTGTGTGTGTGTGTGTGTGTGTGTGTGTGTGTGATTTAAATTATTGTCCACAGTTGCAGGTCATTCATTTTCATTAGTGTATAGTATAATATGACACTGTGTGGATATTTCACAATATATGTATCTGTTTTGGGGATTTACATATTTAAAATTTTTTACTTATGAATTATTGTACTATGAATGTTCTCTTACATATCTTTTTGATGGACATTTATTTTCATTTCTCTTGGACATACACCAAAAAGTGTCATTTCTAAGTCGTAGACTATATATGCTAAGCAGTTTTTCAAAGTGGTTGTTCTGATCTACGTTCCCACCAAAGTGTGAGCGAGCCCTACCTGCTCCAAATCCTTGTCAGCACTTGGTGTTTTCCATCTTTTTCATTTTTGTTGTTCTGGAGGGCATGGAATGGTATGTTGTTGTGGTTTTAATTTTAGTTTCTTTGTTTTATTTCTCTTTAACTCCTTCTGAAGTGTTAAGTCTCTTTGAGTCTAAGGAAGGCCCATCCTCATTTTTTTAACCTTCTAATTTATTTGCTGAAGAAACTGGATCTTTTCTCCTATAGAGTTTAAAATCTGTTTATAAAAATTATGTCTTTTCATTGGGAAAAAAAATAACCTGTAGAAAATGGAGGAGGATGCTCCCTGGTGATCTCAGTCAGACTTGCAGATGTGAAAGTCTCATCAAGGGGGCTTGGCAAAGGGGGTGGTGATGAGAAGGAGTAAGGGAAGTGAACGGATTCTATTGTATAGGCCAAAGCTTTCTGAAATTCCCTACATGCTGGTGGTGTCCAGCTGTTTTCCTGACTGTTGGGAAGAGAAGCCTCATGTGTACAGTCTTTCAAAACCCCACTGAAGCACATAAGTGTGGGTCTTGGGACTGGTACACTTCCTTATGAAGAGGCAGAGAGCCCACGCAGCCTGGGCCAGGCTTGTCACCTTGTGTGGGAGTATTTCTCTCTATTTCAGATTCAGTGAATATTCCTTTGTTTTGCTTAAGCATGTGTGCCAATGGCGCTCAGGCATGCCCCTACCTTTCAGTTTTGTCACATTACCAATTATTTTGTTGTTTAAGACATATCAGACAATATCAAAATGTATATTAGAAATTAAAATTGTTCTGTCTCTCCTTTTTGTCTTTGCTATATCCCCCTTCATAATACAAAGTCAGTCTTTGTGAATTTATTGATACCTATTCTCCAGATTTTTTTCCTGTGTGACACATTAACTTATATTTAATCACAAACACACATATATATATAAACCTATGTTGATATATATTCTTCTGCATAATGAGACTGTATTCTACATTTTATTTTATGACTTACTTGACAGACTAAATATGATTTTTTTCATTTTATTTATTTGCTTTGGTGTGTTTCCAGGTATTTATATTGTTTTTTTATGTGCAGTGTCTCTTTTTTTAACTGAGGTATAATTGACATATAACAGTTTAATAGTTTCAGGTTACAACATGATGATTCTATATCTGTATATATTGCAAAATGATCACCACAATAAGTCTAGTTAGCATCTATCACCACACACAGTTATAAATCTTTCTGTTTTGTGACAAGAACATTTAAGCTCTGGTCTTTTGGCTTTTCTAAACAAAATGTAGTATTGTTTTGCACATTTTCACTATATACACATATAGTTATCCTCCAGCTTGCTGATTTATTTAAATATATGATATTATATAGTATATTATATATAGGATCTAATTTTATACATAATTATATATATAATGTTAAATAAATTGTATGTTGTATACATCACCTGGTCCTTGTGAGGAGTTTAAAGGCAAAACTTCATCAAGATCCCAGCACAGTATTGGGCGCATCATCCACAATGCGAACGTTTCCTGCCTTCCCATCCTAACTCTTCCAGTCTTTTAACTGGCAGGTTGCTTCTTAATCTCAGTAGAATTTTAGTGAGTATTTGGGAATATCAGAAGATGGGAACCACACACACTCCTTTATGTAACATAGGAGTTGCACTGCCATCTCTGTGATATGCAGTGTAATGGAGCTGGGCTAAGGGAAACGACTCACCCTTCGCATGGAGTAATCGTGCTTTTCCTCTCCTTTGTTGGTGCCCTCTGTGTTCACATTAGGCATACACATGACCTGAGAGTCTGGAACCCACTTGAAGTTCTAGGAAGAGGTGACTGGTGGGGGGTTGACAGGAAGGGACACTGTAGCAAGAACTAGGAGCTCTTTCTGGGTCCCAGAGCCTAAGCCATCCCAGGGTGAATTCCTTCTCCTGCTATGACTTGCACTGTCACACGGGTCTTTACTCAGCATCCATCACTCTTCACACCTCCAGTGACCCAGAGAGTACAGAGGTCACAGTTATGGTTTCACGCAGTCCAGGTCCTTGTGGAAGTTGTGGTCGCCTCTGTAGATCCCCCTTAATTTATAAAGAGGAGGACATGATCAGAGACTCCTCAAAGAGGAGCTGGGCCTGGGACAGTGGGCAGGATTCATGGGGCTGGATGGGAGGGAGGGCACGGGGAGTCCATCCTGGCTGGAGTGAAAAGTGGGGACTCCCAGGGGAGCATTCAGGGCTCAGAGGTGGGACACTCCAGGGGCATGAGGCCGTCCAGGTGTAGGACTGATGGGGGAAGGAACACATTTGCTTCCGTGGGACGCTGCATAGTATCCCCTGGATACACTGAAATGGCACAAATGATGGGAAGAAGGACAGTGCCCTGCTCGTCTGTCTCTGGTCCACGGGGGCAGGTTCAGAACCAGGAGCACTGACAGTCATAAAGCTGAGTTGATGCTCGGTTCCCTCAACCTCCCTTAAAGTAGGAAGCAGACATCAAGGGGAAGGACTTATGATTAACGGATCCCCCACACCGTCTGGAAACCATACACCCTCTTTAGTTTCTCTCTGACCCCAGGCCCCGGGGACTCCCATTAGTCAGTGAGGTTCTCTCTCCCTCCTGGAGTCACATTCTTAGGCAGGACACTCTGTCCACATGTTCGCTCTCTCTACTCTCTCGTTTGTTTCATCTCAGCATTGCCCCAGAGATCACTCAGGTTTTTCTTCTGTGTTACCTCAACTCCTTTCATCAGCTTAGTGAGGTGTATCACACCACACTGCTTTCTTTTTCACTCATTATGATTTATTCCCTATAATAAGCTTCTTTAAAGAGTTCAATGATTTGCACTCAGAAGTCATATAGCCAAGAGGCAGCCAAGTATAATAACAAAGATTGATCTGAATTCTTTGCACTGAAGGCTGTCCAAAGTCTCTTGCTTCAGGGGAATCACAATGAAAATGAACAAAAAGAACACATGGCTCCTTTTGGCTCCGGAATCTTAACTCTTAATAGAAAATACCATCAACAATTGGTGAAATTGTTTGTGTTAGCATATCATTGAAAACAGATCTTATGCAAACATTAAAATTAATGCCCATGACTTTTATATAGATGACTTTTATTATAAACAGTAAAATATATGTAATGTCTCAACTACAAACCTTTCATGTTGAAAGGGTCTCTAGCATGAGTTGCTTTAATATTTTGAAGTGAAAAAGTTTAAGAACCTCACAGTGGGAACAATCCAATACTGACAAACTCTAATGATCAAAGATATCCTCTTTCAGTTAATGTAAAACAAGGATATTATGAGGCAAGACAACTTTCTAGACTGAAAGGCAGTCACAGCTAGGGAGGAAATAATCTATGATTCAAACCAGCCAAGTGGGACTGGCTTTTGCTTTTTTTACTCTTTAAAACTAAAAACACAACTTAAACACAACACACTAACTGACCTTTTTGACTGTGTTTAGTAGAATCTGTACATACGATTTCCTCTGGGATGTGATGCTTTATTTCTGGATTTCAGCTGTGTTATCTGAACATATTACCACATACACATTTGGCCCTATCACTTTCATGGCTTTAATGCTACCAAAACAGGTGAGCCCATAACACCCCTTTCATTTGTCTCTAAATTCATCTCTCTGCTAACTTCCTGAAGGTTGGGATTAACAAAGATGCAAAGGATAATTCCTAGGCTTCCCTGAATCCTTTGACCTTACAGAAGAAGTATTTAATGACTAGGGAATTGATCTGGCAAAGTGAGATAAGGATTGTTAGTACAGTTTAGAACATCTGGAAAGCGTTACATTCCAATAGAGATAATTTTTTAAGAAAGAGAAAAGATCATTGAAGCCAAAGTAACCAAATGGCTAAGGAGGTGATACTCAATTCCTGTCTATTTAGAATATGGGGTAAATATATACCCTTATCTCAGGACATCTCTCATTCATTCATTGATTCATACATTCATAAATAATAGGTGCCCAAAACAGCAGTGAGTGCCTGCATGCCCAGCTCCCTCTATTGGTGTGGTCTATAAAGTCCTTTTACCATCCACCATCTGTGGAAGAATAGACTTAAAAATTTCCTCTACATACACTGAGAACCACATCAGTCAGTTTTATACTTTTTGTTTCAAATATCAAACAGAATTTGGAAATTTCAAGGGGAAAAGGAAAATATTTAACCATCTTTTTTGTGCTGCTGTTCTTTCTTCCTTCCAGATGTTCCTAGAGTTCTTCTTTTATCAATTCCTTTCTGTTTCTTGTAGTCATTCTTTAGGGTGTATCTGCTGGTGAAAAATTTTCTTAATTTTTCTAATGTCTTTTGAAATGTCTTTTGATAATCCCCATTAATTACTGAAGGATAATTAAGCTGGATATAGAATTTGAGGTTGATACTTCCTTTATTTTGGCACTTGGAAAATGCTGTGGACTACTTGATTTCTGTTGAGAAATATGCTGTCCTTTATACTGTTTTTCTCCTGTAGGTTGTACATTGTGTCTTTCTTCCTGATTTCAAGATTTCTTTTTTGTCTTTACTATTCTGAGCTTTGACTGTGATGAATTTCTTTGGGTTTCCTGAATTTCTTTGGGTTTACTCTGTTTTGGGTTCACCTAGCTTCTTAAAAATACAGGTTTAGACACATGTATGGTCAATTAATTTATGACAAAAGGAGCCAAGAATATACAATGGGGAAAGGACAGTCTCTTCAATAAATGGTGTTGGGAAAATTGGACAGCTGTATGCAAAAGAATGAAACTTGATGACTGTCTTACACCACACACAAAAATCAACTCAAAATGGAATTAAAGACTTGAACATGAGACTTGAAACCATAAAACTCCTAGAAGAAAACAAGCAGTATGCCTTCCTGTCATAGGTCTTGGCAATGATTTTTAAAATCTGACGCCAAAAAATATGCAACAAAAACAAAGATAAACAAGTGGGACTACATCAAACTTAAAAGCTTCTGCACAGCAAGGAAACCATCAACAAAATTAAAAGACAACCTACTGAATGGGAGAAAGTAATTGCAAATATCTGAAAAGGAGCTAATATTCAAAATATACAAAGAACTCATTTAGCTCAAAATCCAAGCAAAACAAAACAAAAAACCAAACAATCTGATTTAAAAATGAGCAGAAGATCTGAATAGACATTTTCCCAAAGAAGACATACAGATGGCCAACAGGTACATGAAAAGATGCTCAACATTACATTATTAATCATTAGGGAAATGCAAATCAAAACCACAATGAGATACCACCTCACACTTGTTAGAATGACTACTATAAAAAAAGACAAGAAATAACAGTTGTTGTCAAGGATGTGGAGAAAGGGGGATCCTTGTACACTGTTGGTAGGAATGTAAATTAGTGCAGCAACTATGGGAAACAGTATGGAGGTTCCTTAAAAAATTAAATGTAGAACTACCATATGATCCAGCAACTCGACTTCTAGATATTTATCCAGAGAAAATGCAAACACTAATTCGAAATGATATATGCATTCCCATGTCCATTGCAGTATTATTTACAGTAGCCAAGATATGGAAATTTTGCTCGATATTTTCAAATTCCCCTCCATAGTGGGTATGTTATTTTCCTATGGCTACTATAACAAGTTAGCACAAACTTAGTTGTTTAAAACAAGAGAAATTTATTTCCTCATATTCTAGAAGCCACAAGTCTGAAATTAGTTTCACTGGGCCAAAATAAAAAGTGTCGGCAGAGCCATGTTCTCTTTGGAGGCTCTGCAGGAGAATCTGTATCTTGCCTCTTCCAGTTTCTGGTGGCTGCCAACATTCCTTGGTTTGTGACTACATCACTTCAGTTGCTGCCTGCACAGTCATACTGTTTCCTCCTTTTCTGTGTGTGTCAACTTTTCTTCTGCCTCCCTGTCTCAAGGGTACTTGTGACTGCACATAGGGCCCACCCAGATTATCTAAAATGAACGTCCTGTTTCAAGACGCTTAATCACATCTGCAAAGCCCCTTTTTCCATTTAAGGTAAGATTTATGTTCCAGGGATTGGGACCTGATGTCTTTGGGGACCATTATTAAGCTTATTACAGTGATCATACCACTTTGAATCCACATGAGCAGTGTATGAAAGCACATGTTGTTTTGCATCCTTACCAACTGAGTGTATTGACAAACTTTTGGAACTTTGCCAGTCTAATAATTTAGAAATGGTATCTCATTGTAGTTTTAATTGCAGTTCTACTTTACAAGCAACTTTGAACCTCTTTTTGCATATTTAAAGACAAGTTACATTTTTCCCTTTAACTGTTTATTGTTTTTACATGTCTGTATTAGGGTCATTGGTTCTTTTCTACCTCTCAATTTATAAGCTTGTATATAGATGGGAAATTAGTACTTTTTTAGAGATGTTAGTTGTGGATATTTTTCTCAGTGTGTGTTTATTGGCGATCATGCTTTTTTTTTTGCCATGCAAAATTGTTATTTTTTATGTAGTCAAATTTATCAATTTTTTAAATTATGCTCTTGAATTTTGATCATAGTTAGGAAATCTTTCTCCACTTCTATTATAGGTGTTAGCAGGGCTGTGCTCCCTTTGGAGCTTCAAGGGGAGAATCTGTTCCATCCCTCTTTTGACTTCCAGATTCTTATAATACTTGAATGGTTTTATGTTTTTACACTTAAATCTGAGACATTTGGAATTTATTCTGATTTAAGACATAAAAATGGATCTGTTTTTAAACGTTTTTAACCCTATAGTTATCAACCTATTGCAATACCACTTATTAAATCATCCATCCTTTCTCCAATGATTTGAAATGCTACCTTAATCATATTCTAACTTTCCAAATATAATTTAACATATGGCAGTATTTTCTATTCTGCTGCATTAGTCATTCTGTCAATTCCTGGGCCAATACCACACGCTTATATTGTACAAGCTGTATATTCTGTTTTAATATCTAGTAGGACCAGCTGCAACCCCTTCCACCAACCGTCACTCTTTCTCTTATTCTGACTTTGACTGAAATATTATATTTCAGAATATGCATAGAATCAGAGATAGACCACACAGCTTTAAGGAACTGAGGCTGACTTTATGGAGCCAATAAAGCCCCTTGGAAAACCAGAAGTCTGTTGCCTTGCTTGCAGTATTCCCAGCAGCTTTCCCAGGTAAGTGAGGAATATCTCTTCCTGCAGGCCCAGAAACCTCAAGACATTTGAGGGACCTCGAGAAAAAAGGAATTAACCTAAATCTATAGGTATTGTAGGTAAAGTTTGATGGCAAGTCCTAGCCTCAAGAAGCTTTTAAAGGTCCAGTTAAGATTCCTTATGAAAAGCTCCAGCAAAGCATATTTTAAAAGACCCTCTATGGTCAGCCACTACTCTTGCTACAGTTATGTAAATAACAGGCCAAGTTTAATGGGACTAGACTTATTTTGCAAACAAATAGTCTAACTGTAATTTATCTTTGATAGAAGTGAGAGTGGTTTTAGAGAGAAAAAGATGTTTAGTAAAAAACTATAACACATCCTTGTGGATATTAGATTCTAGTCCTGTTCATCATCTTTGAGGTTTTGTTGTCTACCTGTGAACTGGACTGGATACTGAATGCAAGTTTCTTTGGACACTGGCTACAACTATGCAAACAAACACTTCCAATTTTCTCCCACCCTTCTGATCTAAAATCAATAAGAGCAAAGACTTCCCTTGAGCCTCCTCAAAAGGGACCATACCAGGTCCTCCTCACTACCCAGATGGAAGCCAAGCTTCAGACACTTCAATCTTGAGTCCACGTCTCCCAATTAAAGATCACTTCTAGACTCTTAGAACTGCATACTAGCTGGAGATCTAAAATTAAACTTGACTAGGGAGATTGCTCTGTAGAAGCAGACAGCATCTTGAGATGGTCAGTTCTCCCAAGGTTGCGGATCAAGATCTTTATCTCTAATATGAAACTTTTTTTCCTTTTGCCTTTTTGGTACTTGCTTTTCATTCTGTTAATGCATGGAAGATGGTGCCCCTTAACTCTAGCAACTATTGCTGAATCTAAAAAAAGACTATAGCTACACAACAAAAGTCCCTAGGCTTTCTTGCTGTGGTAGTTTTAAATAACAGAATTGTTTTAGATTACTTACTGGCTGAACAAGGAGCCTGTGCCATAGTAAATATTGCTGTAAGTGAATCAACACCTCTGGTATTGTAGCAAATTAAAGGACTTAACAAACAAGATACTTATCTAAAACAGATAATGCCTTTTCAGGTACATTCTTTGATTTATTCGATGCCAACTGGCTTGGTTGATGAGGGCATTAGCTAAAGAGTACATGTTACTCTCTTAGTATTATCCTCCTGATAGTCATCATTGTAGTCTCCCTGGTGCTCTGTGTACTTTCAAAGGTTTTAAATGCATGTTCACAGCCATCAGATGGTCTCACTGTGCTTGAAGAAACAGGAACAAGATGAACAATGAGATAAATAGCAAAAGTAATTCTTCTATAGACCTGATATCATAATCTACAAGTTTTCATGGTGAGACAGGAACAACTTTAATGGCAGCTGAGACTGGCACAATTACCAAAAGGTGGAATTGTTAAAGTAATTAAACAAGGAGATCATTAGACTGAGGTGGCCCTAATACCACAGTGGCCTATGTAAGCAAACCAAAATCTAAGCCTGTAAATGACTCAAGTTTACAAAATTATATAAGGACAACCAACCACAAACAGCCAAGTGGGCTTTAAGCCATTGCTAGCCATATAATTTCTTCTCTTTGCTTCCATACCTTCCTTAAGTAAGTCATTCTCTGAGCTCCTGTCAGTGGAGCGCTCCTAATCACTTCCTATTTGGTGCTCAGTCAGAATCAGTCTTTGCTCACCTAAACCCTCAAAATTCTTAATATGCTTCAGTTTATCTTTTAGCAGAACTCAACAACAGTCTATTATATTTACCTAGATATTTACCATCCTGTTCCTTTTCCTCTGCAAGTACAGTCATATTTCTGTCTAAAAATAAAATGTCGTCTTCCTCACAATGTTATACCCTACCTTTCTTCACTAGCAACACAAATTGAATGTCATTCAATATCAATAAACAGCCATCTGCATCATAATTTCCATGCTTACAAGAATACTAATGACCCATAAAAATAGGAAAGTTTTAAAATTAGTTAACATTTGTTTTGGGTCAAGTAACATTTATTTTCAGAATTGCACTATGATATTTTTCATCCTTATTTTACATATAAAGATAATAAAGAGCTGGGAGGTTAGATACTTTGCTTAAGCTTGTACACTTAGAAAATGACACATCATGGATTTGAACCTAAATAGCATGGCTCCAGAGCTCATAAATATTTAGGGGAATAGAACTTGAGACACAGAAGCACACAGATTAATTATCAAGTTTCAGCCACAGAAACCCAAACTGAGACACACTTATGCATACAAATGTTTGTCTTGACTGAAACCTGGTAATAAGATATTTGAAAGGATTTCTTTTTAAAAGGAGCTCTATGGTCAGAAGTTGGCCAAATTGGACACTGATGTTAAATACCTAATAGGAACTTTTTATGGACATCTCTCCTAAGCTGAAATAGAGCTGTGTACCCAGAGAAAAAGAAATATGCTGAAACCTTTGTGGAGTGATTTGCTAAAACATTCCACACACACAGCCCTAAATCTAGAACATGGGAATCTTTTGATTTCCATCTTGGTTGGAAATCTCCCTGATGTAAAGAAGCAAATTGAAGATAATATAGTTGGATGGGCAGGTCAGCCCCTTGATCACTTTCAAGCTGTAACCCAGTTCTTTGAGAAATTAAAAGACAACTGTCCCTTTCCTGCAAATTGAATCTTTACAAGAACAGAAATCTAGAAGTAATTCAAAGCCCACATATCCTTACTGATATTCAGACCTCTGCTAGTCATCTTAAAACACTTACAAATATCGTAAAAGACTGGAACATCAGAGTCAGAACTGTCCTGCATTTAAGGGAAAAAAAGGAAAATTTAAGAAGTAATTATCCTAGGACTTTGATAATAAGCAAATATGCTCCAAAACTCATTCTTGGAGAAAGTTTACATCATTTATCAGTGCCTTTGAGATACAAACTTTCAACCCTGTCTTTTCTAGGGCCTGAGAGCCATCTCTTTTAAATGCAGACTTCAAGGATATGGTTCTTGTCAGAAGTTAAATAAATAAAAAAAGAACTATTTGGAAACTAGACAAATAAAAAAGTCTTAAAAGTCTTCTCTACAAATATTAGTAAAAAGCTTTAGCCATCTGAGCAGATAACCTTAACTTTTTCCATCTGCCAGAAACACAATTTGGATCCAACCATTCTTTTATAAATTAGTGAGTTTTTAAAATTATTGTACCTATATCATTGCTAATACTTTAAAATGAACGTTATAATTTCTCTATTTGTCTGTATGTCTAATGCATATGTTAGAGATGTGTGATATTTCTCTACCTCCAGATGGTAAGAGATTTATAAAAGATCTCTATTTAATTGGCTTAAAGAAAAATAAGTGCTTAAATAAATTGTGTTCCTAAACTCTCAGAAATAAGATAGAAACTAACCCAAATATTTTTCAATTTCACATGATCTGAGATAATCTTCAGTAAGTAAAAGCTAGTTTAAGTTTGTTGGATTAATTAAGACATACATATGGCTTCAGAGTTATCAACATTAAATATAATGCAGATACAACTTTCATTCTGTCTAAATGTACTAGTCATAAGTTCATATTACCTCTTAAAATATTTGTTAGCAAGAAAAGTAAGAAGATTATGGATAGCTGTTTAATGTCTGTTAAAACTTCATGAGTGATCTAAATATAATTGTTAAAAGCAAGTGAATTAAAAAAATATACATAAGACAAAAGTTTATAAAATAACTTTCAAACCATAATTATGTTTTATAATGTCATCTTAAAAATAGTTTCCCAAATATTTTTAGTAACTTCCAACCTTAGAATTTTGCAAAGTTAATTTAAATGTTGGATATTCTTGGAATATTGATATCATTTCAAAATAAGTTAAGGTACTGAAACATTAATTGTTAAACACAAGTCTAGGTTTACCTACTTTTATCCTCTTGTTAAAAAGGAACAAAAGATATTTGGGTTTGTTAGTAAAAATGTTTTGTGCCACACTGAAAGATTGTACTATAAGGAAGGATATACTTTTAGAAATTATCAAATGGATTCATAAATCCACCAATTTACAGAATGTAGGGATAGAACAGACAGTTCACAATTGCTTACCTCCTAGTTTTCACTGTAGACTATGGTTTGTAAGCATTAAGAATTCTAATTAATACACATAATTTAAACTACTAAATATACTATGGGAAATTATTTCATCTCTGTAGGTAAGAAAAGGTATGAGATATGGAGATGTATTTTTGGTAGAGGAAAAGGTAATTTTGCCCTAAAGTAGAATGACTTTTTCAGAATGAGAAAGAAGAGAATACAGGACACTCTAAATAGTTATAAAAAGCAGAGGGGAGAGAGAGAGAATTTTACCTTGTATGGTCTAACTGACTAAAATGGAATGAATTTATTATAAAGGTTTAAATAATATGCTTTAATATAAATAGTATGTTTATGTTAAACTAAAACTTAATTTTCTTTTATCAGCTGAAAGGTCAAAGTTTCACTGTTGGTCTGCTCTTGAGAAGAGATTGGGAAAAGTTTTTCTGTGCCTTTTAAAGTATTTGCCTAGAAAGGTGATATTTTTTGTCTTTCTAAAATAATTTCCTGTCCTTCCTTGTTTTTATCAGGTCATTGATTACATAAGAAAATTGAGTCTTTTCAATTTTTAATTAAAAGAGCTAAATTTTGCTCACAACTGTGTAAACTTTTATATTTGCCTTTAAAATGTTTCATTGTCACTTAGGTTCAATAGATAATTAGATATTGTTCCATAACGATCTGTGGTCCTATTTAGTCAAATGTCCTTTTAAATTATCTGTAACCTCGTGTTATTTTGGAATCCTTAAAAGATAAAAATTCAAGATAGAAAAAAATCATTAGAAACCCTTAAAAGTCTACTATTTATGGTTAAGTACTCTTAGAGTTGAGTGTATATTTGTTTTCAGAAATTTTGTTATGCAAATACAACCTGCATATTTAAGATGAACAATGAGATGATACCCAACATACAGTTTTGTTAACTGCTTTTTTTTTCTACAAACAAAATATTATGGAGGTCAGAACAAGTAAATCAGTATAATCCCACATAATAATAAAATGGCCTTATAAACACTCATGGTCAATTTAGGTATGATAATGATAAGAATGGTTATTTTTTGACTTCCTCTGTCCCTACAATGTTGTAAGTGCTAAACCTATACTTGCTTATTTAATCCTCACCACATCCAATGAGGAGGAGCTATGGTTGCCTGACTTTAAGCATCAGGGAACTGGGGCACAGTGAGGGCAGGGCAGGCAAGTCACAAGACTAAGAGATGAACAGATTCCGGGTGGCTACTGAGCCCCACGTATAACTAGTGTCTGCTAGTGCTTTTCATCTGGTAAGACCCTCAACCTTACTGTTCATCAGGACACAGCAAACAAACCAAACTGAGATCCCATGTTTTCCTTTCTCAGTTAACTAGGTAACAGTTTAAACAACTGATCTTAATCAGTGTGGTTTGGAATTTGGGAACCTGTGTCCTATTACATTGTAAAAGGGGCTCCTCCAACATTCTGTCCCCCTTCCTGTGCCTCTGGGATATTGCCATTCTAAAGTGGATAGCTTTCCTGTGCTTGGGTCAGAAAATGCCTATGTTTCTCCAGCCTTTTTAATATTTTGTATAATTGCAAGTACAATAGGAATTTATTTAGTTAAAAATAGATGACATACAAAGAGAAATAAATAATACCTCAATGCCCACCACCCAAAGAAAAGCCCTTCTAATGTTTTCATCTGGATTATATTCCTCCAGAGTGATTCTTATGCAGATATCATATATTTATAGAGGGATGCATACATTTATATGTTTACACACAAAACATAGGATCTCATTTTACATTTAATTTTATAACTTGCTTATCTCACTGTTGTGGGTTGAATTGTTTCCAAATCATGACACTCCCATGTCTTATTTGGAAACAGGGTCTTTGTAGATACAATTAAGTTAAAGATCTTGAGAAGAGATCATCTTGAATTTAGGATGGTCCCTAAACCCAGTGACCAGTGTCCTTATAATAGAAAGGAGATGGAGCTTTCACACACACAGGGAAGTAGGTCATTTGAAAATAGAGGCAGAGACTGGAGTTATGCTGCCAAAAGCCAAGAAAGCCAAGAGCTACCAGTAGTTGGAAGAGGAAAGGAAGGACTCTCCTCTAGAAGCTTCAGAGGAAGCTTGGCCCTACCAACACCTTGATTTCAAATTTCTGAGCTCCAAACTTATAATATAATGAATTTCTGTTGTTCTGAGCCACAAAGTTCTTGTTAATTAATAAAGACAGCCCTAGCAAACTAACGTACTCACTAACCATACACCTCAAATGTCACTGATTGTGAATAAACATCACTCTGTATCCTATTTTTTAATGCCCGTGAAGATAGGAATACCAATAAAACTATATGAGAGAAATAGGGGCTTCAAGATGGCAGAATCGAAGGGCTCGGAGCTCACCCTCCCCAACAAATACATCAAAAATACATCTACATGTGGAACAGCTGTCACAGTACCTACTGAACTCTGACAGAAGATCTTGTACAAGTGGATCTAAAGGAAAATCTTCACAAAACCAGATAAACAAGAAGGTCTTTCTGTATAGCACAGGGAGCTATATTCAATACCTTGTCATAGCCTGTAGTGAAAAGAATATATATGTGTACAGCGTATGTATATATATATACACATATATATGTATACATATATATGTGTATGTGTGTGTGTGTGTATATATATATATATATATATATATATATGCAGCTGAATCACTATGCTGTACACCAGAAAGTGACACAGTATTGTAAATCGACTATACTTCAATTAAAAAAAAAAAGATATATAAGAAAAATAAATAGGCTAAATTCTTAAGTCCTAGTGATTTTCCTGTATTGATTCATTTAATGTTCCCAGCACTCCATAAGATAGGTACTGTTGTTCATCCCCATTTTGTAGACAAAAAGCTGAGGGACACAGAGAACTTGGCCCAGGAGTGCACAGTCAGGGAACGGGACAGTTTAGGTTTGTACCCAGCACCTCATGTTCCAGAGCCTGAGAAACTGTCAAAGATTTGTTGTAGAGTGACTGAAGCAGCTGGCAAAGGCATGCATAATTTAGGAGGTCATGAAGCAATATTCATATATTACATATTTATACAAATAGCTGGATGTAGTGACCTTGGTGAGAGCACGTTCCTTGCAATCACGGGGACAGGTTCAAATAGTGCAGTGAGATAAGAGGTCAGTGGGAAGTGAAGAATGTTAACAGGGAATGCCGCAAATGCTTTCTGGGACTTTGATTTTGTTGGGTGGGGGAGAAAGGGAGAGAAAAGGAGAGAGAGAGAGAGAGAGAGAGAGAGAAGGCCTGTGACCGAATGGGGAAAAGGGGTGCAAAGATGAATTTTTTTTAACATCTTCAGTTCCTTAAAAGTATAAAAGTTGATGTGCAGGAGCCATGTCATCTCAGGTTTAACCTTTGAATTTTCTCATACTTCCCTCTTATTTCCACTTTAGAGTTAATGAGATGCCTCCAATGAACAGTATGAGTCTTTGAGCTCAATATATATTTAGCCATGAGTGAATAGAAGAATGAATAATTGTGTGTCAAAGAAATGCTAGTGGAATTTTGCTTCTCAGGGAGGCAGCAAATGGCTCAAATCCTGGTGTGATGTGGCTAGATGATGCATGATCTGAGGACCCCTGCACAGGTGACTGAGATGGGTCTAGAATTTTCCTATAAATATGTTAACATATGGAGCAGTCCAGGAGCAGCAGTTAGGTAAACACCACAGCTTGCTGCCCTGGTGCCATCTCTCACTGAGCTCACCAGGTGAGTCAAAGGCAGGCCTGTCTTCCCAGCGTGGGGAACTGGATTAGGATCAGCACACAGGCATGATGTTGGCAGCTCTTATTAGCTTCTGAATCCCCCAAGAACCTAGAGCTCCTTCTGTCTTTAAAACTTTGAACTAAAGGCTTATCAAAGCGATATTTGCTTCCTTCATAAAGATATCTGTCTCATTAGGAGAAACTATGAGAAATGACTTTTCACAGTGCCTGTCTTAGCACCCATGGCTCAGCCAACTTGTACAGCTATATATCAACATTTAAAGGGCCCATGAAATCCCACCAGGTGTCATATACTCTGGGCAGGCTTTCTCATTCACCCCTCAGGACACTGTGACACAGGTATCATGAGTCCCACATCATAGATGCCCAAGTCAGAGCCTCAGTCACCTCTTTAGATAAATGACCCCTCAGATATTGGGTGCATATCCACAATTTGTGTAACATCCTTACTATCAAACAGAGAAATTGACAAGTAATTTAAACTAAGAATTCACATTAAAATATACAGGAACAATCAACATGTTAAAATATGCCAAAAATCACAAGAGCTAATATCATGAAAATATTTTAAAGATCCTGAGAATTAATATTAAGTCAAGACAAGACAAGATATGAAAGAAGGAAGAAAATGTGAAATCTCTTGGAAAAGGCCAAGAGCCTGTGCAGGTGTCTATGTTGGTGTGCCCTCACCTACAGGGACATGTCTGGATAAGAGGCACTGTTCTATGACAACAGGCCCCTTTGGGTAAGGGAATAGGAGTAAGACTTGAGAGACGCAGGACAATTTCAATTTATAAGTATACTTGCATACAATGTTTAGAAATACTGTACTCAGGAAAAACAGTACTTTGGTAAAACTTTGAAAACAAAATAATTGCGAACAGATTGGCAAAAGTAATTTGTATTCATTGTATTGTATTTCATGGGGAAATGAAGTAGATAAAAAAATTGAATTGACTGTGTGTGTGTGTGTGTGTGTGTGTGTGTGTGTGTGTGTGTTTCTATGTCCCTTCTGACTCTACCACCTCAAATACATGCCCGCAGTTGAAGCTTTACCCTTAGTTAATACCTAAGATGGACTTCCAGCCTCATGTTTAGATATCCTAGAAAATGTATTTCTTTATATCCTAGAAAAGTGATGGAATACCCTGCTTTTGTATAGGCTGCCCAGCCCTCCTCTCACACACGGTGTCATCACCTGTCAAGACACAAAACACTACTGTACAGGCTGCCCACACCACGATCCCAAACCTCACACTCTCTCAGTCGCCTCCTTCCTGCCCTTCACCTGCCCACTGACTGCCAAGGTGCGCTGCTGCCACTTGGCATTTCATCAAGCTGTGGAATATATGTGTTTACAGTCTTCTTTTACACCTGTCAGATTTTTTCAGATAGAATTAGAATCGTTCTGTACATAGATCCATAGGCTGGATTTTAAGGGAAGGTACCGTAGTTTTGTTGAATTAACTTGTTCGTAAGAAATTTTATTTTTTATTTCTTGGGGTGGGGAATTAGATTTATTTATTTATTTTTAATGGAGGTACTGGGGATTGAACGTAGGACCTTGTGCATGCTAAGCAGGCGCTTTTCCACTGAGCTATACCCTCACCGAAGAAATTTTAAAATGGCGATATGTTCGCGCCACCTCGTGACCGAAACCTGAACTGCAGCTTGAACATTGCAGAAAAGGAGAGTAGGAGGGAGGGGCTGTGGCAAAAACCCAACACCACAGACCTTTTGGAAGTCTGGGTGTAAAGGGTGGAATTCCTTGGGTACAGCTATACTGATGGCCTCTTTCTGGACATTTCATATAAATGGAATCATACAATTCGTGGTATTTTGCATATTCGGCTTCTTTCCATTGGCATATTATTTTCAATGTTCATCTATGTTGTAGTATGCATCAGTAATTCATTCCTTCCTATTGCCAAATAGCTTACCACGTTTTCATTATCCATTCGGTAGTTGGTGGATATTTGGGTGGTTTTTGCTTTTGGCTATTGTGAATGATGCTACGTACATTTGTGTACAAGTGTTTATGTAACTGTATGTTGTCATTTCTCTTGGCTGTGTACCTAGGTGTGGAATTGCTGAATCATCTGATAACTCTGTTAAACTGAGGAACTGCCACACTGTTTTCATGACCCTGACAGCCTTGAGGAGTATACACAATTAGTTTACTTGTGATTAGACTGTGGTTATTGGCTTTGAGAAAGGATACCACAGAGTAAGTGTCCTCGTCATATCATATCTGGGAGGTCATGATACTCAGGTGAAATCACTGGGTCACTGGAGATGTTGACCTTCATCACTGGGTTAATGTGGTGTTTGTTGAGTTTCTCCAGTGTACAGTAACTGTTTTCCATTTGCTTCCTCTGTTCTTTAGAAATGAGTAACTAAGTCTGCCCTGACCTCAGCAGTAGGAGGGGGAAGGTTCACCTCATGGAAGGAAGGTATATATATAGATTTTTTGGAATTATTTGATAAACACAGTTTGATGTCACCAATTTCTTTTGTTAATTCAAAATTTTATTTAATCAGTATGGATTCATGTATACTTACTTTGTGGGTTTGTTCTTTTATTTCACTTAATGCATACAGAAGAAAGTCTAGCATCATGATTTCTGTGCTGTGATAAAAGAATTTTGACTTAACAGTCAGGAAACTGCAGAAGAGTTCCTTATTACCACAATTATATTGTCTGAATATGACATAATAGATAATGCTTTTAGAAAATATATTTAATCATGGCAGAGTTGGAACAGCAATATAATTTAAGGCTATTTTATTTCATACATGGCAATCCCTTGAGAAAGAAATGAAAACCAGATAAGGTTATTGAAGTGACCACAAATAATTATTGCTAACTTGCACTAAAAATATTTACAAAATCCGTTTCAGTAAAGCGTTATGTCAGAGAAAAAGTGTGCTTCATTTGAAAGCCCATTATTCAGACCACCGCCTATACATTATCTGACTCTGTCTCCATGGAAGGTATTTCACAACCTGAGCTTTTCAGTGACTGATCACACTCTAGTATGATCCTGTCTATATCCAAACAATCGAATTCTTGGGGGGAAGGTAATCCTTTCCTCTTGGAGAAATACCTGTTTGTCTGTATTTAAACAATCATTTCAACATTCTTGATGTATAGTAGAAGTGACAAAGAGGTGGTTGTTGAGTTGGCAAGTGTAATTTCAGTGGAAGTGTTGGGGGAACCCAGCCCCATTAATGAGGGATAGAGACAGAGCTGGAGGGGAGGTGCAGGGAGATGTGAATTGAGTGTGGAGAATTCTTTGTAGAACTTTGGTGAAAGGGGAGACAATATATACAGAGGACAGTAACTAGAGATGTGAAGAGAGGCTTAGGGCTTAAAGCAAAGCATATTTTAAAATCATTTATTATAAGAAACTTGAGCAGGTTGAAATCTTAATGGGAAGGAGCCATCTCTTCTTAGATTTAATATCTGAATTTAGGACACCAGACTTTCCACATGTTAATTCCTTATTTCCATTCTGGAGAAGCCTGAAACTTAACAAAAGGGATGGTGTAGAGTTTGGTTTTAATGCCTGTTAACTGGAAGAATGGATAGATGGATGTCAAACTTGTGCTGACTATTCACGGATTTATATGTCCCAGTGCAGAGCTCTTTATGCAGATGACAGAACCTGTGCCGTTGGGAGGCTGAGAGGAGGCAGCAAATGATCGCAGGTAGGAGGCATTTCCGGTGTGAAGGTCTTGCCTGCTCATCGCGGTTGCCATAGAAACCTGACGTCATTGGGGCGACAGTGAGGACTTTTTAACACAGACTAACATAACCCTAGGGAAAGAGAAGGACCCGCCTTCAGGTGTTTGGGGCTGAGCTGAGGGTATGGGTTCCTGCGGTGAGGGCTGGGCCGCCCTGGGGTGTGGGGAGACAAGGGGATCCATATCCAAGTCACCTCTTTTCCCGCTTTGGGGCTCAGTGCCCCGGCTGTCTCATAGGTAAAATCTGGGGTGCCTTCCGGCCCCCTGAGTGTGGTGTCCTGCCTCAGGGGTGTCCTGGAGCCACTTTCCTTCTAAAGGCAGGGGCGCAGGAGGTGAGACCAGTGACAAGTCTTTATGAGCCTCAGCTTACCCCTCTGTAAAATGGGGCTAAGAATGCTTTACCCACAGGATCACTGTGAACATTCAGTGATAACACAGGAGTAAGTCCATGGCCCTGTGGTTATTGAGGGATCATGGATGTCGTATGAATTCAGGCCATTGCTTATTCCTTTTCAACTTTGTTGCTAAGGGATAGATGAGGAAAAGAGAAGAAAAAGGCTCTGATGAGAAGCCCGTTGTAACATCTGATTGTTAGGATCACTAACTAATCGTATGAGTGTCACTGTCACTAACCCAGTGCCTAGCATGGTGCCAGGCACACAGTTACAGCAGTAAAGCACAGCGATTGCTGGATCTGTCTCTCCCTGTGCAGCTCCTCATACCGGTGGCCCAGCTCATATCAGGTGTCTGAAGGAGGCAGGTTCTGAGGATCTGTGTCCTGATGGCTCCTGAAGCTCCTACTCCAGGTTCAAGGGCAGCGGCTTCCAGGAAACCCCAACACTTCACATCTTTAGTGGGATATGACTCCAGACTGAAGTGAGTTCATAGATCTGAACAAAAGCATGTTGTGGAATAGCTCCTGTGAGGCTCACAAACTAGCCTAGAAGTAGAGAAGCTACCTTGATCTCATCATGGGAACGAGGTTTAGCAGGTGGAATGTCATTCTGTCAGCAGCTATGTGTTTTATAGTAGCCCTGAAGCCCATATTAGAGATGTCCTCTTTTTGCTGAAAGCAATGAATTGTGTAGCTTGACAAGGAACTTGGCCTTTGACATGCATTTGGAATAAACACACATATATGTTTCTGACTGTATAAATAATAATTGGTGAATCTTGTTTCTCTCAGTTGGATGTGAAAATACAGTTCGTTAGGTCTTTCTAGCAATTTGAAATTATAGCATGGATTCTTGCCTACTAACCATGTTTTTATCATTTCTATAATGAATTTTTAAGACCTGAAAATGTCCAAGTATTAAATAAAAATTCAGTTGTAAGAATGTAGAATTTTGTAAGTTAATAATTACCTATGTGTTTGCCCTATTATGACACCTAGTAATGTCCCTTATAATAACCAGATATTCTTAAATATATTATGATTATAATGTCAGGACATCACCTTTTCACTTCTCTAATCACAGACCATCCTCTCCCTCACCAGACCCTGTCCCCAAGAAACCAGTGATCATCTGTCAATAGAACAGTTTTAATTTCCTAAAATTTATGTAAATGGAATCATACAGGTTGCATTTTATTTTCATCTGGCTTATTTCATTCAGTCAGTTTCTTATTGTTTATCCATAGTTTTAAACTTATCTTTTCTTTGACATGAATATATGAAATATATTTATGAACACTGGAAGATACTTTCTTGAATATTTAATATCTAATATCTCCCAGAAGATGAGTTGTGTTTGGGAAACATATAGATTACCAGTTCTTTTGTGATCATCAGATTATCCATTTCATATACACTGAAGTAGAAAAATCTCCAGAGTTTTATCTTCAGATTTAGGGTTATGGTAAATAATTAATAAATTAGTGTAAAAAAATAGAGTTATTAAATGGTCCCAAGAAGGGACAATAAAAATATTAGTATTTTTTCCAGCTATAATTCAAAATTTTGAGCTTTAATGATGATAAAAACCAAAGCACAGGAATGCATTGTTTTTATTTCCTACTTACATATTTAACACCCAAAATAGAGTAGTAGGAACATAATAATCAGATGAATGTTATTAATTTCAGAAATTTATTTTATAGTCATTTCATATAACACCTATCTATAGATATAATTTCTTGCATGTATGTGGGCTAATAAATGTAAAAACATTTATGCTACATCATAATTGTTGTATACCTGTGTAATGTCAATCAGCTGTAGAAGAGACTCTTACTACCTCTTGTAGATTAGTTTTTGTCAGTCTTCTTTTTTGGATCAGAATTTACAAAAATATATTTTATATACTGATGAAGTACAAATATACATATATTTTTTAGCCAAAAGCAATAAAAATACCTGTGTCACAGTATATATTTTATTCTATTTATCTTTAAACTCTCATTTAGTTCACGTTTTAAAAAATGCTGGTAATGCCTACTGAATTGATGTTACAGCCCACTAATGGGTTTCATCTCCAATAGGTTAATTTCTAGGACAGAGATCAGAGTTCAGCGGTTGCTAATTGATAGACCCTGCCTTCCTACATATACAGGTGAGACTGATGATGTAAGGGCTTATTTTATTTTATTTTATTTTGTTTTTTAATAGGCTTTATTTTTTAGAGCAGTTTCAGGTTTATAGCAGAATTGAGCAGAAAATGCAGAGTTCCCACATAGCCCTCCCCACCCACACATATAAGGGCTTCTTTTATAGGGGTATTTAATCCCACTTATGAGAGTTCCATTCTTATAACCTAATCACCTCCCAAAGGTTCTGCCATCACATTGTGGATTCATTTCAACATGTGAATTTTGGAGGACCACAGACATCGATCTGTGGCTTAGTGGTTTCATCTATTTCTCTTTGCAGTTCTATCAGATTTTGCCTCATGTATTTTGATGGTCCTCTGTTAGGTGCATACACATTAAGGGTTTTATGTCTTCTTGGAGAATTGACTCCTTTATCATTATGTAATGCCCATCTTTCTCCCGGATAAATTTCCTTATTTTAAAGTCTGCTCTATTTGAAATTAATATATCTACTCCCACTTTCCTTTGATTAGTGTTAGCGTAGTATATCTTTCTCCATGCATTTACTTTTAATCTAGATGTTTCTTCATATATGTTTCTTGTAGACAACATATAGTTGGGTCTTATTTTTTGATCCACTCTGACATCTCTGACTCTAGTGTATTTAGACCATAGATGTTAAAGTGATTATTGATATAGTGGGATTAATATTTATAATATTTCTTATTTTAAATTGTTTTCTATTTATTGTCCTCATTCTCTATTTTTATTTTGTCCTCTACTCTTTCTCTGCTATTTATAATTTAATTGAACATTTTATATGATTCCGGTTTTCCTTCTTTCTTAACTATTAATTATACTTTTTTTCTTTTTAATGACTGCCCTATAGACTGCAATATACACTTACTAAACCAAGTCCACCTTCAAATAATGCTATGCCTGCTTCACAGGCAGTGCAAGTACCTTATAATATCAAAAAATCTTCCTTCCTTCCTTCTGTTCCATTCCATATCATTACTGTCATTCACTTCACATATACATAAGTATATATAAGCATATATATTTATGTAAAAGCATATACAATTGAATACCTTGTTGCTATTATAATTTTGACAAGCTATTATCTGTTAGCTCAATTAAGAATTTTAAAAAATTTATTTTACTTTCATTTATTCCTTTTTCAGTGCTCTTCCTGGTGTCTTTAGATCTGAATTTCTAACCAGATCATTTTCCTTCTCTCTAAAGAACTTCTACTAACATTTCCTGCAAGGCAAGTCCACTGGCAACATATTCCCTTAATTTTTGTTTTTCTGAGAAAATCTTTATCTCTCCTTCACTTTTGATGGATAATTTTGCAGGGTGCAGATTTCTAGGTTGGTAGGGTTTTTTCTCTCAACACTTCAACCGTTTCACTCCACTCTCTTCTTGCTTGCACGGTCTGAGGAGAGTTGGATGTAATTGTTACCTTTACTCCTTTATAGGTAAGGTGTTTTTTCCCTCTTGCTTCTTTCAGGACTTTTTCTTTGTCTTTGATTTTTTTTAGTTTGAAAATGATGTGCCAAGGTGTAATTTTGGGGGTAGGGCTGGGGGTTTATATCCAGTTTGGTGTTCACTGAGCTTTCTAGATCTGTGGTTAGCTGTTTTCCATGAAGTTGGGGAAATTCTTAGTCATTGTTTCAAATATTTATCTGTTTCTTTCTTCCTGTGGTGCACCCATATGTGTATGTTACCCCTTTTGTAGTTGGGTAGTTTTTGTAGTTATGTAGTTTTTACATATTCTGCTCTGGGTTTTTTTTTTTTTTTTTTAGTCTTTTATCTCTTTTCTTTTCAGTTTTGGAAGTTTCCATTGTGATATCTTCAATCTCAGAGATTTTTTTTTTCACCAAAGATTTGGATCTACTAATAAAGTCCTTCAGAAGCATCTTCATTTCTGTTACAATGTTTTTGATCTCTAGCATTTCTTTTTGGTTCTGTCTTCAAATGTCCATCTCTCTGCTTATATTGCCCATCTGTTTCTGCTTGCTGTCTACTTTACCCAGTGATGCCCTTAGCATAGTAATCATAGTTGCTTTAAATTCCCAGTCTGATAATTTGAACATCCCTGCCATATCTGAGTCCGATTCTCATGCTTCCTGTGTCTCTTTCAACTGTGTTTTTTTTTTTTTACCTTTTAGTATGCTTTTGTACATGATATACTGGATAAATGAAACTAGTGTAAATAGGTAATTAGTCCTGTAGAGGTAAGGTATGGGGGGAGGGTAAGCATTTTCTAGTCCCATGGTTAGGTTTGAGTCTTATGGTGAGTCTGGGTCTCTGGACTGTGTACTACACATGTATTACTTCTCAGATTTTTATCTTCCCCTTTGGTGAAACAGGATAGCTTGAACCAATTGGAGTTGGGTATTTCCCTTTCCCCGAATCAGTTAGGATCTGATAAAACCTCAGCTTACAGGCTAAGGTGAAATAGTTTCTCCAGATGGCCGACCTTGCTTGTTAAGAAAAGAACAATCTGGCATATTTCAGAATGGTTCCTTTTTGCCTCCTGCTGGAGGCACAAGAGGATTTTCTCCAATATTCACTGTGAGAACCTAGTAGAAATCCAGGAGGTAAAACTCACAAAAGGGACCCCTGATGACTATCTCTCAGGAGTTTTTAGCTCTCAGGCCTGTCCACACTGAGCCTCCAAAAATAGATCACTTACATTTCGGGTTTTCCTACCCTGATACTGGTTCCTGCTGATGGGTTTCTGCTCTGAAAAGTTGTGATTCTGTGCATTTGCCTGACTATTTCTCCAATTTGGGGGGCAGCAATTTGCCTTGTGTCCTCACTTCTCTGCTAGATCTGAGACGAGTTGTTTTTTTCAGTTTGTTTGGCTTTTTACTTGTAGGTAGGATGCAGTACTGACTTCTAAGCTCCTTACATGCCAGACCAGAAACTGAACACCTATTTATTTTTGGATTTATCTATTTTGTTGCATGTGTCAATAGTTCTTTTTTTAAAATTGCTGAGTAGTAATCTGGTATATGGGTATACCAGTTTGCTTTATTCATTCACCTCTTGAGGGACATTTGGGTTGTTTCTGAGTTGCATTTCTCCTAAATAAAGCTGCTATGAACATTGGTGTATAAGACTTGGAATGAACATATGCCCTCTTTCTCTAGAATACATCCTTACCAGTGCAACATCAGGATCATATGGTGGATGTAAGGTTAATATTGTAAGAAACACACAAAATATTTTGTAAGGTGGTTGCACCGTTTTCATTTGCCACCATTAGTGTGTGAGAGTTCCATCCACTACAACCTTGCCGAAACTTGTTTTGGTCAGTCCTTTTTCATTGTGATCATTTTCCCTAAGGTGTTGTTGTACCTTATTGTAGTTTTCAGTTACATTTCCTTACTGATGATAATAATGAGCAGATTTTCCTGTGCTTCTTTGCCATTTCTATGTTTTTTATGAAGTATTCTTTTTTTTTTGAAGTATGGTCAGCTTACAATGTTGTGTTAATTTCTGGTGTACAGCACGATATTTCAGTCACACATATACATACATATATTCCTTTTCATATTATTTTTCATTATAGGTTACTGCAAGATATTGACTACAGTTCCTTGTGCTATACAGAAGAAACTTGTTGTTTATCTATTTTATATATAGTAGTATCTGGAAATCTCAAACTCTTAACTTACCCCTTCCCACCCCCTTTCCTCCATGGTAACCATAAGTTTGTTTTCTATGTCTATGAGTCTGTTTCTGTTTTGTAAATAAGTTCATTTGTGTCTTTTTTCCCTTAGGATTCCACATATGAGTGATATCACGTGGTATTTTTCTTTCTCTTTCTGGCTTATGATGAAGTATTCTTGAAATCTTTGTCAATTTATCTATGAGAGTGTCTGCTTTCTTCTTATTGACTTTTGAGAGAGTCTGTATATAAGGTTATCAGACATGTGATTTGTAAATATTTTCTTCCGGTCAGTGGCTTGTCTTTTCGCAGGATGAGGTTTTGCATTTGAGTTTTAGCAGTCTCTGCCCTGTGGCTACAGGAAATAATGATCTTCTTCTGGGCACAAATAGAAGCTTACAGATCACTTGTGAGGTGCTCGAGCTGGGAATTCCATTCCCTGAGCTCATCCTTTTCTTTCTCCATTTCATCTAGAGATAATAGGAGCAATCAGCCAATTTCATTATATTTGTTATTTTGCAAAAATGTTCTAAAGTATCATATACACAGTTATCCACATCCTTTCTTCTTATAAGTGGTTGATTAGGAGTACCCAGTAGTGACATTTGTGTCATATCTATTCCCAGATCACACCATGGACTATCAGAGCTTTCTTAAACTCCTGGAAATACAGTCCATAGTACCTTTAAATCTTAGCAGATTAGAGAGCCAATTCCAGAAACCCCAGAATCAATTCAGAATACTCATCCTTAAATTTCTCTTCCTTTAGAAACACTTGGTACCAAAACCTGCTGATTGTATCCTTATTGTGTTGTTAATGTTCTTCTGTTCCCCCTCTCCCCATTTCTATTACATTGATGATTAGATTTAGATCCAATTCAGATTTTTGGCAAGAGTACCTCAGATGTGATGTTGTTTACTCTTTAAAGCCTTACACCAGGAGGCTCATTATGTTCGATTGTCTCTCCTCTTGTGACACTAAGATTGATCACTGGGTTTGTCAACCAAAAAAATGCAGAAGTCTGCAAATAAGAAAATAATTTATTTGGGACCTTAAGAATTGTAATTTGGGATATAAAGACTGGGGTAAAACTGAAATAGTGTTCCAGGGAAGAGAAAGAGTCAGGGACTTATAAAGGCAAAAGCCGTGAGGCTGTACTCTGACACAAGAAAGGAAATATTTGTCCTCAAGGGATGGCCGTCACAAGTTGTTTTAGGGTACAGGTCTGACAAGTATCTTTAGTTTCTGGCAGATATTCTGGATGCCTTCCCTAGAACAATAATTGGTGCATAATCAGACCACCCAAGAAAGCTGTTCTCTTGCTCTGTGTACATCGCCTGCTCCCCCTCACCCCACTCAGAAGACTGACCTTCCCTGTTAATCGTAGAGCCTAATCAGTAAATGCCTACTACTTTCCCCTGGCCCCAGCTAGTGATTGTTCTAATCTTTAGATCAGAACTGCTCCACTAAGATAGTTTATCAAAGGGAATATATCTACCCTATGAAGGTTGTTAGCCCAAGGGGCTATGATGAACTTGCCTCTCTGCTGGTTTCCCTGGTAAGCAATGAGCCAACCTGACGTCAGTTACCTCTAAAACTGGTAACTGTCATGTGACAAGGCAGGCTGGTACTGCGGGCAGTAAAAGAATTTACCAGAAACAAGGAAAACTGAAAGAAAAGTTTAAAAGAAAAGAAAAGGTTAGATATGCTGCTACAGGCAACAGCGGGCAGACAGACGAGAGGTGTCTGTGCATCGAGGGTTGATTGCTGAAGTCTTTTGTAAGGGAGGGTAAACTTTTGTTACCAAGTCCAAACTTGTTCTGCTCACCACACAACAGGCCAATAAACCGGGAGACAAGGTGTTGGGGCAAGGAATAATGACTTTATTTGGAAAGCTGGCAGACCAAGAAGATGGCAGACTAATGTCCTGGAATTCAGGCTCCTTTTATACTAAAAAGGGGAGGAGGGGGTATGCTTGGTTGCTGCAAACTTCTTGGTGTAGGAATTCTTTGTTCTTGGAATCCTTTGTTCTTGCAGCTGTCCACGTGCGTCAGATCATGGTGTCCCTGTAAACCAACAAAACAAGCATTATTTTCTATTCTGCATCTTGCTATCTTTATATGAATGGAAAAGTGTTAATATCCTTAAAGGTTAGGGCCTTGAGAATAGACTATCTTGTATATTTCCGGCTACAGGCAACATTCTTTTACAAAAGATGCAGAACCAACAAGACTAAGCCTAGGAAACAGAGCACAGTGTTAAAGCCAAAGAAACAGATCTAATATGGAGTTAGATTTGGTCTTTTCTATTACGCTTTAACTCCTTGTGCTTATGTGACATCAGGCACAAAGGGAGTTGCAGGGTATGTGATCAGTTGCGCAAAATTCTCTGATTGATTTATTTTGTGGTAACAGTCAAGGAGGATGTTGTGAAAGGGTAGGGCTAGGGATTTTGGTAGAGCATTTAGACCAGTTCTGGAGGTCAGGCTTCCAGGCATTGTATAGATGATCATTCTCTCTGCTAAGTCTTTATTATCTTTAAAGGGCAGCAGCTGGGCACCTGAGGGGCCTTGGAGCAGGGATCTGACAGATGTCTATGGACCCCACAGAAGCTAGTTCCCAAGCTATTACTTTACATGTTGGGAGAGGAATGTTCTTTGTGTTTTCTGGTTTATGTCTTCATGATGTGAGTGGGGTGCAGGCAGACGTCTTGTGACTGGCGCCCACTTTGGCTCTCTATGGGGCCTCTTTCTTGTCCTCAAACTCCACAGTATTGTCCCCACCACTTCCCTGTAGTGAAGACTACTGCCATGTCCTGCCTGCCATCTGCCACCTGCAGTGGGGTGTTGCTCTAGGACCTTGCTTCAGACATCTAAGATTCCCTATTCAAAAAAACCATTGATGTCTCTGTCACTGACTCTGGGCTTCTTGTCTTACAGCTGGGCAATTACAAGGTTTGTGGGGTGCAGCCCAACAAATGGTCAAAAGGTCAGATTCCATTCAGGCTGAGATGTGCATACATCACACTTCCTCAGTGTCCTCCCAGCTCCATTTTAGAGAGCTCTCTTGGCAATACTGATACCAATTTGTTTTTTTCTTTCACAGGTTCAGGTGTTGTCAGCCTGATCCATCCTTTATAAAATTTCACCTATGCTTTTCACCTCATGTTTTTTGCAGCCTTTGCAGATGATTGCCTAGATCTGCATTTCATTAGAGTTTGTGTAAATCAGGGAATGTTGCTAACCATCCAGTTCTACAAAAACTAAGTCATTAGCTACTACAGTTGCAGATCTACAGTACATCCCTGAAAGGAATTCAGGACTAAGAACAGGATGAGGCACTCTGTGCTTTGGAAACAGGCCCTTTAGAAAGTTAGGTATATTTCAGGAAAAAACTTTTATGATCTTGGGATTCTTGCATATTCCCATACATGGTGTTGACAAAAATTCAATTAACAATCAAGAAAAAAAGAGAATTTTATTCATGCTAAACTGAGGATTATAACCCTGATGACAGACTCTCAAGCTCTGAGAGCTGTTCTGCTTTTTCAAAGTCAAAGGCACAGTTAAACATTTTTGAGACAAAGGATTGTACATCAAAATGACATATTGACATTTTTATGTAGAGTTTACCAAAGGTACATAATCCAGATAAGCATGTACAAATAGAGCAGCAAGTCACCATGACCCCTTACAGAGTTGGGAAAGAAGGCTAATTTTTAAAGAAATTACACTGTTAATGTCAGAAGAATCTTTACAGTCAAACAGGCATTTCCACATTTGAGGAGGCCTGGTTAATATGTAATGCACATGCACCTTGCACACTAAAGGGGGAGGCAGGAGGTCCAAACAGGCACACAAAGAGAATGTTATGCTTAAGTTAAAATATGAATTTTACTTCATCAATAGAAAAGCACTGAAATCATCAATTGAGATACCTGTTCCTTGTGACTAGCAGTGACCTTCTACCGAGATATGTACAGGACTACGTGTATTCCTTAGCCAAAATCATACATATACTGGCCTCTCTCCCTACCTCTTCAGAGCAGTTCCTCAGAGCTGAGGAGAGTCTATCTCCCAGGTTATCGTCCTCAGTAAGACTCTGAATAAACTGAATAAAATTCAACTCACAGCTCTTACATTGTACGTTTTTTTTTCAGTCAAAAGTTTCAAAGGGATTATGTTAAAACTGTACATTTTCTTCTGCATTTATTTCCTGGAATTCTTCTATTAAAGGAACTTCCCCATATCAGCTATTAAGTTCCACTGAGGTATGGTTTGCACAGGAAGGATAGGATGAATGTTTATTTCTTTAGGGGAGCAAAAGTTGCCCCCCCCAAAATGTGCCTCTTTGGCTTGAGGATTATTTGAGGCTGATTATTTTTAGGAAACAGAAGACTCGGGAAGTCTTACTTTTTATGTCCCCCTTAGCTGCCTAAAGAATTTAGATAAAGTGCCTGTTTCCAAAATAGAGCTATTGCCCGAGATGTCTGGAAAGAGGATGGGCTAGATGTGGTGGGGGAAAGTCTAGGCAGGCCCTAGAGATCAGAGTCCTCTCTGTGTCTCATGGTCTCTGCATAGCCCAGCAAACATTTCTTTACCAAACATTCGCTTTTCCATCTCCATGTGAATTGCCTTCTTTCTCTTTGAAATCCCAAACCACTACCCCCAAAATCCTCTTTAGTCTTTAGCTGAAGATGTGTTTAAGATGAGGCTTTCAGCCATTTTGGTGAGTTTACTCATTTACTCATTTACTCAGTTTTCCTGGGTTTCTTCCATGTGTACATGTTATAAAATTTTGTTTGATTTTCTCCTGTTAATCTGTCTTATGTCAATTTAATTCTTAGACCAGTCAGAGGAACCTGGAAGGGTAAAGGAAATTTTTTTCTATGAATGAAAAGTATTGCCTGTCATCCACTACTGCAGCCCCTGATGGTGAGCCCGAGGGAACTCAGTATGGAGACAAAGGGGCTGCCCACTGCCAGGCCCCAGCCACTGAAGCCACCCCTAATATGCACCCTGAGAGGACTCAGGATGGGAAAGAACAGGATACTGGCCCTAGATAGCTAAGTGCATATCAAAAGAAGGATTTAGGTAAGCCCAGACTCTTGCATCTTCCCCTACACAGAAAAGTGTTAAATTTATTAACTTGAGATGTCTGGTTTTCTGTAATTAACAGTCATCTTTTGATGTTCCAACTACCCATTTTTTCTTGCAAAACTCTTTATATATCCTGGCTGCTCCCTTACCTCTTCGGAGCAGTCCCTCAGCACTATCTGAGAGGCTGCCTCCTGGGCTGGAAGTCCTCAGAAAGTCTGCCAAATTAAACATAATTCTCAACTTTTAGGTTGTACATTTTTTTTCAGCCAACACTTCTTCCCTGACAAGTCTTTGGTAATATTTCCACATTTCAAAATAATTAATTGCTTCCTTCCAAAGGTGATTAAGAGTTGGATTTGTTGGGTTTTGTTTTTTCTTTTAGAATATCATCATGAACTCCAGCTTTTCCTACATTTGATGTTTTAATTCATTGCACTCATTATTTTATTTGACACTCAAATTGTTCTATCTTTGGCCAGTGGAGCCTATTTTAGTTGGCTTATGAGTCTTTGGCATGCTTTCTAATGTGAGAGTTCAGTCCAGGCTTATCTAGTAAACTCCTTACATAGACCTGGAATCAACTGTTAGTGGATAGAAAGACCTCCCCCTCTCCAGAATAGGGGAAGCCCGCAAAAGAGTGGGTTCTTGCTGTGGACTTTGAAAGATTTCCCAGCAGAGCAGAAGGACAAAGTGAAAAGCTGCTTTATTGCTCAGAGGGAGAGAAGGCACTTGAGTGAGGCAGCCATAAGCCAAGTAGCTTAACATAAGAAATCCCACTTTTGGGGTCTCAACTGGGTCCTTTTATTCATCTTCTTGTGGTTTCTTGTCTCCTCATTGACTGCCCCTTTTTGTGCTTATTCCTCCAGTTAGTTCTGCTCTGTGAAACAAACAGTTTGAAAAAAGCAAGATTAAGCAACCTGGACCCTCAAACATTGTGGTCATATAGATTAGATCAGGTCAGGGCTTTCTGTTCCTTTAGGATAGCTTTTTCCATTACTTAAGCAAAAGTGTTTCCTGAGCCTGGTTGTTAATTTTGAACAGGTTAATTTTAAACCTTTAAAGAAGTCTCTAGACAATAGGTCTGGGTTTCAGTTCCCTTTCTCCCTGCCTCCCTCCTCAATCATTTCTCCAAGGAAGTTGGTTTCCTTTAGTGGGAAATATGTTTAGGAGACTCAATCTGAGGACTAGAGTTGCTCATTGCTACTGTGTTGGTCATTGTTTCTTGCCCTTTTTGGTACACGGAACCTATAAGTATGTAATATATTTTTTAATGAGGTTATATATCATCTCTTTCCATCCAGACTGCTCCTCTGTCACCTTAGAGGTAATCATTTTGGTCATTTTTTTGGTTTTAACTTTCCTACACTTTTCAAAAATACAAGCAACTATAACACATATGTTAGTTTTCTTCCCCTTTCATAGGTAAAAGATGGCATATTTTACACCAGTACTGGGCAACAGAAATTTCTACGGAGATGAAAATATTCCATGTCTTCATAATCCAACACAGTAGCCACTGACTACTTGTGGCTGTGGATCATCTGAAATGTAGTGAATGTGACTGAGGAACTAAAATTTTTATTTCATCTAAATTGAATTAACTTAAATTTAAATTGTCATGTGTGACTGGTGTCTACCATATTGAATAACAGCTGCTCTACACATTTTTCTGCACCCTTGCTTTTCACTTAACAATATATCCTGGCGATAACTCTACAGCAGTCTGGAGAGGGAGTCTTCACTGCTTTTATAGGTGCATAGTTGTCTAGGATGTAGATGGACCTTAGGTTATTCAGCCAGTCCCTCATCAGTAGACATCCGTCTTATTTTTGGCCTTCTGCTGTTACGATTTGTTCTGTGAGAAATGGCTTTGTACTTCTGCCTTTTGTCTTTATGGCATCTCTTGAATAGAGTCTTAGGAAAGAGATTCCTGGTTCCAAGAAAAAATACCTATGTACCATAGAAGAAAAGATTTGAAAAAAGTGCACCTGGAAATGTAGCCACAAGAAGTGAATACTGGTTCTATCTCATTATTCCATATGTTTTCTGGTCTCTTATTTTCTTTCTAGTTTGAGATGGGTGAAGCAATTTCTTATTGAGCCCCAGGAAGAAGAAATAGTACAGAAGAGAAAAGAATAGGAACGGGTCAGCTAGACAGAAGATGGGAGTCATGAAACTTGTGTCCCGGTTGCTGGATCCTTTAACTGACCACAGGGCCTTAGGTGAGTCCCTTCCTATTGTTGGCCTCCAACCCAATGCAGAAGACACTCAATGTATAAACAGTGGTCTTAAGGGTCAGAAGGACAGGGATGTGATGCTGGGAAATATTACTTGCTGGTTGCATGATCAAAAGCAAGCAATTTATCTGCTTATATGCCCTTTAATTTTTGGTATCTTTTATTATTGTTCAATATTAATAAAAGTTATAATATTATTACTCCTACCACCACTGAAAGGGTGATTTATAGGAGTGAGGATTAAATTGCCAGGTATTACAATGTTCCATTATTTTTATAATTTTATAAAGTTCGGATAAAGTGGTTGAAATACAGATTAAAGGAACTGTATAGAAAACTAATGAGCAGACCCAGACATATTATTTACTATGCTACAGGTATGGCTTTTCCAATCAGATGCATTGTTTAAGAATCAGGGTTGGGTCAGCTGCTAAAGGGTACATTAAGAAGCAAAATTAGGTCATATTTATCCTTGTCATTTAATCATAATAATTCATCCACTTGTTAGTTTTTAAGATAAAAGTTAAGGTCAGAGAAAAACAAAAAAACAACCAAAAACCACATGATCCTAATCTGTACATATAGTATGATAATAGTTATATGAATTGTGTATGTAATGCACATATACTACATGTACATACATTCATGAACAAAAAAACAGTGGAATGAAATAGCACAATGTGAATTTCAATCATGATGAAATTGCTGGGTATTAATATTTTTAACCTTTGCACTTGGCTTGATATTAAGCATTTTCTAAAATGAGTATGAATTATATTTATGATAAAAACTATATCCACTAAAAGCTCTGCTACTTATGAAATATTTCAGTTAAAAACATATAGAGCTATCAAATTAATCTAGGTTAAAAAAACTTTACTCTTTTTCTTCCCTAGAGATAATCCTTATTCAGAAGGAGATGATTATCATTTCCAGGCATTGCTTCATTCTTTTACACTATATGAGAATTTCTCTAAACAAAATATAATATTGTTTTGCATATTTTCACTGCACACACACAGACTTAGTCATAAACACAGTAGGTGTCATCCTTTATTTGCTAATTTAACATTGTGTGTATACATACATTCATATATATACTATGTGTTTTATTTGCTCTCTTTTCATTTAGTATTTAGAATGGTTGTTTTTTGTTCTAGTGGTACTTTTATACTAAATCCCTAATTAGCCTACTTAATATCCTGGATATGGAATGAAGTCTTACTAATGAATAGAGAAATAGTCAAATGATATGAACAGATAATTCATATAATAATTAATATACATCCTGAGTTAACATTAAAAGATGTATCAAATTACTATACAAATTAATATCCTAGGCTATCATGCTGAATTAAAAAGACAAGTTGCTTAAAAATAAGTATAATGTAATAATTTGGGGAAAGAATATATGTAAAGGAACATATTTTCTCCACATGAAAGAAAACATCAGGAATGGAGGCTGAGAATTCCCCAGGAAAAACCAATTGACATAGGTCTCTGCCTACTAAATGATATTTTAGGTCTGCCTCCCTGAAATAACTGAATTCTTAAATGACATTTTTGTATATATATCTATAGATGATTCAGTCACATGACTATAGACAGTCTTTTATTTCTCTACCACAGATGGCTAACTGCTTAACATGTCCTGTGATTTTACAAGTCCACCTTCAGGAGGGCTAGCTCATTGTCTAGAATCCTAGGATATTTCCCCATTCTCTGTACACTGATAATACTCCCTGACTGTCTTTTTTCAAGTAACCAAAGCTTCTGAGGACTGGGACTTTCTTTGTTCCAGCAAATTAAGCACAGTTCCACCAACTGCCCAAGTCCCAGTTTAGTGTCTCTAATTAAAATGCTTTCTCACGTGGCAGCCTGAAGATGTAAGGCGTTTTGCTTTCAACTAAAGGTGTGGCGGTAGAGAAGTATGAGGAGGTATTTCGCATCTGGAAGACTTGCCGGCGCCTGGCGGTTGCCGTAGAAACCTGACGTCAATACGGCGACCGTGACGACATTTTAAAGGAGACGGACGCTGCCTGGTGAGGAGCCAGGTCCCTCCATCAGGTGTTTGAGACTCAGCTGATGGTTTAGGTCCCTGCGGTGGGGGCTGGGCCGTCCTGGGGTGTGGGGAGACAAAGGGCTCCATATCCAAGTCTCCCTTTCCTGCTTTGAGACTCGGTGCCCCGGCTGTCTTGTACGTAAAGACGTTGGGGTCCTCACGCCCCCCACCCCCACCCCGGGCACCAGTGAGTGCGGTGTCCTCCTCCAGGGGTGTCCTGGAGCCACTTTCCTTCTAAGGGCAGGGGCGCGGGAAGTGAGACAGGTAACGACTCTGAGCCTCAGTTTCCCCTTCTGTAAAATGGGGCTGAGAATGCTTTACCCACAGGATCAGTGTAAACGTTTCAGTGATAACACAGGAGTAAGTCGATGGCTCTGTGGTTATTGCGGGATCATGAATGTCTGTATGAATTCAGGCCACTTCTTATTCCTTTTCAACTTTGTTGTTGGGGGATAGACAAGGGAAAGAGAAGGAATGCTGATCCTCATGCCGGTGGCCCAGCTCATATCAGGTGTCTGAAGGAGGCAGGTTCTGAGGATCTGTGTCCTGATGGCTCCTGAAGCTCCTACTCCAGGTTCAAGGGCAGCGGCTTCCAGGAGACCCCCAACACTTAACATCTTTGGTGGAATGTGACACCTGACTCAAGTGAGTTCATAGATCTGAACAAAAACATGCTGTGGAATAGCTCCTGTGAGGCTCACAAACTAGCCTAGAAGTAGGGAAGCTACCTTGATCTCATCATGGGAACGAGGTTTTTAGCAGGTGGAATTTCATTCTATCAGCAATTTTTTAGTAGCCCTTCAGGTCCATCTTAGAGATGCCTTTTTTTTTTTTTTTTTTTTGAAAAGCAGTAAATGGTTCAGTTGGAGAAGGAATTTTGATTGAACATGGATTTTCAGTAAATATCCCTAAACTGTTTTCACCATGTAAATAATATCAGGAATTCCATGTATCTCATAGGTGGATGTGGAAATATGCAACTGTTAGATCTACTTAGCTATTTGACATTGTAATGCACATTCTTCCCTTGTGCCTATAGTGTTTTTCTGTTGTATAATGAGATTTTTAGAGTCAAACATTTTCCAGCTGTTAGTTTAAAATGTTAGTTACTAGAACTTAATATTAAAAAAAAAATGTTACTCTGGAGTTTGCCCAATTATAATAATACTCACCCTTATTCACTAAAATATCTACTTGCTCTTAAATATCACTATGATTATTCTCCTAGGATTTAATATTTTTATTTCTATACTTCAGAGGAAATGGACATCAACTTTCTATAGGTATTTGGATATATTTCATTACAAATGATTATTTCTATTTTGGTTGGGGACCAATTTGATAAAACGTAGTGTGGACCTGTTAATACTACATTAGCATAATCCTGGGAATATTTCACCTGATTAATTTCATTACATCAGAATTATGTATATATAAATATATTTCAAATACTTTGTTGAGGTATAGTTGACATACAATACCCTGTGCGTAATTAAAGTATGTGCTCTAATGTTTTGATATATATATGCACCTATAAATCTAATACTACAGTCAAGATAATGAACAAATCCGTCACCTCAAAATTTCTCTATGCTACTTTGTAATGCCCCCACCTACTCTCTCCTGCCTCCCTCTCCAAGTCACCCTACCCCATTCCCAGGCAACCACTGGTCTTCTGTCACTATAAATTAGTTTTCCTTTCCTATAATTTTATATGAAAGGAATCATACAGTGTGTACTCTTATTTTGTCTGTCTTCTTTCTTTCAACTTAATTATTTCTGGATTTATCCATTTGTTGCACATACAAATAGTTGCTCTTTTTTGTTGTTGAGTAATGTTGCATTATATGGATATACCATAGTTTGTTCTGTCCATTTACCTAGTATTGGATATTTGGTTTATTTCCAATTTGGGCCACTTGTAAATAAAGCTGCTATGAATATTGGTGTATAAATCTTTGCTTGGGTATATGCTTCCTTCTTTACTGGTGAATACTTAGGACTTTAATGGCTGGGTCATATGGCAGTTGTAAGATTAACATTGTAAGAAACTGACAATCTGTTTTTCAAAGTGGCTGCAGCATTTTTCATTGCTACCAGCAATGTGTGAGACTTCCATCCTCCACAATCTTGCCAAGACTTGGTATGGTCAGCCTTTTAATTTTGGCCTTTCTTAGAGGGGTGTAGTGGGATTATGCTTCCCCAATGACTAATGATGTTAAGTATCTTTTTGTGATTATCTGACGTTGTAGATCTTTGACCACTTATTTATTAGAGTGTCTTATTTTTTTCTTATTGACCTTCTGAGATTTTAAAGTTCTGTATACAAGTCTTCTGTCAGATCTATGATTTGTAAATATTTTCTCCCAGTCAGAGACTTATCTTTTAATTCTCTCAACTGTGTTTGGAAGAACAGTTTTTTTCTTTAATTTTGAAGAAGTCTAGTTTATCAGTTTATTCATTTATGGATTTGATTCTGCTTTTCATGTTGTGTTTAAGAAGTGTTCACTTAAGCTGGGATCACAAGAGTTTTCTCCTGTGTTTTCTTCTAGAATTTTTATAGTTTTAGCTTTTGTATTTAGGTCTGTGATTCATTTGAGTTGACTTTTGTATATGATGCATTATATGGATTACAGTTTTTATTTGGGCATATGGATATGCACTTGTCCCAATACCATTTGTTGAAAGGACTGTCCTTTCTCCACTGAATTTTCTTTGTAGCTTTGTCAAAAATTAGTTGTCCATATGTGTGTGGGTCTATTTCTGGACTCTTCATTTTTTCCTTTTATATACATTTTTACCTTCATTCCATACTCTCTTGGATACTGTAGACTTATAATGAGTCTTGAAATAAGGTAATGCTAATTCTCCAAATTTGTTCTTCTTTTTCAAAGTTAGTTTTTCATAGTGAAAACCCTTTGTATTTCCACATGATGTTTAGATGTTTGTCAGTTTCTTTTTGAAAGATGTATGCTGTGATTTTTATTGGGAATGTACTGAATCTATAGATCAGTTTGAAGAGAATAGACATCTTAGCAATGCTAGCACTTCTGACCCATGAAGATGGTATACCCTTTCATTTATTTACACCTTTAATTTCTCTCAGCAACAAAATGACAAGTAGTCTGTCAGTACGCATATGTTGCTAGGTAATCTTTTTGCTAGAAAGCACAGATTATTCTAGGATGGAAAAAATACTTGATGCTTCACTCTTGTATTACAGTTCTCCAGAGAAACAAAGCCAATAGGATGTTTATATATAGATAGAGATTTATTTTGAGGAATTGACTCATGAGATTGTATAGGCTGGCAGGTACAAAACCTGATGGGGAGGCTGGCAAGCTGGAGACTCAGAAGAGAGTTAGAGTTGGAGTCTGAAGGCAGTCTGCTGGTGAATGGAAAGCTGATATTGTAGATGAAGTCCAAAGGCAATGTCCTGGCAGAATTCCCTCTTGCTCAGAGAAGGTCAGCCCTTTGTTCTATCCAGACCTTCAACTGACTGGATGAAGTCCACCCACATTATGGAGGGCTAAGTGCTTTTCCCAAATTTTACCTATTTAAATGTAATCCTCATTCAGAAGCACTTTCACAGAAACACCTAGAATAATGTTTGATCAAATATCTGGGCACTGTGGTCCTGCTAAGTTGACACATAAAACTTACCGTCACAATATTCACTTACCTAGATTTCCATGTCAGCTTTTAGGTGTTATTGACAATGTACCAAAACAAGGGAGAAAACTCTCACAGAGATTATTATAATTCTATAGGTCATTTCCAGAAAATCAGTCACTAAAATGAAATAGTTTTGTAGCTTTATACTTTATGTGGTTAGGATTGAATTGTGGAGTTTTCTTCTTTATCCTCAGACAAATCCACCTTGATGAATTCCTGGCTTCTTGGATGGTTAAAAAAAAAAAAAGAGGGAGAAAGCTTGTATGAATGTGGGTGTGTTTGAATGTATGTGTGTATATATTGATGAAGCTATGAGGAATATTTATTGTGAGGAATGTTTGAGATTAATTATTGTGTGTTATGTCAGTCCTGCTTAGTTCCTAGCACATATTAGGAAACAAATCAAGATGGTTGCTGTTTGTTTTTTCCCTAGCTTTCCTTGTCCAGCATGGTTACCATGGTGACCCAGTGATTGCTGTGGATTTGGTACAGACTGAAAATCCTTTCATGATTCTTACCTGAATCTGTCGTGACTATTTTAGTTGTTAAGTGCTGCTTTTATAATTTTGTCATTCCTTCTAGATTTATTAATTGACATTCAGATGTTGGTAGAGTTTTCCCTTCTCCCCTATTGTTTATTTATTTATTCATGTATTTATTTCATAGGTGTGACTCATAGATTCCTATTTTGCTCAAAGGGTTACTATCTGCCATTGTAATTATTTCCTTTCATGTCCCAGTTGTAACAGAATTGGCCAGTATTAGCCTCTTCAAGTTGGCTTCTGTGTCCATTTGACGCCTCCCAGAAATTTAAATAGCTAAAATTTATTTAGTGCTAAGCATTTTTATATATTGAATTATACACTCTTATGAGGTAGCTGCTGTTCCTAATCCCCATTTTATGTATTAAAAAATGAGGGACATTCCAGTTGGTTCTGGAATAACTGGCTATCCACCTGCGGGGGAAAAAATGTAGACCCAAACCTTACATCTTTCACAAAAATTAATTCAAATGGAATTAATTGGAATTAATTAATTAATTAATTGGATTGGATTAATTAATTCAAATGGAAAACACAAACCATAAAACTCCTAGAAATGAACATAGGAGAAAACCTAGATGACATTGGGTTTTTAGATACAATACCAAAAATGCAATCTATAAAAGAAAACATTGGTAAGTTGAACTTAATTGAAATTAAAAACTTCTGCTCTGTGAAAACCACTGTTCTGAGATTGAAATTACAAGCCATAGACTGGGAGAAAAAGTTTACAAAACACATATCTGAGAAAGGACTGTAATTCAGAATATACAGGGAACACTTAAACCTCAACAATGAGAAAATAAAACAATGCAGTTTTTTAAATGGGCAAAGAACTTAACAGATGCCTCACCAAAAAAAAAAAAAATACAGATGGCAAATGAGCATATAGAAGAGATATTCAATAGCATCTGTTATTAGGGAATTGCAAATTAAAACAATGAGATACCACTACACATCTGTTGGAATGGCCAAAATCTAAAATACAGACAACACCAAATGCTGGTGAAGATGTTGTGCCAACCTTGGAAGCAACCAAGATCTATTTCAAAAGGTGAATAGCAAGACAAAGTGTGGTACATCTATAAATTGACTATTTTTAGCAATAAAAAGGAATGAGCTGTCAAGCCATGGAGGCAGCATAAATGCATATTGCTAAATGAAGGAGGATAACCTGAAAAGGCTACATACTGTGTGGTTATGGTGATATGACATTCCGGAGAAGGAAAACTATGGAGACAGCAAAAAGATCAGTGGCTGCCAGGGGTTCAGAGGGGAGGGAGAGAGGGATGAGTAGGGGAGCACAAGAGATTTTTAGAGCAGTAAAACTATTCTGTATGATATCATAGTGGTGGATATGTCATTATACATTTGGCAAAACCCATAGACTATAAGGCACAAAGAGTGAACCTTAATGTAAACTGTGGGTTTAAACGCTATTAATAGAAGTATATCAATATTGATTCACAAGTTGCAAAAAATGTAGCACACTAATGCAAAGTGCTGACAATAGGGGAAATGGGAGGGAGTTGATGGAGTATATGGGAGTGTATGTTTCACTCATTTTTTTGGATACCTAAAACTGCTCTAAAAAATAGTCTATTAATTAGAAAAAGACCCCTGAGAAACAGGGAGAATACGGACTTGGCCCCGGACTGCACTGTTAGGGAGCAGGACAGCTTGGCTTTGTACCCAGCAGTTCATACTTCAGGCCTGGAAACTGTCAAATATTTGATGTTAAGTGACAGGAGTGATCTGCACAAGCATGCTTATTTTATGTGGTCATTAATAGTATTCATATATTGATATATTTATACAGAATATCTGGACTTAGTGACAAAAGGGTAGCTTGTGACCTTGGTGAGAGCACGTTCATTGCAATCATGACAGCAGAAGCTACAGTGCAGTGAGATAAGGAATCAGTGGGAATGAGGAATGTTAACAGGGAATGCAGAAATCACTTTTTGGAACTGCATATTTGAAGGGGGAGATACACACACACACACACACACACACACACACACACACACACACACACACACACACACAAACTGAGAGAGAGAGAGAGGAGCAGAGACAAATAAATCACTGTGGCTGAATGTAGATAAGTGGTCCAAGAAGGAATTTTTTAAAATCCTCAATCCTTGAAACTTAAGCAAGTTTAAACGTTAATATGAAGGAGGAATCTCATCTCATTTTAAGCCCCAAATTTGCCATGTATTCACTTCCCTTCTTACCCTCTTATTTCTCCTATAGAGTTAAGGAGACAATACCAATGCAATAGTATGGACTTTGAGCTCAATATATGCTTAGTTATTAGTGAATGAAAGAGTGGACACTTGTGCATCAGAGAAATGGTAATAATTCTTGGAATTTTTGCCTCATAGGGAGACAGCAGTTGGCTGAATCTTATTGTGACGTGGCTGGATGATGAATGATCTGAGGACCCCTGCACTGGTGACTGGGGTAAGTCCAGAATTTTTCTATAAATATATTAACACATAGAGCAGTCCAGGAGTAGCAGTTAGGCAAACACCACACTTTGCTGCCCTGGTGCCATCTCTCACTGAGCTTATCAGGTGAGTCAAAGACAAGCCTGTCTCTGCAGTGTGGGGAACTGGATTAGGATCTGCTCAGAGGCACATTGTTGGGCAGCTCTTATGAGCTTCTGAGTCTCCCAAGAACCTAGAGATCCTTCTGACTCCAAAACTTTGAACTCAAGGCATATCAGAGAGACATTTGATTTCTTCATAAAGATCTCTATCTTCTCATTAAGGGAAACAGTGAGAAATGACTTTTCACAATGTCTACCTCAGCCCGAGGCTCCGTGGGCTCCTACTGCTGAGTCTCGGCTTTTAAAAGGTCATTGAAGTCCTGCTACACCTCATATACTCTGGGCAAATCATCTGGAGGGAACGAAAGTGACATGTAAAGAACTGCTTTTAAAAATTGTACTTTATATTTCATTTCCTTTAATCCAAACTACTATTCAAGCTACCCTTCATTATGACCAGCATTCATACCTGGGTACTGACCTTAGGGGAGCTTATGTAAATCAGGGAACACTTTTCATCATCCCCCTATCAGCAGCTTAGTCTGGAATTACTCTAAAGTTCTTCCACTTTATTTTTATGCGTCCAGGACTCTGAATGCTTTAACTTCCCTATAGGATGCCATTACATTCTCCTGGGGCTGTTGCCAACTTTTTAAAAAGTTATTATTATAAAGGTTTTTGCAAGTTACAATATTTTTTTGAAATTAAAAAGCAAATTCTAAATTTAAAAATGCAAAGAATTGTGGTGACGACTTCAGGTAAAATATTTGCAAACTACACTTCAGATATTGGGTTAGGATCCATGATTTGTGCAAAATCCTTACTATCAAAGAAATTGGCAAATAATTTCAACTGAGAGTCACATGAAAATATACAGGAATAGTCAACATGTTAAAATACGCTAAAATCACAGGAACTAATATCATGAAAATATTTTTTAAATCCTGAGAGTTAACATTACGTGGAAAAGGCAAGATGCAAAAGAGTAATGTGAAGTCTCTTGGAAAAGACCATGAGCATGTGCAGGTGTCTATGATCACGGGCCTTCACCTACAGGGACACGTCGGGAGAGGAGGCACCAATGATGACAGACCCTTTTGTGTTAGGAGTGGGACTAGTGAGAGTTGCAGGACAATTTCAGTCTATAAATATACTTTCATATATTGTTTGAAATGTACTCAAGAAAAATGGCACTTAGGTAAAATGTTGAAGACAAAAAATACTTGTGAACAGATTGACAAAAGCACATACACTTACTACTTTGTGAAAGTATTCAATTTAATGGGGGAAATTAAGTAGATTTTAAAAGTTAAATTGACTCTGTGTGTGTGTGTGTGTTTTGTGTGTGTGTCTGTGTGTGTGTCTGTGTGTGTGTTTCTATGTCCCCTCTGGCTCTACCACCTCAAGTACATGCTCACAGTTGCAGCTTTACACTCAGTTCAGACTGGAGATGGACATCTAGTCTCACGTTTAGATGTTCCAGAAAATGTGCATTTTCCTATCCTAGAAAAGTGATGGATACAGAGGATTACTCCAGTTAAGTGAAAATCCAGAAAACCCTAACTGATCCCATTAAGTCAAGCTCCCAACCTCCATGCTTCCCTCCTCCCTCCTGAGCGCTCTGGTCTGAGACTCTCAGAGCTGCAGTCTTAAATGCTGGTGGATCTAGCCACCAGGTGACATCACATTCACCTCTGTTTTTGTTATTCTTTTTTTAAGGAAAAATTGTACATTTTGCAAAGAGTAAAACTGTCATGAACCTGTTTGTTTACCATGGTACCAATTCCGTTTGGAACAATCATAAATATATTAAAGCAGTTCCATCTGCTGTTGACCCCAAATCTACACCATGCTCACTGAATTACCTCTTCCTTCATCACTGTTGGCCGATTTGCAGTGTAGACTGTACAGAGTGTCCCTATCAGGAAACACAGCATTCACCCTCCATTACCCACCCTACTCTTCTACAGGCTTCCCATCTGACTCCCAAACACTCCTTCTGTCAACCCCTGTCCAGGACACTGAACAGAGCTGCCCAGACCTTGTTCCAACTCCTGTTCCAACTCTCCATTCTCTCTAGTCACCTCCAGCCTGCCCTGAGCTGCCCTTCACCTGCCACCATCAACTACCAAGGCTCACTGCTGTCACTTGGTGTTTCACCATGTGCAGGCCCCGGAGTATATGTTTTTACAATCTTCCTTTACACCTATCTGTTTTCTCAATCTGAATTCGAATCATTCTGGGTAGGTCCACAGGCTGGATTTTAAGAGAGGTTATGTATTTCTAATTTCTTGAAGACTCTTAGTATACTGAGACTTGGATGATGGTGGCATGTTGGTGCCACCTGGTGACAGAAGCTTGAACTGCAGTTTGAACAGTGAACAAGAAGGTGGGTGGGCAGGACTGTGGCCCAAACCCATCAGACGGAGCTTTCTGGAAGTCTGGGTTGAAAGGAGGGGCGGAATTCCTTGGGCACGGCTATACTGATGGCTTCTTTATGGACATTTCATATAAATGGAATCGTGCAATATCCATTCTTTCCCACATTTGACTTCTTTCAGTTGGCATGATGGTTTCAAGGTTCATCCATATCTTAGTATATATCAGTATTTCATTCCTTTCTATTGCCAAATAATATACCATATTTTCTTTATCTGTGCATTAATTGGTGGACATTTGGGTTGTTTCCACTTTTGGCATTTATGAATAACGATGCTGCATACATTCACGTACAAGTTTATGTGTAGATGTATGTTGTCATTTCTCTTGGCTATGTCCCTAAGAGTGGAACTGCTGGGCCATGTGGTAACTCTGTTTAACTGTTTGAGGAACTGCCACACTGTTTTCATGACCCTGACAGTCTTGAAGAGTACAGGTATAGTCTATTCTTTTTCTCGTGATTAGACTGTGGTTCTGGGTTTGGAGAAAGGATACCACAAGAGTTGAAGTGTCCTTCTTGTCACATCATATCTGGGAGGATGGTATCCACATGATGTCACTGGATCATTGGAGATGTTGACCTTCGTCACTGGGTTAATGTGGTGTTTGTCGAGTTTCTCCAGTGTACAGTAACTGTTTTCTGTTTGCCTATTCTGGTCTTTAGAAATGAGTAACTAAGTCTGCCCTGACCTCAGCAGTAGGAGGGGGAAGGTTCACCTCATGGAAGGAAGATATCTATATAGATTTTTGGGGAACTATTTGATAAACATAGTTTACTGTCACCCATTTCTTTATTAATTCAAAAATTCATTTATATCAGTATGGATTCATGTATACTTATTTTGTGGGTTTATTATTTTATTTCACTTAATGGATACAGAGGAAAGTCCAGCATCATGATTTCTATGATGTGGTAAAAGAATTTTGACTTAGCAGTCAGGAAACTGCAAGAGTTCCCTAGACCCACCATTATATTGTCTAAATATGGTATATCACATAATGCTTTCAGACTATATTTAATCATGGCAGAGTTTGGAACACCTATTTTATTTCATACTAGTAATCCCTTGAGAAAGGATCCCTTGAGAAAGAAATGAAAACCAGATAAGGTTATTGAAGTGACCACAAATAATTATTGCTAACTTGCACTAAAAATATTTACAAAATCCGTTTCAGTAAAGCAAAAGTATGAGCTATGTCAGAGAAAAAGTGTGCTTCATTTGAAAGCCCATTATTCAGACCACCGCCTATACATTATCTGACTCTGTCTCCATGGAAGGTATTTCACAACCTGAGTTTTTCAGTGACTGATCACACTCTAGTATGATCCTGTCTATATCCAAACAATCGAATTCTTGAGGGAAGGTAATCCTTTCCTCTTGGGGAAATACCTGTTTGTCTGTATTTAAACAATCATTTCAACATTCTTGATGTATAGTAGAAGTGATAAAGAGGTGGTTGTTGAGTTGGCAAGTGTAATTTCAGTGGAAGTGTTGGGGGAACCCAGCCCCATTAATGAGGGATAGAGACAGAACTGGAGGGGAGGTGCAGGGAGATGTGAACTGAGTGTGGAGAATTCTTCGTAGAACGTTGGTGCAGGGGCAGAAAGTATGTAAAAAGGACAATAACTAGATGTAAAGAGGGGTTTAGAGCTTAGGGCATATTTTTAAATCATCTTTTATAAGAAACTTGAGCAGGTTGAAATCTTAATGGAAAGGAGCCATCTCTTCTTAGATTTAATATCTGAATTTAGTACAGCAGACTTTCCACATTTTACTTCCTTGTTTCCACTTTGGAGAAGCCTAAAACTTAACCAAAGCGATAGTGTAGAATTTGTTCTTAATGCCTGTTAACTCCATGAATGAATGGATGCAGGATATGTCAAACCTGTGCTGCGTATTTATGTCTGTACTGATTTTTTATGTCTTAGTGCAGAGCTCTTCCTGAAGATGACAGAACCCATGCTGTTGAGTTTTTCCCCTGCAAAAACTATCATTGGGATTTTGACAGGGATTACTTTAAATCTATAGATCACTTAGGGTAGTATCGACATCTTAATATTACATCTTCCAATCCATGAACACAGGATGTCTTTCCATTTGTTTTTGTCTTCTTTAATTTCTTTCAGCAACATTTTGCAGGGTTTCTTAAAATTGAAGTATAGTTGATTTACAATATTCTGTTTCAGATGTACAGCAAAGTGATTCAGTTTTATATATATATATATATTATAGTTTTCAGATTTCTTTCCATTATGTACTATTATAAGATATTGAATATAATTCCCTGTGCTATACAGTAAATCCTTGTTGTTTATCTATCTTATATATAGTAGTGTGTCTCTGTTAATCCCATACTCCTAATTTATCCCTCCCCTCCTTTCTCCTTTGATAACACTGTTTGTTTTCTATGTCTGTGAGTCTGTTTCTGTTTTGTAAATAAGTTCATTTGTAATTTTTTTTAGACTCTACATATAAGTGATGTCATATGGTATTTGTCTTTCTCTTTCTGACTTACTTCACTTAGTATGATGGTCTCTAGGTCTATCCATGTTGCTGCAAACGGCATTATTTCATTCTTTTTATGGCTGAGTAATATTCCATTGTGTGTGTGTGTATGTATATCTCACATCTTCTTTATCCAGTCATCTATTGATGGACATTTAGATTGCTTCCATGTCTTGGCTATTTTAAAGAGTGCTGATATGAACATTGGGGTGCATCTATCTTTCTAAATTAGAGTTTATGTCCTTTCCAGATAAATGCCCAGGAGTGAGATTGCTGGATCATATGGTAACTATATTTTTCATTTTTTAAGGAACCTTCATACTGTTCTCTACAGTAGCTGCACTAGTCTACATTTCTACCAACAGTGGGAGGGTTCCTTTTTCTCGACACCTTCTCTAGCATTTACCGTTTGCAGACTTTTTAACGATGGCTATTCTGACTGGTGTGAGGTAATAATCTCATTGTAGTTTTGATTTGCATCTCTCTAATAAGTAGCGATGTTGAACATCTTTTCATGTGCCTGTTGGCCGTCTGTATTTCTTCTTTGGAGAAATGTCTATTTAGGTCTTCTGCCTATTTTTTGACGGGGTTTTTGTTTTTGTTTTTTTGGTATTGAGTTGTGTGAGCTGTTTGTATATTTTGAAAATTAAACCCTTGTTGGTTGAATCATTTGAAAAATACTTTTTCCCAGTCTGTATATTGTCTTTTTGTTTTGTTTATGGTTTCCTTTGCTGTGCAAAAGCTTATAAATTTTATTAGATCCTGTTTGTTTATTTTTGCTTTTATTTCTTTTGTCTTGGGAGACTAGCCTAGGAAAACATTACTATGATTTATATCAGAGAATATTTTACCTGTGTTCTCTTGAGGGGTTTTATGCTGTCATGTCTTACATTTATAAGGCATTTTGAGTTTATTTTTGTGTAAGGTGTGAGGGAGTGTTCTAACTTCATTGATTTACATGCAGCTGGGCTGTCCAGCTTTCCCAACACCACTTGCTGAAGAGACTGTCTCTTCTCCATTGTATATTCTTGTCTCTTTTGTCGAAGATTAATTGACCGTAGGTGTGTAGGTTTATTTCTGGGCTCTCTATTCTGTTCCATTTATTCATATGCCTGTTTTTGTGCCAATACCATGCTGTTTTGATTACTGTAGTTTTGGAGTATTGTCTGAAGTCTGGGAAGGTTATTCCTCTAGCTTTGTTCTTTTTCCTCAGGATTGCATTAAATCTGTAGATTGCTTTGGGTGCTATGGCCATTTTGACAGTGTTAATTCTTCCAATCCACGAACGTGGGATATATTTCCGTTTCTTTGAATCATCTCCAGTTTCCTTTATTAAAATGTTTTATAGTTTTTAGCATATAGGTCTTTCACCTCCTTGGTTAAGCTTATTCCTAGGTATTTTATTTTTCTGATGTGATTTTAAAATGGTTTTTTTTTCTACTTTTTCTTTCTGATATTTCATTTTTGGTGTAAAGAAATGGAACAAATTTCTGTATGTTAGTCTTTTATTTTGCTACCTTGCTGAATTCTTTTATCAGTTCTAATAGATATTTTTGTGTGGTTTTTAATCTGCAAGTCTTTTGCCTCCTTGGTTCTGTATTTCTAAATATATTATTCTATTTGATGCTATTGTCAATGGAAATGTTTTCTTCATTTCCCCCTCAAATTGTTCACTGCTAGTGTATAAAAATGCAACTTATTTTTATGTGTTCATTTTGTATCCTACAACTTTGCTGAATTAGTTTATTAGTTCTAACAGTTCTTTTGTGGAAACTCTAGGTTTTTCTGCATATTAGATTATGTCATTTGTGAACAGAGATAATCTTACTTCTTCCTTTCTAATTTGGATGCTCTTAACTTATTTTCCTTACCTAAATGCTCTGGATAGAACTTCTAGTACTATGTCGAACAGAAGTGGCCAAAGTGGGTATCCTTGTGTTGCTCCTGATCTTAGAGGAAAAGCTGTTAGTCTTTCACCATTGAGTATGATGCTCACTGTGGGTTTTCACGTTTAACTTTTAAAAGTCTCTTTATTATTATTATTTTTTTTTATCCTGAGGCTAGGAAGAAAAGCCAAGAAACTCTGTCCACCAGAATTCACCTGCAGTATGTATAAATTGGGTGAATTCCTTTTTTTTAAGTTTAGTAAACTATCTCAGAATTCCTGGCCTGCCAGTAAATGACCTTCCTTTCTCATCAATAATGATGGAGAGCCTGTGAGCCAAGTATCAAGCCAGTTTTCCTCAGTGGGCTTCCTACCATCAGCCTTAATTCTCTGAACTGTAGCTGGATGACCAGATTAAATTGTTGACCCCTCCCCCAACTCCCCCCCAGAAGTCTGCAAATAAGAAAAGAGTTTATTTGGGGTCTTAGGAATTGTAATCTGTGAAATACAGATACAGGTAAAACCAAAAGAGTGTTCCAGGGAAGAGAAAGTGTCGGATTTATAAAGGCAAAAGCCACAAGGCTATACTGTGACCCAAGAAAGGAAATATTTAAGAATGAGACACAAAAAAGTTCTGTCTCAATTATTAGGACTTGTGGATTGGTGAGCTTCACTGGGGAGTAACTGGGCAGAAATTCAGTCTTTTCAACAGGAGACCCCAAATATCAGTGTCTGTAGGCCTTTACGCTTGTGCTGGTCAGCTTCTCCAGAATCCTCCAATCTCCTGCTCAGCTGAGAGTGTCTTAGAAATCAACTGACAGAAAGGTTGAGGACAGTCTTATTATTTAATAAATAGAGATTCAATCCCTATTTTCATTAAAATTCACAGTCCAGCCCTCAGCTATGCCTATTGCTTCCAACATTAGAGCTTCTTTTCTGGAAAGATGTTTCAATTACCGTAGAATGTAAAACTTGAATCTTTTGTTCGAATGGATAAGGAGCTTTTGGGATCTAATTTCTTTCTTATACATACTTTTGATCAATCCTTCTCTTTTTAGTGCTCCCTGCATCCTGTAGCTGAGAGATACCCAGTAACTTTAAAAACTGAACCCGTCACCACCAGCCTTAGGTTTCAGCTTTTTCCAGTTTGTAAAGTAAGCTTAGCATTCATCTCATCTGTTGCTTTCCAGCTTCCAAAATTTTTTCGACATCACTTGTCTGCTGTTGTCTTCTCTTCTGTTCTCTCTGTCCTTCTTTATTTACATCCTTTTAAAAAAAATTCCTTTGCTGTCATTTTAGTGGAGCTTCATGCAGCAGCAGAGTTGGATGCATGTTTCTAATCTGCCTTGTTTAACTGGAAGTCTTATAGCACACTCTGTGTGGAGAAATAATACAGTCCAAAGTCAATAACATTAAAGGTGGGAGACTAAGAAACCCACTTGCAAAAAGAAAGAAAATCTGTTTCTGGGAAACATAGAATAAGCAATGCTGTAATATGTAAGTCATATATATGACTATTCACTGTACTGTGGGAAAGTAAAAGATATCTTGTTACAGAAAATTGAGTTACATCAACTTTCAAACACTTAAAAATTATAGGTAGTTTAACTTGATGCATAAACATAAGATATACGGGCTTGTTCAGTGTTTTTTGGATACAGAATGCATTTTTAAATAGACATTAGATAGAGAAATGGACATTAATTGCCTCATTGAGGAACCTTAAGAAGCATGCCATTTCCTGCCTACTTGGAACGCTCCTGATTGGAGGGGTGGAGCAGGGAGTTTAATGTAGATTTTGTGAAAAAGGTGAATTCAAGACACTTTTTTTTAACATTTTTTATTGATTTATAATCATTTTATAATGTTGTGTCAAATTCTAGTGTAGAGCATAATTTTTCAGTTATACATTAACATATATATATTCATTGTCACATTTTTTTCTCTGTGAGCTACCATAAGATCTTGTGTATATTTCCCTGTGCTATACAGTACAATCTTGTTTATCTATTCTACAATTTTGAGACACTATTTTTAAAAGCTTATTCAGGCAGACATTAAGTATTAAAAAAAGAGTCTTCCTGATCCTCCTCTATTCCAACCCTGACGACATACCCTGCCTATATGTAAACTGAGGAAAAGAGGTCAAGGTAAGAGCAAAGAAGTGATATACGAGTACAATAATAATACAAATTGCTGACATTTATCAGCCTTTACTGAGTGTTTACTATGTGTTAAACCCTTTTTGTGATTTATTTCATAGTACGGGGTTACTGATTATTTGACAAGTGAATTTAAACAGTAAAAAAGGAAGGACAAATCGGTAAGGAGGAGGAGAGGGGGAAGAATGCCACCAAATAATATTCTCATAATATTCATAATATTCTCATTTCCTTTCCCTTTCCCATCCCTCCCCTTCTCGAGTACTGCTCTAGACTTACTTATATTCATAGCATAGCTTTTTACACTATCCCTGCTTTTTGCTGTTCTTTCAGCACGTTAATATTAAATAGTTCATCTTAGGTACTTGAATTTGAAGGTTAATGATTTGGAACTTCAAGCAGGAGTTTTGATTCCAATAGTTCACTGTTTTGCAAAATATACCATCAAATACTTTGTGAGAGAGGATATGGAATAAAAGGAGAAAGAGAAGAAAGGGTAACCTGTCAAGACATTACTATAATTTTAGACATGTTTTTTAAAAGCAATATAGCTAATGTTTCCAATTGCTCAAGCTTTTACAAAACTCGTAGATAATAGTAACCTGTAATGATTTCATACGCGTTCAGTCAAACAAACTACCAAGAATGCATAGGTCTGCAACATGTATAAAATTGGTCTAGGATTAAAGGAAATAATCTGGAGAAGAAAAGAGAATTTAAATAATTAATTCTCCCAAAGATTAGTAAAATATATTTCAGCCTGCCATTTATTTAAGATTGAAAAATTTGCATTTGTTATTATAAAAGGACAAGGTAGATTTCTTTCTTTTTTTACTTGATTGATATCTATTGAATACCTACTCTATGCAAGGCATTGTGATAGGCATTATGAAAGAAAGGATATAAAAATGCCTAAAATGCTGTGTTCATTTTATAAAGAAGCTCATAATCTAGTGTTGAAGATAAGACATATACAAAATAACTGCTATACCCCATATGGTGTTATGTGACAAATATTAAATAAGTGTTGCAAAATATTTTGATGTTTCTGTTTTTCCAACTTGCAATATAGAGTGAATTATGTAGCTAGCATTCCAAATATGTGTTTCTTTGTATACTGTTCATACATGCTAACCTTTGACAACTGCTACAAAACATCTTTACTACCAGTTCAGGTACAGCAAGTCTAAAGAAAGAGCTGCCAGCTAAGGCACACTAGGGGGAAAAATGACTGTTTTCAAAGAGATGTGTGTGTATGTGTTTCTTATAATGGAATATATAACTTATTGATTATTTACTAAAATCTATTCTGCAAAGTACGTTAGGTATATATTTCGTTTAATTTTCACAAAATCCTATGAAGTCAGTGCTATTTTTATCCATCCCCATTTTACAGATGAAGAAACTGAGGGTCAGAGAAGCGAAGTAATGTGTCCAAAGTTAACACAGCTGGTAAATGATGGAATCAGGAGTTGAACCCAGTCTGTTTAACCCCAAGTCTGCACTCTGAACCATTTAGCTCTGCTGTCTCTTTTGTGGAACATGCTAGTGGAGATGCCTGGGAGATACTTAGATATCTGAGTCTGGAGTTCAAGAGAAAGGGTTAGGCTAGAGATATCGATTATGTAGTAATTAGCATGTGTAATAGATCCTCAAAGATAAGGAGGCCTCAATAAGAAGACACTCAAAAGTTTTTCTTGTCAACTGGATTGTAAAAATGTTTAGGGATATAAACAAGAGTTAAATATCTACTTAGGTCATTTAATATTTCAATTTAGTAAAACAATTAAGTTCCATTATGTAAATATATTATTTTAGCTGTATTGCTTCTATCTCCTCCTATTTAATGAAATAACTAATTCTTCACATGCATTTTCAACATTAGTATTTGGATTATCAGAGTCTATTCTTGTCATCTGTTTTCCAGAGCTCATTGTCCTCACTTCTACATACAAAACTATTTGCATCATCTTACTGTAAAGGAAATTTTATTGAAGTCACAGATACCAATTCACATAACACCACATTTACAGTTGTGATGTCATAGTTCCAGGAGTAGACATTATATTTGTATTACATTTCTATTGATATTTTATTTATCAATTTTATTTATATGTATGTATTTGCTTGCTCATTTATTTATTTTTTATTAAGTTATAGTCACTTTACAATGTGTCAATTTCTGGTGTACAGCACAGTTTTTCAGTCATACATGAATATACATATATTGATTTTCACCGTGAGCTACTGCAAGATCTTGACTATATTTCCCTGTGCTATACAGTATAAACTTGTTTATCTATTCTATATATACATGTCAGTATCTATAAATCTTGAACTCCCAGTCTATCCCTACCCACCCACCCCCTGGCAACCACAAGTTTGTATTTTACGTCTCTGAGTCTGTTTCTGTCTTATATTTAAGTTCGTTTGTCTTCTTTTTTTTTTTTTTTTTAGATTCCACATATGAGCGATCTCATATAGCATTTTTCTTTCTCTTTCTGGCTTACTTCACTTAGAATGACATTCTCCAGGGACATCCATGTTGCTGCAAATGGCATTATGTTGTCATTTTTATGGCTGAATAGTATTCCATTGCATAAATATACCACATCTTCTTTATCCAGTCATCTGTTGATGGACATCTACGTTGTTTCCATGTCTTGGCTATTTTAAATAGTGCTGCTATGAACATTGGGGTGCAGGTGTCTTTTTGAATTAGGTGCATTTATTTTTTAAACTAACTTTGATGTAGGTTATTTCATGCAAACATGGTAGTGTCAATTGAAACCTTCAGAGTGTAAAAGTAAATAGGGCTCCAGTAAAAACAACAACAATGATAACAAACAAAACACTTCTCATACTTAACTGAGATGTATTAAAAGTCTATTTGGTAGGTACCTTCATCCCTATAACAACCCAGTACTATCCTTATAGTATCATTTCTCCTACTTTTTCTTACAACTAAGGAATGAGTCTCAGAAAACAAATTTATAAAGGAGAAATAACTTAAAAACAACAGAGAGAATTTTAATCCTAATCCAAGTCCAAAGCCCATGTTCTTTTTCACCTGTTCTCCTTTGTGATCAATAAATAGAATGTAGTTGTGAGATGGGTGGCTAATGGCCATGAGGGAGAAATCAGTTAACTAACTAGCCTATGTGTAAAAATAGACCAAGTAACTGTGGTTTCATGTCACTGTTTTCAGCAAATGGCATGCCTTCTAAGGGATAGATGTCATATTTCAGTACATGGGAGATCACTTTTGGAGGGTTCCGTTATGGAAAAGAAGGAGAGAATAGTAAAACTAGAAAACTTGACTAACGATATCTTTATCAGCAGTCATTTTATAACAGAATAAGTTAGAGAAGGAACTGTTTATAGTGGCATGTAAGGTAATCCCCATGGTAAGGCTGTTAGGTAAAGACATACTTAATATCAGAGTCACTTTAACATTTAAAACAGAACCTATGTGATGTCATAGTTCTTACTCCTAGACATTTTAAAATATAAATGTAACAAAATTTTGTTTAGCAAGAACTTGCTAAATAAAGCTACATTTATTACCTTTTGAGTCCTCTCTCTTTTTTTCTTGGTCAGTCTAGCTAAAGGTTTGTAAATTTTGTTTATCTTTTCAAAAAACTCTTAGGTTCATTGATTTCTTTATATTGTCATTCTAGTCTATTCCATTTATTCCTGCCCTGATTTTTATTATCCTTTTCCTTCTGCTAACTTTGGGGTTAGTTTGTTCTTTTTCTTATTTCCTTGAAGTGTAAAGTTAGGTTGTTTATTTGAGATATTTCTTTTTTTTTAAGGTAGGCATTTATTGTTTTAAACTTCTTCCTTAGACCTGCTTTTGTTGCGCCCCATAAATTTTGGTATGTTGTGTTTTTGTTTTCGTTTGTCTCAGGGAGCTTTCTGATTTCCCTTTTGTTTTACTCTTTGACTCATTGGTTGTTCAGGAATATGTTATTTAATTTCCACATATTTGTGAGCTTTTCAGTTTTCCTCCTGCTATTGATTTCTAGTTTTATACCTTAGTGGTTGCAAAAGATACTTGATAGGATTTCAGTCTTAAATATGTTAAGGCTTGCTTTGTGGCCCAACACATGATGTATCCTGGGCAATGTTCCATTTGTGCTTAAGAAGAATGTGTATTCTGGTGCTGTTGGATAGAATGTATTGTAAATGTCTGTTAGGTCCACTTGGTCTATAGTGTTATTCAGGTCCACTCTTTCTTTATTAATTTTCTGTTTGGATGATCTATGTGATAATGAAAGTGGGGTATTAAAGTCCCCTACTATAATTGTATTGCTATTTCTGAACGGACCCCTTTATCACTATATAGTGATCTTCTTGTATCTTGTGAGGGACTTTGAAAGTCTGTTTTATCTGAGTATAGCCACTCTTGCTCTCTTTTGGTTACTATTTGCACGGAATATCTTTTTCTATCCCATATTTTTTACTTTTTAAATCCGAAGCTTTAGTATACTTGCTTTTCTGGCCTTTTATCCTCATATTTAAGTTACAAAAAACAAGCACCTATCCAGTGCAAGTCACAAAATGGACATTTAATCAATGTTAAAAGAAACCAGGTGTTTTCTAAAAGTGGCAGCTTTCAGCTTTTGCCCACGTAGAAGAGGATTACTCTGCTTATACCTATAAATGTTGTTAGCTTTTAGTTAGAGAAAATCCACCAGGTGGCAACCTCATCTGTATGTGAAGCGTGATGTGCAATCCTCTGCAACCCATTACGGGTCCCTTGAGCCAATTGCTCCCTGATTAATGGCTGATTGCTGTAGTGATCCCAGTAAATGGATACTAGGTATTCACTTGGCAGTGATTATAGGAAGGTGGGGGATGTGCAAATTTAAGATGTATTTAGCATCAAGTGTGAAATATTTTTAGTAACAGCATTCTTTTTAAAATTAACATTGAAAACAGAAATAATAGTATCCATTTCCATGTTGCCCTCTAAACATATTTCTAATTTGAAGCTAAAGGGAACCATATTCATTTCTCCAGTGTATAAAGCTGCAGACAGTATTATTTCCCCACAATCACAATTTATTGAATCACAGGTTATTCTGATTGGATCCTTTGTACTTAATGGCAATCTGGTAGCTAGCTGGTTTACTGCTTAAAATGCAAACTGTCTTCTTTATTTCTAAACCTGATAGTATGCAGAGTACTGCTGGGGATATTTAACGTGTCACTTATTGTTTTCTGTTTATAAACAACCTGCCCTAAGGTACTAATTAGGTGGAAGATATTGCATATACTTAGCAAATACTGTTGTGTTTTTCCATACAAATAAATGTGTGGTCAAAGTGAAAGTCATTGATGGGATGGTTACATGAGCTGCACATTTCTGAAAATATACATGATAGTAAAAGTTCTAGAAAAAGGGGAAAAAAGGATTTGTTGAAAACTTTACTCCTGAATAGCTGGATTTCTAATTGCTTCAGACATTTCATTAATACATTCATTTCTAAAGTGGCATGTTTCAGTTACATTAAAATGCAGCTGTGTAAGACATCTGCTTGAATTAAATATCTATAATACCTAACAGATTGCCTTTTTCTTATGATTGTAATTGACTTTATTTTTCATCTGTATATTTTCCAAAATCCATATTTGAAAAATATGTTTTTTTCTCAGTCTCCTGTGTATTTTTAATAACATTATTGAGGCATATTTTACATATCATATAATTCAGCCATTTCGAATGTACAATTGAATGATTTTTAGCAAATTTAAGTCTCCTGAGTATTTAAAAAATGATATAGATGTACCTAGGTGCTATTCCTCATGACATGATAAGTACTTAGCATTTTGGCATCTCATCTATCTTTGGCTCCTAGCATGCCTGCTTTTAGATATTGTTTACATAAGTGAAGGTCAGAAAATCTGACTCTTGTGTCTGAAATTTTGTTAGTGTCAGTGTCTCAGTGCCCCATCTTCTGGACTGAGGAGGATACACTCACATTACATTACAGAGTAGGAATTTTGGCTTCATTGTCATACAGTACTAACAAATCCAGCCTTTAGTACTACCTAGACCATTGGAGCTAGTGAATATTATTTTAATTTGAACACATATCCAGTACTAACATTTATATTAAAGCATTTTACAACACATGAAAGACTGTTTTTGCTTTTGAGTGATTTATAAAATAATTGGAAAATTGATTTGGGTATAAAGAGTCCTTCAGAAAGATCATTAGACTCGTTTCATATTTCCCCCTCTCTCTTTCTTTTCTAATTTCTCTTTCTCATCCCTCACACAGAAGACCTTCTGTTTGCTTTTTCTGCCATCTCAATTTGTCCACATGGCTCCAAGTTCAAATCACATCAGCTAAGTGTACACCAAAACTGATAATCCATCTTCTATTAAATATTAGTTCCTTTCTTCATATGTTTGGATCAAAGGCTGTATGGTAAAACAGTAGAAAAATCTCCAGGTCGGTATTACTACTGTATCTTGCCTTGATGGTGGTCAGGGACTGATGTTTCCCTCAGTTGGAATGATTTCTTTGAGCTTGATGATGAAAATCCTCCTGTATTCGAGTAGATAAATTCCTGAGTTTAGGGAACTTATGCCTATGTGCATAGCAACTAAAAAGCTGAACAAATTGTCAGAAACAACCATTTAAACACTCTGGAAATTGATCCAAGGATACAACAAACTGAGAGGTTCTGAACTTTGGATAAGAACATAGCAAATCTATAATGTACTTGATGGTTAATTTTCTTTGTCAGCGTGGTTGGACTAAAGCGTGCACAGATAGCTGATAAAACATTATTTCTGAGTGTGTCTGTGAGGGTGTTTCTGGAAGAGATTAGCATTTGAATCAGTAAAGTGAGTAAAGAAGATCTCCCTTACCAGTGCAGATGGTCATCATCCAATCCATTGATGGCCAAAAAGGCAAGAGGAAGGGCAAATTTGCTCAGCTTGAGCTAGGACATCCGCCTTCTCCTGGCTTCAGATGTTGGCACTCCTGGTTCTCAGTCCTTCAGACTCAGACTGGGACTTATACCATTGGCTCCTCTGGTTCTCAGTCCTTTGAGTTTGGACTGGAACTACACTATCAGCTTTCCTGGACCCCCAGCTTGCAGACAGCAGAACATGGGACATCTCAGCCTCCATAATCACGTGAGCCAACCCCTCATAATAAGTCTCTCAATCTAAAATGTCCAGTATTCACCAAAAAATTATGACATGCAAATAGACAAAAAAAAATTAAAGAAACTGATTCAACAGTTTAAATCTTCATGTGCGTGCGTGCGTGTACACACACACACACACACACACGCACACACACACAAAGCCTAGACTCATGTGACTTCTGTGGTAAATTGGATCAAATATTTAAAGGAAAAAAATCATACCAATCCTTTACACTCTTTCACAAGTTGAGGAGGAGGGAGTGCTTCCCAATTCCTTCTGTGAGGGCAGTATTACTCTGATACCAAAGACACATATAAAGACATCAGAAGAAAAGAAATCTTAAAACGCATTAACACGCTGAATTCAGCATTATATAAAAAGGATTATAAAACACGACAAAGTAGGATTGTTTCAGAAATGCAAGTTGGTGTGATATTAAAAAACAATTAAATACACCGTATTAATAGAATAAAGGACAGAAACACATAATCATCTCAATAGACACAGAAAAAGCATTTGATAAAATTCAGCACCCTGTCATGATAAAAGCACTGAACAAATTAGTGTTAGAAGGAAACTTTCCTAAGAAGAACATCTATGAAAAGAACATCTATGAAAAACCTTTAGCTAATATCATATGTAATCATGTAAGACTGAATATTTTTGCTTTAAGATCAGAAACAAGAGCAGAGCATCTACTGTCATCACTTCTAGTCAATGTTGTACTGGAAATTCTAGCCAGTGCAAAAACAACAACAAAATTATTTTACAACATTCAGATTAGAAAGGAAGTAGTAAAAACTGTCTTAACTGCCAGACAACATGATTTATATTTAGAAAATCTGAAGGAATACACACACACAACTACTAAAATTAATAAATGAACTTAGAAATGTCACAAGACACAAAATCCATAAGCCAAAATTATTTATATTTCCATACACTAGCAATGAACAATCCAAGAATGCAATTAAGAAAACTATTAGGAAAATGCTCCTAATAACATCAAAAAGAATAAAATACTTAGGAGCAAATTTAACAAAAGAAGTACACAACTTGTATACTGAAAATTAACAAAAGATTGCTAAGATAAATTTTAGAAGATCTAAATAAATGGGATAGACATTCCATGTTAATGGATGAAATCTTCAGTATTGTTAAGATGGCAAGTTTCCTTAAATTGACAAGGTAATCTTAAAATTCAAATGGAAAAGCAAAGGTCCTCAAATAGCCAAAATAAATTTGAAAAATAATAACAAAATTGGAGGATTTACACTACCCTATTTCAGATCTTTCAAAAGTTAGTAATGGAGACAGTGTGATATTGGCATAAGGATAAGCATACAGATCAATGGAACAGAATTGGGAGTCCAGAAGTAAACCCATATGTTTATGATCAAATGATTTTTCACCAAGGCTCTGAGACAATTCAATGAAAAGAAGGTAGCTCTTTTAACAAATGGTTCTATATCAATTGAATATCCATATTATGCCAAAAAATGATTTTAGACCCTTACCTTACACTTTAAACAAACAAAAAATAAATCTAAAGCATAGACTTAAATGTAGAAACTAAAACTAAAAAATTCTAGAAGAAAATATAGGAGAAAATATTCATAACCTTTGGCTGAACAAAGCTTTCTTAGATATGATTCCAAAAGCACCAGCAACAATGACAGAAAAAGTAAATAAAACAAAATTCATCAACATTAAAAACCTTCATGTTTCAAAAGATACCATCAAGAAAGTGAAAAGATAACCCACAGAATGGGAGAAAATATTTACAGCTCATTTAACTATTAAGGGACTTAATCTAGACTATATAAAGAACTTTTACAACATATTACTAAAGCTATAAATAAAAAATTGTGCAAAAGATCTGAATAGTCATTTCTCCAAAGAATCTATACAAATGGCCAATAAGCACTTGATAAATTGTTCAACATAATTAACCATCACAGTGATGCAGTTAAAACCATAGTCAGATACCAATTCATACCAACTGGAATGGCTTTATCCAAAAAGAGAAACAGTAAAAATGTTAGGATATGGAAAAACAAGAATCTTTATACATTGCTTGTAGGGAGGTAAAATGGTATGATTTCTTTGGAAAATAATTTGGAAATTTCATAAAAAGTTGAACATATACTTACCATGTGACCCAGCCATTCCACCCTTAGGAATCTACCCAACAAAAATGAAAATATGTCACACAAAGACTTGTATGCAATTATTCATAGCAGTATTATTCATAATAGCCCAAAACTGAAACCAATTCAAATGTGCATTGTTGGCAAATGGATAAACTATCTGTGATATATCTATACACTGGAATACTATTCAGCTATAAAAAGAATGAAATAATGATGCATGCTCCAACACGAACTTCAAAAACGTGCTAAGTGAAAGATTTCAGACACAAAGGCCCCATATTGCATAATTCCATTTATATAAAATTTCCAGAAAAGACCAGAGTCACAAAGCAGGTAAGTGATTGCCTGCGCTTGGTGGGGGAGTGGAAATTGACAGCAAAAGGTCCTGAGAACATTTTTAACGGTTATGGAAATATTCAAAAACTATATTTGGTGGTAGTTGCACAATTCTATAAATGAACTGAAAATTATTGAGTCAGTATATAAATGATAACTCAATAAAGCTAAAAAAATTAATACCCATCATATTCCAAGGAAATAACTGTGATAAGATTCCCTCATCTGTTCATTCATGCCTATATAATTCTTTTTTTAATTCTTATTTTTTATTGAAATGTAGTCAGCTTACAATGTTAGTTTCAGGTGCACAGGAAAAGTGATTCAGTTATGCATATACATACATACGTCTTTTTTTTTCCAGATTCTTTTCCATTTCAGCTCATTACAAGAAATTGAATATAGTTCCCTGTGCTACACAGTAGGTCCTATTGTTTATCTGTTTTATACATAGTAATGTGTATCTATTAATCCTAAACTCCTAATCTATCCCTCCCCCACTTCCCCCTGGTAACCACAGTTTGTTTTCTATGTCCGTGAGTCTACTTCTGGTTCGTAAATAAAATTTGTATCTTTTTTTTTTAGATTCCACATGTAAGTGACATCATATGATATTTGTGTTTCTCTCTCTGACTTACTTCACTTAATATGATAATCTCTAGGTCCATCCATGTTGCTGCAAATGACATTATTTCATTCTTTTTTATGACTGAGTAATATGCCATTGAATACATATTGTATCATATATACCATATCTTCTTTATCCATTAATCTGTTGGTGGACATTTAGATTGTACTGTATTTTGGAAAGACACACACATCCCAGTGTTCACAGCAGCACTATTTACAATAGCCAAGACATGGAAACAGCCTAAATGTAATTAATTCTTGTTCCACTTGTGTCCATTGCATCTTGGATGAGCAGTTTGCCTTCATGAAATACATCTATTTCTAGACTACCAAGAGCCCTGGAAACTGACTCACTCCACTCATTCATTCTAAAACCTATCTAGAAGCTCAGAAGCCTGTAACCAGGAGTCTATTCTTAAAGTAGCAATATAGTCAGAGTACCTGATCTAGTCCTATCCACAAGCCTCTGCAATGGTCCTCCTTTGTAGTAGACACAAATTCCAGCCAGTACCTTACAGCAGAGACTTCAGGCATGCATCAGGAGGCAGAAATCTGTTTGATAATGATACTGAGGCTATGGTTAATTTGTTGCAATCACCAATAATATTAGAATAGAGGAAAGTAAAATTCTCTATTGGCACACAGTACAAAACTTTTTCATAAGAGTTTGATCAGTGTTCCCCTGAGTGTAAGAACATGCTTAACAGTAAAGGCATTGACAAGTTTCCAGTACCTTTACATAAATAGTACAATTTCTGAAATATTTACATGGGTACACCCAAAACAATACTTGGTTATCAATTTAATCAGAATGAAAATGAAATGTATTAAAATAGGCATAGAGGAACACGACATGGTTATAAGAAAACATAGGTCTTCCACCTTTGTTCTTTGTACCTTTGGAAACATTTTTTTTTAAATTAAGGACATGATAAAAGCAATAAAATATAGATAAAATTATTATGATATGTGAAATTTCTGCTATCAAGCATATTACATGGAATGTAAATATAACCTCATTATCCCTTGATAATAGCTTGAAGACCAACTTATCATCTTTACATTTTTTTTTTACTTTGCAATAATTATAGATTCACAGGAGGTTGCAAAGAAATATACAGGAAAGTTCTATGCACTCTCCTCTCAGCTTTTCTCAGTGTTAACAACTTACAGAACTATAGTACAATATCAAAACCAAGAAATTGAATTGTTACAATTCATAGAGCTTATTCAGATTGCAACAGTTACACATGCACTCATTTATGTGTGTGTGTAGCTGTATGTAATTTTCTCGTGTGTAACCTGTGTAACCACCACCACAATCAAAATACTCAACTGTAACATCACCACAAGACTCCATGTTACTCATTTATGTCACACCAGTCTCTTCCCCTTCTATCCCTAATTCCTGGCAACTATGAATCTCTTCTCCATCTCTTTAATTATGTTATTTCATGGTTGTTACATAAATAGAATCATGCAGTATACGAGCTTTTAAGATTGGCTTTTTTTCACTCAGGATAATGCCCTTGAGATCCATCCAAGTTGTTATATGTTTCAAAAACTTATTTTTTTTACTACTGAGTAGTATTCCATGGTATGAATGTGCCATAGTTTATTTAACCATTCATCCATTGAAAGGCATTTGAATAATTTCCAGGTTTTGACTATTATGAATAAAACTGCTGTGAACATTCATGTACAAGTTCCTGCATGAAAATAAATCTTCATTTCTCTGGGATAAATGCCAGGAGTATGATTGCTGGATCATATATTAAGTCCTTTTTTAGATTTGAAAGGAATTGCCAAATTATTTTCCATAGTGTCTGTACCATTTTACATTCCTACCAGTAATGTATGAGTGATCCAGTTTCTCTACATCCTCATCAAAATTTGGTATCATTACTGTGTTTTATTTTAGTTATTCTGTTAGGTATGTAGTGATATCTCTTTGTATTTTTAATTTGCATTTCTCTAATGACTAATGTATATATTTTGCATATCTTTTGTTTGACATCTGTATATAATCTAGGGTAAAATGTCTGTGCATGTCATTTGCCCATTTTCTTTTTTTAAAATTTTGTTTTAAAAATGTTTACAATGTTGTGTTAATTTCCAGTGTAGAGCACAATTTTTCAGTTATACATTCATATATATACATATATATATATTCATTGTTACATTCTTTTTCACCGTGAGCTACCACAAGATCTTGTATATATTTCCTTGTGCTATACAGTATAATCTTATTTATCTATTCTATATATACCTGTCAGTATCTACAAATTTTGAACTCCCAGCCTGTCCCTTCCCACCCGCCCCCCCTCCCCCGGCAACCACAAGTTTGTATTCTACGTCTATAAGTCTGTTTCTGTTTTGTATTTATGTTCATTTGTCTTTTTCTTTTCTTTCTTTCTTTTTTTTTTAGGTTCCACATATGAGCAATCTCATATAGTACTTTTCTTTCTCTTTCTGGCTTACTTCACTTAGAATGACATTCTCCAGGGACATCCATGTTGCTGCAAATGGCATTATGTTGTCATTTTTATGGCTGAATAGTATTCCATTATATAAATATACCACATCTTCTTTATCCAGTCATCTGTTGATGGACAGTTAGGCTGTTTCCATGTCTTGGCTGTTGTAAATAGTGCTGCTATGAACACTGGGATGCAGGTGTCTTTTTGAAGTAGGGTTCCTTCTGGATATATGCCCAGGAGTGGGATTACTGCATTTGCCCATTTTCTAATTGGATTTTTTATTGTAATACTGAGTTTTGAGAATTTTTTGTATACTTTAGATGCAAAGTCTATACACATATTGAATATGTGTTTGCAAATATTTTCCCTCAGACTGGAATTTGTCTTTTTATCCTCTTCACAGAATCTTTCACAGAGCAAAAGTTTTTCATTTCAATGAGGTCCAGATTAACAACTTTTCATTTTATCAATTGTGGTATTTGATATCAAGTCTAAGAAATTTACCTAATCCTACCTAGGTCCCAAAGATTTCTTCCCATATTCTTTTCTGTAAGTTTTGTAGTTTTACGTTTTACATTTATGCCCATATCCACTTTGGGTTAATTTTCATATAAAGTTTAGGTCAAGGTTCTTTTTTTTTTGCCAATAGTTATCCAACTTCTCTAGCACCATTTATTGAAAAGGCTATACTTCCTCCGTTGAATTCCTTTTGTTCCTTTGTCAAAAATTATTGGATGTATTTGAGAGGATCTATTTCTGGGTTCCATATTCTATTCCATTGATGTATGTGTCTACCCCTCTGCAATTTATCATTTTAATAGAGAGTCAAATTCTAGTTTTTCATTAATATAATATTGGCATAAAATTTTCACAAGCTCTTTTTTTTTATGAACAAATCCATCAAAACTGAAGCAAATCTTGCCAAAATTTAACACATTTCATTTGCTTCTTTTTAGATTCAGTATAATAAACCAAGGCAAAAGAAAATTCCCTTTCTGAAAATCTTATGCAACTTTGTCTTTCCCTGTCTTCTTTTACATTCTGAAATAATCGGGTGCTTTAAAGAAAAAAAAGAAAAACTAGTCTCTTTTTACCTTGATTTAAAAAAAATTCAAGCATTACCTTATATACTGAGGTTTATTTCTCTGTTACTCTTGTTCCTAGTATATTCATAATAATTATAGCTTTTAACCAAAGTAACTAACTTCTATTTGACAGAAAAAATGGGAGGAATTGAGGACTGTTGTACACTGGAATTAAGCAGAACAGCAAAGCTTATGAGTACACAACTTTCTACAGCCTCACATATCTCTTTTACATCTTAAAGTGTCAAAAGTGAACATGTCTGTTAACATGACCAAAGACAACCATCCTATAGCATATAAAAAATAAGCAAATGTTTGCTGTTTGAAATTATGCTTAATAATAATTTTTTCAATATTCCATTTCACTTAGAAATTATCTAGCAATCAAAGATAATTCCTTAATTAATTTGACTTGATATTAATCCAAGTGTTGAGTTTACCTAAGAATCTTGAAAATTATGTTCAAACTATAAAATATAATTACAATTGATGTAAAAAGTTTGTCAGAATAATGATGAAATTTAGAAAAAGACAAATTTACATTTTTCACAGTCTTGAAAATTATGAGTTACATTAGCTTGTTTGATTAGTAAACCAAAATAGGAAGTTTAAGAAATTCACAGTAAGTAGTCTTTTCATAAAAGACAAAATTTTATAAAAATAAAATGTGCACTTTATTATACCTAATATATATTTGAGAAAGAGACCTAGAGCTTTTCTTCTCTTTCTAAAACCTAAATTAACAAACCAATCGAAACTGTCCAAGGATTCTTAATTATGTAAACATGAATTCTTAAAATGTTCCTGAGCTAGCCATTTCTGTAAGGATTTTACAAACATATAACACATTTAAAGTATTGGAAGTTAATTAAAAATTTTTCTGTCGTTTATAGGAATATTAGATTTTTATAACTGCTTATATACATAAATAAATTACAATTGACCTCCTTAAAGAGGCATTATAATGTAATTTATTATTATCCTTCATTGGTAGGAAACTGTTTCATATTCACATGAATAGATCTTTCTGATTTACAGAAAAACAGGTATATGGAAAGCTAATAGCTTCAATTCTGCAACTTCTGCCACAGGTCAAGCATAAACACATAACCTCAAAAACTCACAGGGCTAGATATGAAAGAGCTGTTCTCTTTCACAATGGGAAAAAAGTTCTTAATTGATTTGATTTTGTAAATAGACAAAAAGCCTAAACAAGGCAGATACGCTGTTTCTCATCCAGCAGAGAATAGCTCTCCACCATCCATCCAAAAGAAATCACCAAATGATCAGACAATAAAAACAAATTCCCAATCATTACTACCACCAAGGGGGAATAACTTTTTATCGTGTGCAAAAAAGAAATAAAAACAGAAAAATCACTAGGGAGGAGAAAATAAAATCTGTAGAAACAGAAAGAGCAATGTTCAAGTTCTGTTGCTCCTTGGGTTCACCCTGACTACCAAGAAAAATGTATTTGGGCTTAAACAGCCTATGAGGTACATTTCTCCCATAATGCAGTTTTTTTTCCCTCTATCGAGTGAGTCAATTTGGGTATCGCCATGGAATCTCCAAAACTGTCTAAGCATAATTTTCAAACAAGTGAAATCATAATACTCAGGCAAATATAAAATAAATACATGTCAAAGGTTTTATTTAATTCATTAATTAATGAAGGAAGTATTAAGGTGTCATGACTTGGTAAAACACCATTTTAAAATAGACTGTTGATAGGAATATAAGATTTCTGGGTTAAATACAAACTGGGTAACGTCCAACTTTGGAGTTACCTGTCTACAGACAGAAATTATTTGCATTTAGACAAGATGAAAATCTACAATTTAACCTACAACTTCATTAAATCCAGAACCTTAAATAAATAGTAAACAGTGAGTTGTACAAGTCATTATCCTTGGTCCCCCAGATCAGGGGTTGGCAAATTATAGCCTGTGGGCCAAATCTGGCCACTTACTTGTTTACATATGGTGTATGGCTGCTTTCATGCTATGGTGACAGAGTTGAGTATTTGTGAGACTCTATGGCCCACAAAACTGAAAATATTTACTATCTGGACCTTTGCAGAAAACACTTTCTGATTGTTGCCCAACAATCCTTGGATAGCCTTCACTTTCTTATGACATTGAAAATATATAGCCCCGATCTTTTTGCAGCTTCTAAGTTTTGGATACTTCTAATACTGCTCTGATTCTGCCATGGTGAAAATGCTCTTTTCCTTTTTTGTCTTCATATATTTATTTGTATCTTTCTTATAATATTATCTGTGGTATTATGATCTTTCATGAGATTTAAGCTTATTGAGAACATCTCATTCATCTTTGTATCTACATGTAACACAATGCTTTGCAAACAGTAGATATTCAATAAATCTTCATTGAAATGAATTGAATAAAGACTAAAATGTGAATATGAAAGCTCAGGAAAGGTTTCCCTGGTGGTTGAGATTGCTTAGGGAGGATTAGGGATGGGTGGCAGAGAGGTGAATGAAATCCTATGTAAAATTACATAAATGCAAAATATTATAAATTCTGCTGAATTTATTATTTCCAAGGACCCAATCACCTATCTATTATGTACCATAATTTCTTCATCTGTATGATATGGATACTATTTGCCAGTTACAGAACTATTTGGAATGTCTCAGACCCAGAATAAATAACTTGCAGTTTATTAGCATTTGTTCTTATGAGGAATTCACACATTTGGTCAGTAAAAGTTTATCCAGTATTGACAGTGACAAAATAGTTGAAAACCATAGTTTTATGTAATAAACATGCTGTGACAAAAGGGTTTTTTTGTTACCTTCATGTGTAACATGTAGTCTAGAAGATGTAGTCTGAATGATGAAATTTTGGGGTTTTCAGGACTTTGGGGTGATTTATGCAGACCAGCAGACTGAATGTTACTTTGTCCTAAATTCCCGGTCACCATGCAAATTGTACTCAGTAAGTATCATCTGAATTAATTTGAAATGTGGTTTTATCCTATCATGGAGGGTTAGGAGGTGGCTAGGCAGCATATGCTATTATTTTTATCTTATAAATGAGAAGTTAAAGTATAATCTTATTGCCATTAGCAGGCCTTGATCCTGGCTCATCTGACATTAAGCTAAATCTTTCTGCTAAGAAACCCTCAAAATATGATACATAGTATTTCATTCTGAGATATTTGTAAAAAGTATGATTTTCTAAAGAAAGTAACTTTAAGTGTAGTTAAAATATTCTACTGCCTGATCTCAAAGTTTACCTGAGCCTGTATTTTCATCTGAAGTCTTTAAATTTTTTTTGTCCTGAAGGATTGTTCAATTAATGTCAGATTACTGGCTGTTTTAAAAAAAGTAATTAAATGAGCCAATCATTTCAAATATATAAGTGAGAATATGATTTAGTTGATTTCACAGTTAACAATTTAACTTCAGTAAAAAGCAGTTCCTAGTTTTCTCCTTGGGCTTGTCTAACACAAGTGAATACCAGTTAAAGTACAATCTTTCCACTGAGGTTTAGACCATCATTTTTCTAATTATGGTATAAATACCTCAATGGAAAAAAAAACCCTTCATCTGCAAAGAAGTAATTCCCAACAGAAATCTTTTATATTGTAGAATACCAATTGTTACGCATTTCTCAATACCTTTGCCAAAGGAGGCATGCACCAGTCAGTACATTAAAATGATGGAGGTTAAGGGAAAGATAACTACACTGGGAACAAGTAAAAGCATTGAGTATATAACATAACTCATTTCACTTTATATAATCTTGATTTTACTTCACTAAGTTTGGAGTGTTTTAGAATCTGTTTTCTGCTATCGGGTAAAATTAAGTGAAGTTTCTCTATTTCATGAAGAATAATGCACTCTTACTCAATCCTTTTAGTTTGCTGTCTGTATAAAATGGATTTATTGCTTCATGATATCATTTGGGTGGCAATATAATCTAAGCCCCCCAGACTATTGGCTAGGTTTACATGTGATGATTTAACCAGACATTAATAAAGCCATTTCATTAACTAATCATAATGGCTCAGTTATTTGTGTGGTGATTTGTAAAAATTAGTTAGTTGGCTGAAATGAATTGATTTCCATGCTGTAATCAATTTACCTCATTCATTTAGAGATAGAGCATGAGTTCTTCATTAGAATGAAGATATGTCAATTAATTTTATCAAATTACTTTGAATAATTACAAATACAATTTGTATTAAAAATATAAAGTCACATTCTAAATACAATAAGTATAAACAAAATTTATTGACTATTAGGTAAATGATGATTGAAAACTCCAAAAATAGTAATTATCATATATCTCTTCTTTTTTAAGTCAATGTTTGGCATGTCACCATTGCAGACAGTTATTAATTCAACTTATACATGCCACTGTACTGGGTACTATTCACAGGCAGTAAAACAAGATGATAATTGCCCCAAGATGTTTATTAGCTATGAAAATCACCGCTGACACAGACCTGAATGCCTCTTTATATCAAAATGCTGTTGTAACATCAGAGTTGGAAGAGAATTCATCTAGTCAAATTTCCTGCTTATTGTGGAAATCTCACCGGTAATTCCTGGAGTTACAAGACCCAGCCTTATCTCCTTGACCCAGATCATATCCAACTTCAATTCGGATACATAAACTGAGATACTGGCATACATATGTGTATCTCTGGCATTTTGACCCTGGACATGTTCCTGAGAATTGATTGCAATTCAATCTCGTAACAGCTCCACCTTATTATAAGGCATAAATTCAACAATATACAATTTCACTTACTCTCATGACTATTTTTAGATTTTCAGATGCATGTAATATGTTTTAATTTTTTATTATTTACAATTATGCACTGAAGTTCCAATTGTAAATGCATGTAAGAAATCTTTCCAGAAGGTAAAAAGTTGAAGAAAAGCTAACTGATTGAAATATACTTATAATCCTCAGATACTCTGAATCTCATGAAATATACTTGTAATCCTCAGATACTCTGAATCTCAGAAAGGTCTAAGATCGATTTTTAAACTTTTTCCCCAAAGTTACTAATTTCGCTCACTCACACGTTTTTTAAAAGGGTGACAAAATAATTTATTAAGGATCTACTAACTGCTAGTCATTCTTACTTATATATTCTACTTAATGCTAGCAGAATTATGAGGAAGAATTTGTTATCACTCTTATATAAATGAAAATTGTTCAAAGAGGTTAAATTAATTATCTAAGGCAACATAGGGAAAAAAGATAGGTTATAATTCTTTGAATTCAAATCTAGTTGTCTTTTTTGTGTATCAGGGAGTGAGGTAAGATCGCTGTCCAACAGATAGCTTCACCTGTGCAATATGGGGTGGTGGGGAAAGAAAGTGAAATAACATAAGGGAGTTTGCCTGTCCAGAGACAGAAACTAAACAACTAGCCAGCTGAGCATGTGCTATCGGGATAGGGTTGTCTAACTGGGGAGCAAGAAACTAGAAAGGATAAAATAGGGGTTTCACATTGATAAGTAAATGAGATGGAAGTCACAGTAATATTTGTAAGTGTTAGAGCAGAGATTCAAACCCAAGGCCTTCCTTTTTACCTCTAGGCTTATACATACCTTTGTTCATATCTTTTCTTATGTCTAGAATGTTATTTCCCTCCAGCTTTTCCTGCAAAATTTATCAAGTTCCCCTCTAAGGCAACTACTAAATGAAGCATTTCATAATCCACTTCCTTTTCCCAGCAGGTGGGATCTTTCAGCTATGGGATATGGTATTGAAAGGCATTAGTGCTGGGATACAGGAGAGTGTTGCAGCTCTGTAATGGGATTGGAGTTGCCTTTGGACATCTTCTTTGGCCAGCTCTCTTGATCAGCTTTTCTGAGATGCCAACAATGGCATCTGGAATGGTCCAGAATTCTTGCATTGACCCTAGGCTAACCTGGCAGAACCAAGAGAAGGTTGGGCGAATATCATCTGTACAGTCAACCATCAGAAACCAATGCAATAGCCTCACATCTCTTACTATATCTATTGCTGAATGTAAATGTTTGTATAATTCTTAGAGAGAGAAAAAGAATCAAAAGCTTTGTTGATTTGTGTCAGTTCACCTCATACTTTGATGTTAATATCTGTGCTCAAATGCACTCAGATTCCTGAATACTAATCTCATTTAATACTTACCTGAAAGAAGAAATGAGAAGGTGAGGAAAGGAAGTGTCATAAATACTCATCCAGATGCTCCTTTTGGCTCCTACATGGAAGGGTTAGTCCTGCACTATCCACTATGATAGCCAATAGCTAACTGTGGCTATTGAATGCATGAAATATAGCTACTATCAATTGAGATATGCTGTAAGTGTAAATTAAAGACTGGTTTCAAAGGCTTAGTATGAAAAAAGGAATGTAAAATACCTTATTAACCATTTTAATATTAATTACATGATAATATTTTTGATATTTTGAGTTAAATAGGTTATTAAAATTAATTCCACCTATTCTTTTTATATTTTTAATATAGCCACTAGAAAATTTTAAATTACATATGTGGCTCACATTTTTGGCTTGGAAACATTTGTATTGTGCAGTCCTAGTTTAAACTCTTGCAACTCAGTGTGGTTGAATGAGCAGCAACATTAACATCATCTGAGAGCTAGCTAGGGATTACACCAGATCTACTGAATCAGAATCTGCGTTTAGTATGACCCACAGGTGATTCCTTTGTACTTTAAAGCTTGAGAAGCACTGCTCTAGACACTGCACAAAGTGACTGATTTTTGCCTCAATTGTAAGTAATATGAAAAATTTTGTGCTGTGTGATGGTTAATTTTACATGTCAACATTACTAGGCTATGATACCCAACTGTTTGATGAAGTCTAGCTGTTACTGTGAAGGGTTTTTTTTTAATTGATGTATATAGTTGATTTAAATATTATATAAGTTACAGGTATAGAACATAGTGATTCACAGTTTTTAAAGGTTGTACTCCATTTATAGTTATTATAAAATATTGGCTTTATTCCCTGAGCTGTACTTACTTACCCTTGTAGCTTATTTATTTTATACATAGTAGTTTGTACCTCTTAATTCCTTATCACTATCTTGCTTCTCCACCTTCCCTATCCCCACTGGTAACCACTAGTTGGTTCTCTATACCTGTGAATCTGTTTCTTTTTTGTTATATTCATTAATTTGTTTTATTTTTTAGATTCCACGTATAAGTAACATTATACAGTATTTGTCTTTCTCTGTCTGACTTATTTCACTGAGCATAATATGCTGTAGGTCCATCCCTGTTGTTGTAAATGGCAAAATTGCATTCTTTCTTGTGGTTGAGTGATATTCCATTGTGTGTGTGTGTGTATCACATCTTTTTTATCCAGTCATCTGTTGATAGATACTTAGGTTGCTTCCATATCTTAGCTATTATAAATAATGCTGCTGTGAACATTGGGGTGCACATATCTTTTGAAATTAATGTTTTTGTTTTCTTCAGATATATACACAGGAGTGGAATTGTTGGGTTATATGGTAGTTCTAGTTCCATCTTTTTGTGCCATCTTCAATTTCTTTCAGCAGTGTCTTATAGTTTTCCAAGTACAGGTCTTTTACCTCCTTAGGTAGGTTTATTCCTAGGTATTTTATTCTTTTTGATGTAACTATAAATGGGATTATTCCTTAATTTATCCTTTTGATATTTCATTGTTAGTATATGGAAATGCAAAAGATTTCTGTATATCAATTTTGTATCCTGCAGCTTTGACAAATTCATTTATGACTCTGGTAGATTTCTAGGGGCATTTTTATACAATTTTCTGTGTATAGTATCATGTCATCTGCAAACAGCAACAGTTTTACTTCTTCCTTTCCAGTTTGGATTCCTTTTATTTCTTTTTCTTGACTGATTGCTGTGGATAGAACCTCCAATAGTGTGTTAGATAAAAGTTACAAGAGTGGGCATCTTTGTCTTGTTCCTAATCTTAGAGGAAATGTTTTAAGCTTTATACCACTGAGTATGATGTTAGCTGTGGGTTTGTCATATTTGGCCTTTATTATGTTGAGGTATGTACCCTCTTTACCCACTTTCTGGAGAGTTTTTATTATAAATGGATATTGAATTTTTGTCAAAGATTTTTATGTATCTATTGAGATGATCATATGTTTTTTATTCTTCAATTTGTAAATGTGGTGTATCACATTGATTTGTGGATATTGAAAAATCCTTGCATCCCTGGGATGAATCCCACTTAATCATGGTGTGTTATCCTTTTAATGTATTGTTGGATATGGTTTGCTAATATTTTGTTGAGGATTTTTACATCTGTATTCATCAATTATATTGACCTGTAAGTTTCTTTTTTGTGATATCTTTGTCTGGTTTGGTAGCAGGCTAATGCTGGCCTCATAGAATGAGTGTGGAAGTGTTCCTTCTTCTGCCTTTTTTTTGGAGTAGTTTGAGAAGTATAGGTGTTAACTCTTCTGTAAATGTTAGGTAGAATTCACCTGTGAAGCCATCTGGTTCTGGACTTTTGTTTGTTGGGAGTTATTTATTACTGATTCAATTTCATTGCTGGTAATTAGTCTGTTCATATTTCTGTCTTGTCCTGGTTCACTCTTGGGAGATTGTACATTTATAAGAATTTGTTCATTTCTTCTAGGTTGTTCATTTTATTGACATATAGTTGTTCATAGTAGTCTCTCATGAGCCTTTGTGTTTCTGTGGTGTGAGTTGTAATTTCTCCTTTTTTCATTTCTGATTTTATTGATTTAGGCCCTCTTTCTCTTGAGTCTGGCTAAAGGTTTATCAATTTTGTTTACCTTTTCAAAAAACCAGCTCTTAGTTTCATTGATATTATCTATTTATTATTTTTATTTTCTTAATAAACATTTATTAAGAAATATTTATTATTTTGTTTCTTCTACTAACTTTGGGTATTATTCTTCTCTTTCTAGTTCCTTTAGGTGTAAGGTAACTGGATAAGGAAGATGTGGTGTGCATATACATACATACATACATACATACATACATACATACATACAATGGAATACTACTCAGCCATAAAAAAGGATGAAATAATGCCATTTGCCGCAACATGGGTGGACCTGGAGATTATCATTCTAAGTGAAGTCAGCCAAAAACAAGTACTGTTTTTGAAATCATATTTTGTACCTGATTGTTTTATGTATTCCTTAGCTGCTTATTATGGTTATAGATGATATTTTACTACTTTTCCCTTTTAACCTTCCTATAGCTTTGTGTGTGGATACTTTACTACCTTTATATTTGCCTTTACCAATGAGTTTTTTCCTTTTGTAATTTTCATGTTTCTGGTTGTGGCCTTTTCTTTTTTGCTTAGAGAAATCTCTAACATTTGTTTCTTGTAAAGCTGGTTTGGTGGTGCTAAACTCTTTTGGCTTTTGCTTGTCTGTAAACATTTTGATCTCTCTATCAAATCTGAACAAGAGCCTTGCTGGGTAGAGTTATTTTGGGTTGTAGATTTTCCCCTTTCATCACTTTAAATATATTCTGTGACTCTCTTCTGGCCTGCAGAGTTTCTACTAAAAAGTCAGTTGATAGACTTACGAGAGTTCCCTTGTATGTAACTTGTTGCTTTTCCCTTGCTGCTTTTAATATTCTTTATCTTTAATTTTTGCCATTTTAATTACAGTGTTTCTTGGTATGTTCCTCTTTAGGTTAATCCTGTTTGGGACTCTGTACATACTGCAGTTGGATGTCTGTTTCCTTTCCAAGGTTAGGGAAGTTTTCAACTATTGTGTCTTAGATATGTTCTTAGCCCCTTTGTCTCTCTCTTCTCCTTATGAGAACCCTATTATGTGCATATTAGTGTGCTTGATATTGTCCCAGAGGTCTCTTAAACTGTCTTCATTTCTTTTCATTCTTTTTTTTTCTATTCAGCATCAGTGATTTCCACTACTCTGTCTTCTAGCTCACTGATCCGTTCCTCTGTATCATTTAGTCTACTGTTGATTATTTCTAGTTTTTCATTTCAGTTATTGTATTCTTCATCTCTGGTTGTTTTTATATTTTCTAACTCTTTGTTACAAACTCAACTTCTTGCTCTGTGTATCCATTCTTTTCCCAAGTTCTTTGATCATCTTTACAGTCATACCCTGAATGCTTTCTCAGGTAGATTGCCTATCTCCATTTCACTTAGTTCTTCTTCTGGGATTTTATCGTGCTCATTCATTTGAAACATGTTTCTCTGTTGCCTCATTTTACCTAACTTGCTGTTTTTATTTATATGTATCTACTAGATTGGTTACATTTCCCATCCTTGGAGAAGTGGCCTTTTCTAGGGTATGTCCTATGCATCCCAGCAGTGCACTCTGCTCTCATCACCAGATCTATATGCTCTAGGGGTGCACCCTATTGGGCTGCCTGGATCCTTTTGTTGTGGCAGGCTGACTACTGTGGGCAGTAGGCTTAGTTGGCCTCCAGTCCTATTGCTTGTCAGGCCCTATCTTATGTGGAGACTGCTGGCTGCTGATTGGCAAGGCCAGGTCATGATATAGCTAGCTGAAGAACCCTGGTGGGCTCTGAGGCTAATGCTGGCTCACTAATGGGTGGAGTTGGGATCCAGGTGACCCCAGGGCTGGTGCCTACCCACTGGTGGGTGAAGCTAGGTCCTGAGCCTAGGGCCAGTCCACTGGTGGGCAGAGCCAGATCCTTGGGTCTGGCTGCATGGCCCAGGAGTTCCAGAGCTGGTGTCAGACCACTGGTGGGTGGAACCAGTTCTTGACACAGCTGATTGCAGAGTCCAGCATGTCCTGACACTTGTGTTGGCCTGCTAGTGGGCAGGGCCAGGGCCCAGCCAGTCCCAGGCCTGCTGTTGGGTGGGCTGGGTCCACAGGCTATAGAGCTGTGTTTGTCATGTGACTGGTGTCCACCTGCAAGAGAGGGAGTCTAGAGCAAGCTCACTGGCAAGTAGGCCAGGAATTCTGGGCCTGGTGCCTTCCCACTGGTGGATAAAGCTGGTTTCTGGGGTCTCTGGCTGCAGGGCCCTGGGGGTCCTGTGTGTAGTGCCTGTGCACTAGTGTGTAACACTAGGTTCTGGGTCCTCTGGTGGGCAGGGCTATGTCCATGGGCAGCTTTGGGCTCAAAGGATTGTAAGGCAGCCTGTCAACTGGTAGGTGGGGCTGTGTCCCAACGCAGTAAGTTTCTTGGCATGAGGCATCCCAGTACTGGTGCCTACAGGCTTTTGGGTTGGAGCAGGACTACGTCCTGAGGTTCATAAACTAGAGGGAGGATTCCAAAATAGAACCTGCCAGCAACAGTCTCTACATGTTAGAATGAGCTCCCACAGATGGCTGCCACCAGTGTCTATGTCCCCAGGGTGAGCTGCAGTTGCCTCCTGCCTCTCTGGGAGACTCTCCAGATCAACAGGTAGGTCTGACTCAGGCAGGCTCCTTTCAAGTTACTGCTTCTGCCCTGGATCCTGCAGCATGTGAGATTTTGTGTGCATCCTTTAAGAGTGGAGTCTATTTCCCCCAGCCTTCTGGGACTCCCAAAAGTAAGTCAAAAAGTAAGTAAGGCCTTCAAAGTCAAATGTTCTGGTGACTTGTCTTCCCAGTGCAGAATCCCCAGTCTGGAGAGCCCATTGTGGGGTTCAGACCCCTCACTCCTTTGGGAGAACCTCTGCAATTATGATTATTCCCCCATCTATGGGTCCCCACCCAAAGGTATGGGGCTTGACTATATTGCAACTCCACCCATCCTACCCGTATCATCTCATTATGGTTCCTCCTTTATTTCTTTTAGTTGTAGAAGGTCTTTTCTGGAATGGCTTTTTCATTGATGGATATTACATAAATAGTTGTAATTCTGGTGTGCCTATGAGAGGAGGTGAGGTGTGTCTTTCTACCATCTTGGCTGATCTCCTGTGAATGTATTTTTTTAGTAATGATTAATATTTACAATCAATAGACCTTGAGTAAAGCCAAATTACCCTGGATAATGTGGATAGGCCTCATTCAATCAGTTGAAGATCTTAAGAGCAAAACTGAGGTTTCCCAAAGAAGAAGCCATTCTGCCTTAGATTGCAACATAGAAGAAACCTTGCCTGAATTTCCTCCCTGCTGGCATGTAGATTTCAGACTCAAGACTGCAACATTAACTGTTACCTGAATTTCCAGTTTCCTGCTTGCCCTACACATTTCAGACTTGCCAGGACCCACAGTAGTATGAGTCAAATTAAGTTCCCCCTCTATTTGCCTAGAGAACCCTGACTAATACAGGCTGCTTCACTTATCATGGTCCTAGGTACCAAATCTCAAGTGTGTTGTTTTGCTTCACTCTTTAGTTCTGGCATATCGCTCACCTGGATTTTTAATCAAGTCTCATTCCTTTATCTTGTTCTACACTAGAGTTGGATTCTTGACTTCCCCAAAGATAATTAGTGTTAAAGGGTAATTTCAAAAATATAAAATCATGATTTATACAAATATAAAATAAACACACATCAAAGGTTTTATTTAACTCACATTAATGATTGAAAAAGTAAGATACTGGTTCAAAGGAGAATCCAAATAATCAGCACATGTATAGGTAATCAAATGGATTTCCTGAAAGATGCAAAACTGAGCAGTACTTACAGGGAAATAAAATGTGCTGTGTGGAATCATCTTTTTTTCAATCAGTTGCATCCCCAACCAGAAAAAAAATTCATTTGCATCTCTCTAGATAAAAAAATAGTTTGCATTATTATCAGTTTTCTACAATGTACAGGATTATAACATAGCCCAAAGAGATTGCAAAGCATAGATCTTAATAGAATAGGATAATCCCTGGAGGTCTGCTAGACAACATCTAGCATTCCATTGAAAGGACACCTAGTAATCTTTTGCCTATTTTTTTAAAGTGTTTCACAATTTTTACAGAACATCCTGTTGATCAAGCAATATTAAGTTTGTTAAACTTACTGCAGTATAAGAGAAAACTTCCTTGACTGTTTCAAAATGGAGAAATTAAGGAAGGGTGTTTATAGGGTCATTAGGGGTTTAGAGCCTGGAATGGATGATTTTAAGGTGATTTTCAAAACAAGAATCTGCTACAGGTTGGGCAGAGTTTATGATGGAATGGCTTGGGATTGGTGAGCACAGCAAGGATGAGAATCTTGAAGTGAATCTTGACAATCTGACTATTTTAGTTGGCTTATCTTCTAAGAGCAAGTATTTCCTGCAGTGAATAGCTAAATTTTTATGCCTAGTCCTAGTTTAAGGACCGGAAAGCATTCCTGGTGTCAGTATTACTTAACAGAGGGACAGGAAAAATACGCCAGAGATAGGAAATTACATTGGTTTCAGTTCTCACGAGTATCGGATACCCAATTATGTGTATACATCCTTGCTTTATTTGCCTATTTTCAAGCAAAAATGCCTGCTCTGGCTTTTAATACTTGAACACACTCCATTCTAAAATGGTTTCTTGCTCTGTGTTGGGATACACTCAGAACCCCATAGTTGGTATAAGGATTATTTTAAGCTGAAGACATTTGAGATTCAACAGATACAGAAAGGAGGCATCTCAGTATTTCCCGTATCTGACTAAAAGCAGAAACTTCTGAGAAATGAAGACTGCCATAAATTCCCTCTTGGAGGGAGGCTTCTACTCCCAGGAGAGAGCGACCAAGAGTAAACCTACCATAAATCTCTCTGGGCGAGTTTCATGACCACAAAGAGGACAGAAAGACCACTCACAGCTGCATAAACAAAATTATCACAAACTTTCTTATCTCTTATTTGTTCTTCTAAAACTCATTTATCTTTCCTAAAGAAACCTATTTGTTCTTCCCATAGAAGCCCTTTCCCCTCTTCCTTTCCCCTACTAAGTTAGGTATATAAGCCCCAAATTCTAACTACCCTTTGAGTGCATCAATAAGCACTCCCTCATCTATGCACTTTGCACATGTAAATAAACTCTGGTTTTTTTCCTCTTGCTAATCTGTCTTTTGTCAGTTTAATTCACATGTCCTCAGACAGTAAGCTCAAGAGGGTAGAGCAAAAGTTTTTCCTTCCCTACACCTGCAAACTGCAACGTGCTGTTACCTATATTGTATGAACCTACCTTTCTCTTAAAATTCTAAGAAACTTTTTTGAGTAAATGTGTGCTTTGTGAATTCTTACTCCTGCAAAGAAAGAAATTAAAATTAAACGAGTTTGAACTTTTTCATTTACCCTATCTCATACTTGTAGTTATATCTACAGGTAAACCTGTCTACAAATTTTCTTAGGCAATTAAATTTGCAATTGCTTCTCAGTTCTGTGGTGCTCTAGAAAACAAATCTATCTTAGCTGCACTTTTAGGCTAAATTCTCTAAAACATCACCTGAGGAATTTGTATAAAGTGCAAATTCCTGTGTCCCTCCTCCCCTCTCCATATATTCTGATTCACTAAGCAGGAGTCCAGGGGTTAGAATAAGCCCCCACAGGTATGAAATTTAAGCATGCTACACTTTAGAAAGGCTACCCTAAAAAATACCAAAAATAACTAGACCAAATCTAGACATTTGGGAAAAAAAGTCATCTTTTTTTTTAAAATCTCATTTGATGCTCTTTTGAAATATTGGGGAAATTTATAATATGGTTGTAACCTTGGAATAAAATTTTTTCAGATCAGCATTTGCTATATTCACATTAACATCTTTTTGAAATACTAAAGTGGCTATAGCTAATCCTGGTTTGGAATACATACCTGTTTAATTTTATATTCACGACATAAAAGCATCTTGCCTATAGACCTGCTGAAACGGGAAACCAAGTTTATCACTTTATGTCAAGGTGCTAAAGAAAAGGTGTATTTTTTGTAATGCCAATGAAAGAAAATATACATTTTTTTTTGTCATGTAAAAGTTGGTGTACATATATTTTACTAACTCTTTCTGACAATAATGCCCCTTCCTTCTTCTTTGCTTGGTAATTCTTTCAAAAGTCACCTCCTGCTACCTTCTTCTTTGACTTTCATTCCCTTTCTTTGTTTCATCATAATCACTTCTTTATTTGTACTTTTTCATAGTACTCTGTGTTTGCATTATATATTTTATATTGTAATTAATTTGTTATATGTCTGCCTTCCCTGCTAGACTGTAAACCTCTCCAGGGCAGAAATCATGGTATAATTATTTTTGTGACCTCAGTCCCTAACTTATTATTCCATTCAGGAGACATTTCATGATTTGATATCTCTATACATAAGCATCTCTACAGAACGCCAAACCAGCTTTGTGAATATAACCCTGGACTTCATCAGGCACCTTCCCTTAACAATGATAAGCTAAAGATCTTTGCATCCTAATAATTTCTGTTGATGACTGGATATGTGACTGTTTCATTGCTAGACTTCTTTGAAAATTGGTAAATTCTAAAAGACAATTAAGTTCCTGTTTTCAGATTGTAAGTTACTAATGAAGAAAATAAACAAAACAAAAAGCACCATATAACAACTACCTAAAATAAAGGGATGATTGAGTGAATCATTTGTTTTCTTCTTCCTAATAAGAAGGTGTTCAACAATATGGTGTTTCTGTCAGCTTAAATTTTCTAAAGGCTGCTTTGTCTGATTCTGCTGGCTAATGTTAGTGTTCATAAATTAGGCAGTGCTATTGTTGCTAGGGAACATAGTTACCTTCTGTTACTCCAATCAATTTTAGAAAAATAACCCATCCAGTATTAAATTTTACTTGTGAATCCATGTTCTACACATTTCAAGCTGAATAAAATCATAATAAATACTATGTAAAACATTATGATTGTGACTAGTATATTTCAGGATGTGTGAGTCTGCATTACTCGGTCGTCACTCCAATTTACTGCTACATTATGTTATGGGAGAGGTCAACCAGGAAATGGGCCAGGGCTTTTTAAAAATCCAGTGTTCAGCCAATTCTATTAGTTCCAAGTGCTTTGCTCTTTTCCTCTGTGAGGATATATCAGCTTAGCATAATAGGTCCAGTTTTCAAAAAGCTGCATTTGATTTATTTCTTTTGGAAATTCAGCTTTCAGCCTGAAAAAAAAATAAGGTGCTTATATTTAAATACCCTACACCAAACTGGAAGGTAGAATTATGGAATCAGAAAAGACTTCTCTTGGAGCCTGATTACTGAAGCACATTTTAAATAATAAACTGTGAAGGAGAATTAACATTTTCTTCCCATTATCTTGATGTCAAGAAGTAAGGGTACAGAATCTTAGGGGACCAAATACTCTGATTTCTTGAAAGCCTGCCTTAGAGGCTTTAATGCAGTCATTACTTCACAAGTGTGACTTCAAGTATATATGATTCAAGAATTTAAAAAAGGAGTAGGCAGTTTTAAAATGTATCAATCAAGGAAGTAGCAAAATACTTGTCATTAAAGAGATAATCAGCATTGCAAAAACTGGCTTATGACATGCACAGAAATCCTATGCTATGGCCAAATAATATCATTGCCCAAACTGAACCCACTAGCATTTTTTTTTAATTCTCTGAAATTTAAAAGATAGTATTAAAGGATAATTTTACATGACTTTCATTCAAATGTAAAATGAACATGTGTTGAAGATTTTATTTAACTAATAAAAGAGAGCCAGAAAGATGTTATTGATTCAAAGGCAAATTTGAAGGATAGAAATAGCTTATGAAATGGATTTACAAATAGCTTTAAAACTGGCTTTTTCCACAAGGAGAGGGAAATCAATTGTCTCTCCTCTGGACAGAATTCACTTGCGTATGGAAAAATCATTTGCAGTGTTTTCAGTTATCTACAACTTAGAACTGTAAAATAATTCAAAGACAATAAAAAGTAGAGATGATGCTGATGGGTAAACTCAATAGGATACCCACCAATATTTTTTTTCCTGACAATAGAATCTGTATATGCAAGAAATGGTTACTTTCATTAAGGTGATTTAAGTTTTCCCTTCTTCAAACATAGTCTTATAGATTGCTATTGTAATTCATAATTTTATTGTTAATTTGTGTGTGTGGTTAATTTACAGAACATGCTCCAGTTCTTCCTGTGAGTGAATTGAAGACTAACTAGGAGAGCTTCTTATAATCCTTTAAAGAAGAACATTTTTGTGGTAGGTGGAATTCTAAGATGGCCCCTAAGATTCCCACCCTTTGGTGTGCACACCCTGTACAATAACTTCCCCTTGATTGTGGGCGGGCTCTGTGAATATGATGGCAAAGGGATTTTGCAGATTTTGCTTCTGAGTTAATCAAAATAAAAATTATCCTGAGTAGACCTGACCTAATCAGGTTAGCCGTTAAAGGAGGTAAGAAGCAACTGTTGACCTTGAAGACAGTAGTATATCTAAGTTGAAAGTGTTTTCCTTAAAATGTATATGGTCCTTACAATAGAATATTATTAGGCAATAAAAAGGAATGTGGTACTGATACGTGTTACAACACAGATGAACCTTGAAAACGGCATACTAAGTGAAAGAAGCCAGCCACAGAAAGCCATGTGTATAATTTCACTTAGTCATTTATATGTAATATCCAGATAGGCAAATCCCTAGAAATAGAAAGTAGGTTAGTGTTTGTCAGACACTG